>NC_053389.1:711175582-711496036 GCF_905171765.1 Bufo bufo | reverse complement strand
AAACAGGAACTGGTAGTATAGGGGCAGGGCCCCTCCTTAAGAGCTCTCCACGAAAGTTCCCGTTTCCTGTCCTGGATGGAGGCGGTCTCTCTCAAGGGTGCCGTCATGGGCGTAAGGGAAAATGCTGTTTTAGACTTATTTTTTACTACTGAAAATGCACCTGTTTTGGAGCCATTCGCGCCTTCTTCGCCTATTTTAATTTTTTAGACTAATTAAAAAGTGTTTTTCAAACCTATTTATGTAGGTGTGCCTGTTTTTACATCGGCTTTAGTCGTAAAAACAGTCTCATTTCTACTCCACGGCTGATGTACGTTTCTTCATCAATTTGAGTCGCAATTTGCTCAAAATTTTGCCTTTAAAGTTGCACTTTCATGGAGATGTCCACCTATTCTCAACTTACTCGTGCAACCAGTCTTAGTGACTATGAACCTGTTGTACTGAAAAAAAGCCACCTGAGGTCAGACTAAGGGCTCATGCACACAAACGTATTTTTTACCATGTCTGTTCCATTTTTTTCCCTCTGCGGCCTGTATGCGGAACCATTTATTCCAATGGGGCTGCAGAACAACAGAAATTACTCCGTGTGCATTCCGATTCTGTATGTCTGCATGGCTGCTCCGCAAAAAAGATAGAACATGTCCTATTCTTGTCAGTTTCGCGGACAATGATAGGCATTGTTAAAATGAATCCAAAAAAAAAAAAAAAGATGCAATACAGACTGCAGAATATGGTACATATGGTTGTGTGCATGAGCCTTAAAGGCTCATGCACACAACCATATATTTGTGTCCGCATCTGTTGCGCAATTTTACGGGACTGATGCAGACCTATTAAAGTCTGTCAATATGTCCGTTCCGCTGCCCCGCAAAAAAGATAGAACTTTTCCTATTCTTGTCGGTTTTTCCAGATAAGAATAGGCATTTCTATCATAGGGCTGGCTGTTACCCAAAATACGGAACGCACACGGCCGGTATCCGTGTTTTGCGGACGGCAAAATAGATACGGTCATCTGAATGAGCCCTAATAGCAATACGCCTAGTCTAATTCATGAAGTGCTTTGGGACTTTTTATAAATACTAGGCAAAAGACAGACAGAAGAAGCAAATACGCCTAATTTTATGCCTAAAAATGGGCGAGCTTAATAAATGTGCCCCAATGAGGTCACCTCCAGGCAATCCTTCAGTTTCAGATCTGAGTGGAGGTGTTCTTCAAAAATGCGCACGTAAAAAGGTTTTAAGGTGCACACATTCACTATTCTTCCAGATTCTCTAGACAAATGTACACTCGACTTGGCCCGAGTGTACACGTGCTTTCATGTGGCGAGAGAGTAGTACGCTTCGGCCAAACATCTTTGGCGGCAGCTTATCTCCTATGGGGAAGGGGGGGGATCAAGATGCAATGTGCTGGGGAGATTTGGCGCACCATGAGCCAGTCAATTCTGCAGAAATCGGTAGCCTCAGCTGACATTCTTCTAATGTATGAGCACCGTAAAACATTGATGGCCCATCCTCAGGATAGGTCATTTATGTCTGAACGGTGGTGTCCGAACCCCAGTTATATAGTAGGGGGGTGAGCCTTAGGGATCGACCGATTATCAGTTTTACCGATATTATCGGCCGATATTCAGGATTTTGAACGTTATCGGCATCTATTTTGCCGATATACTGATAACGTATTGGGAACCAGGATCACGCTGCTGACCGCGCGCTCCGTGTTCCCTCAGCAGCACATGGGAGAAGGAAGCAGTGTCTCCCTCCCCCTGTGCTGCCGCTGCCACCAATAAGAGGAGGGAGGAGGAGGGGAGGGGCTGTGGCCACTGCGCCACCAATAAAGATAACTCTCATTAATTCATATACAGGAGGCGGGAGCTGGCTGCAGAATCACATAGCCGGCTCCCGACCTCTATGACAAGTAGCTGCGATCCTCGGCAGTTAACCCCTCAGGTGCGGGACCTGAGGGGTAACTGCCGAGGATCGCAGCTACTTGTCATAGAGGTCGGGATCCGGCTATGTGATTCTGCAGCCAGCTCCCGCCTCCTGTATATGAATTAATGAGAGAGTTATCTTCATTGGTGGCGCAGTGCGGCCCCACACCACCTACCCCAGTATTAGACATTGGTGGCGCAGTGCGCCCCCCCCCACCCAAGCCCCCCAGTATTAATCATTGGTGGCAGTGGCCACAGGGTCCCCCTCCCCCCACCAACCCAAGTAATTTCATTGGTGGTGCAGTGGCAGCTTCTGATAGGAGCCCCAGCAGTGTAATCCCGGGGCTCCGATCGGCTACCATGGCAGCCAGGATGCTACTGAAACCCTGGCTGCCATAGTCAGCTCCCTGCTGCCGTGTGTACTATGCACAGGGCAGCAGGGAGAGTGTGAGGTCCTATTCACCCTGATAGGGCTATATCAGGGTGAATAGGCCAAGGGTTCTAGTCCCTAAGGGGGCTAATAGTTAGTAAAAAAAAATATATATATATAAAAAAAATATATATTAAGTATAAATGAAAAAGAAAGATTTACAAAAAAAAAAAAAAACACACGTTAACAAACATTCATTTTCAGCAGATTTGTGTAGGAATTTTTAATTATTTTTTTCAAAAATGAAAATTCACTGAATATCGGTTTAAATTATCGGCCTGAAAGTTCACAGATTATCGGTATCGGCTCTAAAAAATCAATATCGGTCGATCCCTAGTGAGCCTATATGTGTTGTGGATAACAATGTTATGATAATTGTCGAGCGTCCGAGGGCTCAGACCACCAATTTAAGTATGCTAACAAAACGTGAAAAAGATTTACTGTAAACTGTACAGTGACCAAGCCGGTTCTTAGTCAGATGCTGAGCGTGTCCTGCCTCTGGAGACCCAGCACCTGACACGCTTCCGGCTGTGTCATGTACGGACATCGGCAGGGCCTATGATCTGTTACACAACTCGCTGAATGACTGCATTGTTCAGATCAGCCTGCCATTACCGCACTGCTCTCCTGTCAGCCCTTCTGTAAGGAAATCACAACATCCTAAGCTACCACCGCTGGTGATGGTTGTGAGGCTTAGCACCCGGGGCCTGGAATCCAGGCTGCATTTTATCACCTCCCCAGCGACACATGGCCGATGTACAGCTGTAGGCTACTAGGGTATGGAGCAGACCTGGTGATTACACAGTGTACATACTGCTCCCTCCCACAGGCCCTGCAACCACAAGGCCTGCCAGAGATGGAAGACAGGAATAGCACAGCCACCTACTCATCCCGAGTCTTCTCAGCACAAGCCTGAATCAAGCCTTTATAAGCCCCCACGGCTGGTGGTGCCCACTCCTGCTCCAGAACACTCACTCCTAATCAACAAGTGCCCGAGAGAGCTCAGTCTCATGTCAGGAACCTGTGTGCACAGAGCACTGATCTGCAACCTGCTGCTCACAGGATGTTGTGAAATTACAGCTCACAGAACAAACTACTCCTCCCAACATCCACTGACAGTCTGTTTCGTAGCGACCAGAGAACTGGTACAGAGTGTCTGTGTACACGTGCACAGGGTACTGTACCTGTGGTGTAAGTAGCTGTAGAGCACATATACAGGAGCAGATTTATCAAAACTGGTGTAAAGGAAAACCAATCAGATTCCACTTAAAGGGGTTCTGCACTTTGTTTTAACTGATGATCTATCCTCTGGATAGATCAGCAGCATTTGATCGGCAGGGGTCCGACACCCGGGACCCCCACCGATCAGTTGTTTGAGAAGGCAGCAGCGCAGTGGCCTTCTCACCGTTTACCGCCGGCCCAGTGATGTCACGACTTGTATCAACTGGCCTGGGCGGGGCTAAGCTCCATTCAAGTGAACAGAGCTTAGCCCCACCCACGCTAGTTGATACTAGTCGTGACATCACTGGGCCAGCGGTAAACAGTGAGAAAGCCGCGGCGCCGCTGCCTTCTCAAACAGCTGATCGGCAGGGGTCACGGGGGTCGGACCCCCGCCGATCAGATGCTTATGATCTATCCAGAGGATAGATCATCAGTTAAAACAAAGTGCAGAACCCCTTTAATTTTTCAGAGCGCCTTTGGAAAATGGAAGAAGGAATCTGATTGGTTGCTATGGGCAACTAAGCTGGTTTTCCTTTACACTAGCACATTGTATATAGATTATGGGGGACACTTAAAGGGGTTCTCCAGGAATTAAGAAAATGAAACAGTACAGTATACAGATGTGTTCTACAGTAGTGTATGCACAGTGTACAGATGTGTTCTACAGTAGTGTGTGCACAGTATACAGATGTGTTCTACAGTAGAGTGTGTGCACAGTATACAGATGTGTTCTACAGTAGTGTGTGCACAGATGTGTTCTACAGTAGTGTGTGCACAGATGTGTTCTACAGTAGTGTGTGCACAGATGTGTTCTACAGTAGTGTGTGCACAGATGTGTTCTACAGTAGTGTGTGCACAGATGTGTTCTACAGTAGTGTGTGCACAGATGTGTTCTACAGTAGTGTGTGCACAGATGTGTTCTACAGTAGTGTGTGCACAGATGTGTTCTACAGTAGTGTGTGCACAGATGTGTTCTACAGTAGTGTGTGCACAGATGTGTTCTACAGTAGTGTGTGCACAGATGTGTTCTACAGTAGTGTGTGCACAGATGTGTTCTACAGTAGTGTGTGCACAGATGTGTTCTACAGTAGTGTGTGCACAGATGTGTTCTACAGTAGTGTGTGCACAGATGTGTTCTACAGTAGTGTGTGCACAGATGTGTTCTACAGTAGTGTGTGCACAGATGTGTTCTACAGTAGTGTGTGCACAGATGTGTTCTACAGTAGTGTGTGCACAGATGTGTTCTACAGTAGTGTGTGCACAGATGTGTTCTACAGTAGTGTGTGCACAGATGTGTTCTACAGTAGTGTGTGCACAGATGTGTTCTACAGTAGTGTGTGCACAGATGTGTTCTACAGTAGTGTGTGCACAGATGTGTTCTACAGTAGTGTGTGCACAGATGTGTTCTACAGTAGTGTGTGCACAGATGTGTTCTACAGTAGTGTGTGTGCACAGATGTGTTCTACAGTAGTGTGTGTGCACAGTGTACAGATGTGTTCTACAGTAGTGTGTGTGCACAGTGTACAGATGTGTTCTACAGTAGTGTGTGTGCACAGTGTACAGATGTGTTCTACAGTAGTGTGTGTGCACAGTGTACAGATGTGTTCTACAGTAGTGTGTGTGCACAGTGTACAGATGTGTTCTACAGTAGTGTGTGTGCACAGTGTACAGATGTGTTCTACAGTAGTGTGTGTGCACAGTGTACAGATGTGTTCTACAGTAGTGTGTGCGCACAGTGTACAGATGTGTTCTACAGTAGTGTGTGCACAGTGTACAGATGTGTTCTACAGTAGTGTGTGCACAGTGTACAGATGTGTTCTACAGTAGTATGTGCACAGTATACAGATGTGTTCTACAGTAGTATGTGCACAGATGTGTTCTACAGCAGTGTCTGTGTAGTATACAGGTATATAGTCCAGTAGTGTGTGTGTGTGTAGTACATAGGTCTGTAGTCCAGTATTGTGTGTAGTATACAGGTCTGTAGTCCATTAGTGTGTGTAGTCCAGTATTGTGTGTAGTATACAGGTCTGTAGTCCATTAGTGTGTGTAGTCCAGTATTGTGTGTAGTATACAGGTCTGGAAGAAGTGTGTGTAGTATACAGGTCTGTAGTCCATTAGTGTGTGTAGTCCAGTATTGTGTGTAGTATACAGGTCTGTAGTCCATTAGTGTGTGTAGTCCAGTAGTCTGTAGGTGTAGTTCAGTATATAGGTGTGTAGTCCAGTAGTATAGGATATAGGTGTAGTCCAGTAGTGTGAACGTAGAATGTGTTTATAGTATACAGGTGTGCCGTCCAGTAGTATATAGGTGCGTCGTCCAGGAGTATGTATGCGTGTGTAGTATACAATTGTGTCTTCCAGTAATGTGTGTGTGCGTAGTATACAGGAATGTTATCTAGTATTGTCTGTGTAGTATACAGGAGTGTTGTCCAGTACTGCGTATGTGTGCAGTCCAGTACTGCGTATGTGTGCAGTCCAGTACAGCGTATGTGTGCAGTCCAGTACAGCGTATGTGTGCAGTCCAGTACAGCGTATGTGTGCAGTCCAGTACAGCGTATGTGTGCAGTCCAGTACAGCGTATGTGTGCAGTCCAGTACAGCGTATGTGTGCAGTCCAGTACAGCGTATGTGTGCAGTCCAGTACAGCGTATGTGTGCAGTCCAGTACAGCGTATGTGTGCAGTCCAGTACAGCGTATGTGTGCAGTCCAGTACTGCGTATGTGTGCAGTCCAGTACAGCGTATGTGTGCAGTCCAGTACTGCGTATGTGTGCAGTCCAGTACTGCGTATGTGTGCAGTCCAGTACTGCGTATGTGTGCAGTCCAGTACAGCGTATGTGTGCAGTCCAGTACAGCGTATGTGTGCAGTCCAGTACAGCGTATGTGTGCAGTCCAGTACAGCGTATGTGTGCAGTCCAGTACAGCGTATGTGTGCAGTCCAGTACAGCGTATGTGTGCAGTCCAGTACAGCGTATGTGTGCAGTCCAGTACAGCGTATGTGTGCAGTCCAGTACAGCGTATGTGTGCAGTCCAGTACAGCGTATGTGTGCAGTCCAGTACAGCGTATGTGTGCAGTCCAGTACAGCGTATGTGTGCAGTCCAGTACAGCGTATGTGTGCAGTCCAGTACAGCGTATGTGTGCAGTCCAGTACTACGTATGTGTGCAGTCCAGTACTGCGTATGTGTGCAGTCCAGTACTGCGTATGTGTGCAGTCCAGTACTGTATATGTGTGTAGTATACATGTGTGTAGTCCAGTACTGTGTAATGGATCAGAGGTGGTGCACACAGGAGAGATGTAAAATGCCGGTATTTAAAGGAAAAGTTGAGCCGTGTCCAAGAACAACCAATGAGGTGGCTGCTTTCATTTTCCCAAACTTATAAAAGGTTGAATTTGATTGGCTGTGACTGGCAACTGCCCCAGTGCCTTGTGTGTCCGTGTGTGCACTGGGTGTGACAGCCTGTGGGGTGAGGGGAGAGGATGTCCGTCTTCGTGGACGGGCTGGCGACTTACCTCTCAAAGCCATGTCTGAGCAGCATGAAGAGCAGGGCGAGCGGCAGGGTGACGAGGAGCTGGGACGTGGACGCGGCGCCGGTGCCTTCGCTGTTCTGAAAGTCATCCCAGGTGTAATTACACGGCAGCCAGATCCTCTCCGACCAGAACCAGTCGCTCAGAGCCCGCAGCATCCTGGAGAGGAGAGAGGCGGCGGCACAGGGTTAGGAGGACGGCACCGGCACAACTACAAGACGAGGGCTGGGACTGGCACAGTGCGCTGCTCGGAGGGGAAGTGATTCATTCTTCCGCAGGGATGTGTTCTCGCTCCCTTTCCCCCTCTCTTCACTTCTCTGCTTTTTTTTTTTTTTTTTTTTTTTTTGTCTTGTACTTCTCTAGCTTTATAAAGGGGAGGAGAGAGAGAGGGCCAGTGCCGGCCGATTGGATGGCAGGGGATGTGGAGGGCGTGTCCTGCTCACCAGCCATAAACCCCCTGGATCTCAAGGTGGACCTGGTCATGCTGGGAGTTGTAGTGTCACTCAGATAGAAATCCACGGGTTGTCCACCACTGCTTTATATAGCTACCCTAGGGTTCTGTTCACATCTGTGCTGTTTATGCAGGACAGCACCCAATGGAATAGAATGGGCTCCGCTGGGTTTCCATCATGGCTGGTGCACGATATTATATCAGACAAAATACTGCTGCATGCTGCTCTATTTTGTCTGCCACTTTTGACTGACCTTAGATAAGGGATCATGCACACGACCGTTTGTATTTTGCGGTCCGCCAAAAATACGGATGACGTCCATGTGCATTCTGTATTTTGCGGAACAGAACTGGCAGTATTATCCTTGTCTGTTATACGGACGATAATAGGACATGTTCTATAATTTTGCGGAACGGATATAAGGAAGCAGAATGCACACGGAGTAACTTCCGTTTTGTTTTTGCGGACCCATTGAAATGAATGGTTCCGCAGATGGTCCACAAAAAAACCAGAACGGACACAGAAAGAAAATACGTTCGTGTGCATGAGCCCTAAGGGTCACACACTGGACCAGATTTACTAATACTAAAGATGCGAACGCTTAGGCTACTCGGATCATGGACGGATCCGTTCAGATAATACAGCCGTCTGCATCCGTTCAGAACGGATCCGTTTGTATTATCTGTAACATGGCCAAAACGGATCCGTCTTGAACACCATTGAAAGTCAATGGAGGACGGATCCGTTTTCTATTGTGCCAGTGTCCCCCATGACTTACATTGTGTGTCCGAACGGATCAGTTTGGCTCAGTTTCGTCAGACGGACACCAAAACGCTGCATGCAGGGTTTTGGTGTCCGCCTCCAAAGCGGAATGGAGACGGAACGAAGTCAAACTGATGCATTCTGAGCGGATCCTTTTTTCCATTTAGAATGCAAACTGATCCGTTTTGGACCGCTTGTAAGATCCCATGACTGATCTCACAAACAGAAAGCCAAAACGTGAGTGTGAAAGTAGCCTAAGACAGTGCATCCTAGGCCCTGCCCTTTCCCACCAAGCCACACCCATTTTCTGACAAGCCGCACCCCCTTTCCAACCCTGGTGTGGAGAAAGTGTAGAAACCAATTTACTGCACTTTTATAGTCACATTTTTGGTGCAGATAGATTAGTAAATCTGGGCCAATGTTTTTTTTTTGTCATGTTAAATGGTATTGTTAAGTTATTTTTTCGAGGGGGGGGTGCAAATTTGGCAATACAACAGCAACAGGACACAAACTCGATGCAGGCTCCTTTTACTGCCGTGTTGATAAACAGGATCTAGACCAGGGATACCCAACCTGTGGCCCTCCAGCTGTTGCAAAACTACAACTCGCAGCATTCTCGGACAGCCTACAGATATCAGGGATGTTGGGAGTTGTAGTTTTGCAACAGCTGGAGGGCCGTAGGTTGGGCATCCCTGATCTAATTTCACAGTGAACAAAAACGTAATTGCCTCCCACTATCAATACCATTCACTGAAGGGACACTATGAATAAAACTAACCTTTATTGAGATATACCTTAAAATCAAAGGAAAAACCTCCCCAAAATACACCGTCCCAATGAATTAAAGAGGGCAGCGGTCCGCTGTATCGCTATTAGACCCAGCTGCGCGGTCACTGGGGTGCAGACTAATTCATCAAAAATGATGGGCTTAGTACTCAGGGACGATAGGAACAATGCTTTGTCCCTGCTAATCAACTGCTACAGGTAACATCCCACCTAAGGCTACTTTCACACTAGCGTTTTGGTTTCCATTTGTGAGATCCGTTCAGGGCTCTCACACGCGGTCCAAAACGGAGCAGTTTGCATTCTAATGCATTCTGAATGGAAAAGGATCCGCTCAGAATGCATCAGTTCGCCTCCGTTCCGTCTCCATTCCGCTTTGGAGGCGGACACCAAAACGCTGCTTGCAGCGTTTCGGTGTCCGTCTGATGAAACTGAGCCAAAGGGATCCGTCCTGGCACACAACGTAAGTCAATGGGGACGGATCCGTTTTCTCTGACACAATCTGGCACAATAGAAAATGGATCCGTCCTCTATTGACTTTCAGTGGTGTTCAAGACGGATCCGTCCTGGATATGTTAAAGATAATACAAACGGATCCGTTCTGAACGGATGCAGACGGTTGTATTATCTGAACGGATCCGTCTGTGCAGATCTATGACGGATCCGCACCAAACGCGAGTGTGAAAGTAGCCTTACTCAAGTTGATAAACATCTGCCGATGTCAAACAGCCTGCCAATTCAAAAGTGCGTGCCAACTGTATAAGGCACGCGCAGGCAGTGGCTGTGATACGGGCACGAATCAACTTGATAAAACTAACTGTTTGTGTACATGAAGCTCAAGCTGATAAACATCTGCCCATGTCTAACAGCCTACCAACCCAGAGCGCGTGTCCGCTGTGTAGACACGTGCAGGCAGGAGCTGTGATAGGGGCACGAATCAACTTGGTAACCTAATTGTACACATATGGCCCCCCTGACTGTTTCGCAGATAATGGCTCATCAGGAGCATTACTTCAACAGGGTTCAAACATGCAACATACAAGCCGCCGGCCTCATATGCAGAGGCCGCGGCAAACAGCACTGGAGTGGCCGCTGCATATAAGGCCGCGGCTTGTATCATTTTTGATGAATTAGTCTGCACCCCAGTGACCGCGCAGCTGGGTCTAATAGCGCTACAGCGGACCGGTGCTCTCTTTAATATTGGTCACTGAGTGGTGTGTGCAGATTTATATTCATTGGGACGGTGTATTTTAGGAAGGTGTTTTCTTTGATTTCCCTTTGATTTTAAGGTTAGTTTTATTCATAGCGTCCCTGATCTAGACTGATAGTTCTTTTTGTACAATGAAAGCCTATAACAACGGGATAGGTTTTCATGGTGACATTTTCATATTATGGAAACTAAACTGTACTTTTGAAGGGGATGTGGATGCCATAGCTGTAACCCTAGCCCCGTCACCCCACATACAGGAGACAGGCTCCCTATTAGATCAAGAGGAGGATCACAGCTCAAGGAACAAGTCACCTCGACATGATGTAAAAGGGTGTTGTCGGTCCCTTATAAACATAGCAGATTTTTTTTTAATTAGTGTCGAAAAAACGACTGTAATAACATTAAAGGGGTTATCCAAACTATAAAACATGCCCCCCAATGTCCGGGCCCCTGATATAGATTATACTTACCCCAGCACCCGCGTCGCTCGTGAACCACGCACAGCTTCCGCTGCATCTCCCCAGTGCGCGGATCAATACATACAATGGGGGGAGTAGCCAATAGGAGGCTGCGATGGAGATGAGCCTCCCTAGTGTCACCTGCGATGCTATGGAGGCTCGTCCCCTTCGTGGCCTGTTATTACCTGCTCCCCCCGTTGGCAGATGTTTTTGACTCACATGACAGGGATATTCAGTGGCGGCCGTGCAGGGATCAGGAGCGACGCAGGGTAATGATCATCTGTATGAGGGGCCTGTTTTATAGTTTGGATAACCCCTTTAATACATCTACCAAATAAACTAAATTTTAAATACCAAATAATATAAATAAAAAATAATGGAAATTGATGGTATAACTACATAAAAGAAAGTATGCTATCAGATTATTCGTTTTACAGTAGCTTTCAGAGATCCGGCAGGCTGTTCCAGCAGAGAATAGCCGGAGCTCTCTGGGTGCCGAATGCCTGCCAGCCACATTAAAGGGGTTATCCAATATCATAAACAGCCCCCCCCCATGTGCCGGGCCCCTCAGAGGGAATATATGTACCCCGCTCCCTGCGTCGCTCCTGGTCCCTGTACTGCCGCTGCTGCTTCTCCCTGTACGCGGATGAAAACATCCGGTGTCTGGGGGGAGCCTCCCTAGCGTCACGGGTGACATGCTAGGGAGGCTCGTCCCGTCTCGTCTGCCATTGGCTGCTCCCCCCCCAACACCATATGTTTTCATCTGCGTACGGAGAGAAGCAGCAGCGGTGGTGCGGGGACTAGGAGCGGGGTAAGTATATTCCCTCTGAAGGGTGCGGCACATGGGGGGGCTGTTTAGGATATTGGATAACCCCTTTAATTATAATGGGGACCGGTGGAGATCCGGCCCCAACCCGGCAAATATGGAGGATTGGCCGGACAAATAACTCTGCACTAAAACCAGCAATCCTGGATCCAGAGAACTTCAGCATGCCGCTCCTGCCGGATTTCTGAACACTAGTGTCAAACTAGCAAAATAGTTTTTTTTGGAGTATTTACATCACTACAAGTTCTGCAGTAGTAATTCCACTACACCTATGTCACTGCTGATTTCTGGGAAACTGGCTGATAACCCTTGGATGCTGTAGGGATATTCCCATTAACAAATATGTGTAAGGGCTCATGCACACAAACTTATTTTCTTTCCATGTCCGTTCCATTTTTTTTGGGACCGTATACGGAACCATTCATTTCAGTGGGTCCGCAAAAAATAAACGGAAGTTACTTTGTGTGCATTCCGTATGTCCGTTCCGCAGAGAAATAGAACATGTCCTATTATTGTCCGCATTACAGACAAGGATAGTACTGTTCTATTAGGGGCCAGATGTTCCGTTCCGCAAAATGCAGAATGCATACGGTTGTGTGCATGAGCCCTAAGGCCTCTTTCACACGAGAGAAATGGATTGGCTCCGGATGCGTTCAGTGAAACTCACACCATTTTGCAAGCAAGTTCAGTAAGTTTTGTCTGTGATTGCATTCAGTTTTTTTCCGCGCAGGTGCAATGCGTTTTGATGCGTTTAAAAAAACGTGTGATAAAAAACTGAAGGTTTACAAACAACATCTCCTAGCAACCTTCAGTGAAAAACGCATCGCACCCGCACTTGCTTCCGGATGCAATGCGTTTTTCACTGAAGCCCCATTCACTTCTATGTGGCCAACGCAGAATATAGAATATGCTGCATTTTTCACACAACGCAGAACTGATGCGTGAAAAAACCCCGCTCATGTACACAGAATGGGTCAGGATTCAGTGCGGGTGCTATGTGTTCACGTTGCGCATTGAACCCGCGTTGAAAACTCACTCGTGTGAAAGAGGCCTAAGGGTGGGTTCACATGAAGGTTTTCAATGGCGCTTTTTGGCACTTTTGCATGTTATCGGTGTCTTTTTGCACCAGTTTTGTTTGCCGGCTCCAGGTGTGAGCTGAAAGTCTGTGGGAAATATGAAACACAGGACACACAAGTGTTTTTTTTGCTCTTGACGTTTTTGTTCATTAGGTGGAGTTTTTTGTCCTTGCTGTAGCTTTTGCCATTTTGACATCACTATAGGGGGAAAACACCATTAACCCCTATAGGGGGAAAACACCATTAACCCCTTCCCAACCAGCGCCGTAATAGTACGGCGCTGTGGGAAGTGACTTCCCGACCAGCGCAGTAGTACTACGGCGCGCTGATTGGGCGGGTGCAGAGGACCGGCTGTTCTCATTAGCCAGACCCCTGCTGAATGAGCCGACATCGGTGAAAACACCGATGCTGGCGCATTAACTCTCACTATGCCCTGGTCAGTGCTGACCGTGGGGAGTGTGGAGGAAGGGAGCTCCCTCCCGATTCCCATCGGGTCCCCGTGCTGCTGTGATGGGGACCCGATGGCTGGGATGGCAGCCTGATGAGTAATGCATTACAACACAGATGTATTGTAATGCATTGGAGAGGGAATCAGACCCCCAGAAGTTGTGGAAAAGAAAAAAAAAAGTTAAAATAAAGTTTTGCATAATAAAAAAAAAATACAAGTTTCATGTAAAAAAAAGAAAGTGTTCTTTTCCCATAATAAAGTAAAAAAACAGGGAAAAAAAAGTAAAGTATACATATTAGGTGTCGCCGCGTCCGTATCGACCGGCTCTATAAAGATATCACATGATCCACCCTGTCAGGTGAACGCAGTAAAAGAAAAAACTGTGGCAAAATAGCAATTTTTTGGTCACTTTCCCTCACAAAAAGTGTAATACCAAGCGATCAAAAAGTCTTATGTACCCTAAAATGGTACCAATCAAACCGTCATCTCATCCCGCAAAAAATGAGCCCCCACATTAAGACGATCACTCAAAAAATAAAAACCAATGGCGCTTGTAAACCAATCCATCGAAATCTGCGATGCAAAAGCCATATGATGCGCCATATGACTGAAGGTTTACAAACAACATCTCTTAGCAACCATCAGTGAAAAACGCATCGCACCCGCACTTGCTTGCGGATGCAATATGTTTTTCACGCAGCCCCATTCACTTCTATGGGGCCAGGGCTGCGTGAAAAACGCAGAATATAGCGATTTTCACACAACGCAGAACTGATGCATGAAAAACAACGCTTATGTACACAGACCCATTGAAATGAATGGGTCCGGATTCAGTGCGGGTGCTATGCTTTCACGTCACGCATTGCAACCGCGCAGAAAACTCGCTCGTGTGAAAGGGGCCTTAGGCCCCTTTCACACGAGCGAGTATTCCGCGCGGATGCGATGCGGGAGGTGAACACATTGCACCCGCACTGAATACCGACCCATTCATTTCTATGGGGCTGTGCACACGAGCGGTGATTTTCACGCATCACTTTTGCGTTGCGTGAAAATCGCAGCATGCTCCTCTTTGTGCGTTTTTCACGTAACGCAGGCCCCATAGAAATGAATGGGGTTGCGTGAAAATCGCAAGCAAGTGCGGATGCGGTGCGATTTTCACGCACGGTTGCTAGGAGATGATCGGGATGGAGACCCGAACCTTATTATTTTCCCTTATAACATGGTTATAAGGGAAAATAATAGCATTCTGAATACAGAATGCTAAGTAAAACAGGGCTGGAGGGGTTAAAAAAAAATAAAAATCATTTAACTCACCTTAATCCACTTGCTCGCGATGCCCGGCATCTCCGTCTGACTCTTTTACTGTATAGGACCTGTGGAGAGCATTAACTATAGTTTAAGGACCTGGGATGACGTCACTCCGGTCATCACATGGTACGTCACATGATCTTTTACCATGGTGATTCACCATGGTAAAAGATCATGTGACGTACCATGTGATGACCGGAGTGACGTCATCGAAGGTCCTTTAGCCAGGTCCTAAAGAAAAGAATACAGAAGGAGATGCCGGCTGCGCTATCAAGTGGATTAAGGTGAGTTAAATTATTTTTTATTTTTTTTAACCCCTCCAGTGCTATTTTACTTTTCATTCTGTATTCAGAATGCTATTATTTTCCCTTATAACCATGTTATAAGGGAAAATAATACAATCCACAGAACACCGATCCCAAGCCCGAACTTCTGTGAAGAAGTTCGGGTTTGGGTACCAAACACGCACGATTTTTCTCACGCGAGTGCAAAACGCATTACAATGTATTGCACTCGCGCGGAAAAATCGCGGGTGTTGCCGCAACGCACCCGCGCATTTTTCAGCAACGCCCGTGTGAAAGAGGCCTTAGGCTACATTCACATACAAATTCATGTATTGTTGGCTGAACCCGCTGTTCTCAACTTGTTCTCTAGCTTGGCTTACAGCTTAACCCTTTCCTGACGCACCCTATTTTTTGTAAATCTGACATGTCATTTTCTATGATAGTAACTTTGGAATGCTTATACTTATCCAAGCCATTCTGAGATGGTTTTCTTGTGACACATTGTACTTCATGTTAGCGGTAAATCTGAGTTGATGTTTTACCTTTATTTCTTAACAAATTCAAAATTTACAGACAATTTAGAAAAATTAGCTATTTAAAAATTTTACAAATTTCACTGCTTTTAAGACCCCATTCACACGACTGTATTTTTGGTCTGCATTTTGTGTGGGTCGGGTGCAGACCCATTCACTTTGATGGGGCTGCAAAAGATGCGGACAGCACACCGTGTGCTATCCGCATCTGTATGTCCTATCCGTGGCACCTGTAAAAAAATAGAACATGCCCTATTCTTGTCCGTTTTACGGACAAGTATTGGAGTGTTCTATAGAGGACAAGATGTTCTGTACTAAACAGGCTACGGTGCCGTGCATGAGCCCTGACAGTGACACCTCACAAAATTGGTATTAATTAACATACACCATATGTCTACTTTATGTTGGCATCAGTTTATTAATGTTATTTTATTTGTTAGAATTTTAGCAATTTTTCAAGAAAATTTCCAAAACCGCCATATGGTTTTTGTAGGGCAGATTTTGCTGGAATAGTTTTTGGGTTCTACAGTATGTCACATGTAAAGTGACCCTGACATACCCCTACATCAGAAACCCCCAATAAATGACCACATTTTGGAAACTACATCCCTCTAGGAATTTAAGTGGTGTGGTGAGGGCTTTGACCTGACAAGCTTAATAATTTAAAACCTCTTGGCTGTGAATATGAAAAATTATATTTTTTCTAATAAAATGTTGCTTTAGCCACCAATTTTTCATTCTCACAATGGGTAACAGAAGAAAAAGGATGCTGACATTTGTTACCCATTTTATCCTGAATATGGCAGCACACATTATGTGGTTGTTGACTACTTTATATGGCACACTGCAGGGCTCAGAAGTGAAGGAGCACCGTTTGGGCTTTTGGAGTATGGATTTTGCTGTAATGGTTTTTGGGCACTTCATCATATTTGCAGCGCCCCTGAAGTACCAGTAAAGTGGAAATCCTCAATAAGTGTCCCCATTTTGGAAACTACACCCCTCAAGTTATTTTTCAAGGGGTGGCGTCACCATTTTTATACCACAAGTGTTTTGCAGAGATAAATGAGCAGGGAACTGTGCACAATTAAAACTGAAAGTTCACAGATATGTCCTTTAACTGCCCGCTATGCTGTGCCCAGCTCTTGCCATCTAAGACACATCACACCCTTTGAATTAAAAGAAAAAAATGTACTGTGTAAGGCCTCCTGCACACGACCGTTGTGTGCACCCGTGGCCGTTGTGCCGTTTTCCGTTTTTTTCACGGACCCATTGACTTTCAATGGGTCCGTGGAAAAAAACGGAAAATGCACCGTTTTGCAGCCGCATCCGAGACCCGTGTTTCCTGGCCGTGAAAAAAATATGACCTGTCCTATTTTTTTCACGGCCAACGGTTCACGGACCCATTCAAGTCAATGGGTCCGTGAAAGAACAAGATTGGCATCCGTGGCCGTAGGTTACTTTTTATACAGACGGATCCGAAGATCCGTCTGCATAAAAGCTTTTTCATAGCTGAGTTTTCACTTCGTGAAAACTCAGAACCGACAGTATATTCTAACACAGAGGCGTCCCCATGGTGATGGGGACGCTTCTAGTTAGAATACACTACAAACTGTGTACAAGACTGCCCCCTGCTGCCTGGCAGCACCCGATCTCTTACAGGGGGCCGTGATCAGCACAATTAACCCCTTCAGGTGCGGCACCTGAAGGGGTTAATTGTACTATCATATCCCCCTGTAAGAGATCAGGGCTGCCAGGCAGCAGGGGGCAGACCCTCCCCCCCTCCCCAGTTTGAATATCATTGGTGGCCAGTGCGCCCCCCCCCCCCCCTCTATTGTAATAATAGGTTGGTGGCCAGTGCGGCCCCCCCCCCCTCCCTCTATTGTAATTATTCGTTGGTGGCACAGTGTGCGCCCCCCCCCCCCTCCCTCCCTCTATTGTAATAATTCGTTGGTGGCACAGTGTGCGCCCCCCATCGGCCCCCCCTCCCTCTATAGCATTAACAACATTGGTGGCCAGTGTGCGGCCTCCCATCTAAACCCCCCCCCCCCCCATCATTGGTGGCAGCGGAGTTCCGATCGGAGTCCCAGTTTAATCGCTGGGGCTCCGATCGGTAACCATGGCAACCAGGACGCTACTACAGTCCTGGTTGCCATGGTTACTTAGCAATAGTACAATAGTAGAAGATTCATACTTACCTGCTGGTGGCTGCTGCGATGTTCGTGTCCGGCCGGGAGCTCCACCTACTGGTAAGTGACAGGTCTGTGCGGCGCATTGCTAAATGAACTGTCACTTACCAGTAGGAGGAGCTCCCGGCCGGACACAGACATCGCAGCTCCCAGGTAAGTATGAATCTTTTACTATTGTACTATTGCTAGTAACCCGCTGCCACCAATGATCGGGGGGGTTAGATGGGAGGCCGCACACTGGCCACCAATGTTGTTAATGCTATAGAGGGAGGGGGGGCCGATGGGGGGCGCACATTGTGCCACCAACGATTTATTACAATAGAGGGAGGAAGGGGGGGGGGGGGTTAATTGTGCTGATCACGGCCCCCTGTAAGAGATCGGATGCTGCTAGGCAGCAGGGGGCAGTCATGTACTCAGTTTGTAGTATATTCTAACTAGAAGCGTCCCCATCACCATGGGAACGCCTCTGTGTTAGAATATACTGTCGGAAATGAGGTTTCACGATCTAACTCATATCCGACAGTATATTCTAACATAGAGGCGTTCCCATGGTGATGGGGACGCTTCAAGTTAAAATATACCATCGGATTGGAGAAAACTCCGATCCGATGGTATAAAAGGGACTCCAGACTTTACATTGAAAGTCAATAGGGACGGATCCGTTTGAAATGGCACCTTATTGTGTCAACGTCAAACGGATCCGTCCCCATTGACTTGCATTGTAATTCAGGACGGATCCGTTTGGCTCCGCACGGCCAGGCGGACACCAAAACGACTTTTTTTTCATGTCCGTGGATCCTCCAAAAATCAAGGAAGACCCACAGACGAAAAAACGGTCACGGAAAAACGGGACCCGTTTTTGCGGACCGCAAAAAAATACGTTCGTGTGCAGGAGGCCTAAGCCAGTAGAAAACAGGTTTATTGCTCTAATTAAGAGAAACAAAATTAGTCTAGAAGGTATAATACCTTTTTATGTCTTACAAAAATAGAAGCAATAATGTTACATTGAGAGCTTTTGAGACAACTCACATCTCTTCCTCATGCTTAATATCACAGTTTGAGGAAACTGCTATATTTATATACATAATTAACAGAAACATGGTGTAATGAATGGACATCTAAAACAACAGAATATAAAAAACGCTTGAGAATGAGTCCTTAAAGGGGTTATCCAATTTCAAGAAACCCCCTCCACATGTGCCAGGCCCCCTCCTCACCGGATATATACTTACACCGCTCCTGGTCCCTACACCGCTGCTGCTGCTTCTCCCTGGACACGGATGAAAACATTCGGTGTCGGGAGGGAGCAGCCAATGGCAGACGGTGACTAGCCTCCCTAGCGTCACCCGTGATGCTAGGGAGGCCGGTCCCCGCCTGCCCCTCAACATACTGAATGTTGCCCGCACATTTTCTTCGCCCATAGGAATGAATAGATCCGCATCTATTCCGCAAAATGCGGATCGAACGCGGATAAAATTATACGGTCGTGTAAATGTATCCTAAACCTGATGCTTAACTATTGAAATATAAAAATCAGCTTTCTGGACACCACCATAAATCTTCAAATTAAAGGGGTTGGCTCAACTCAGACATTGGGGGCATATCTCTAGGATATGCCCTCAGTGTCCGATAGGTGTGGGTCCCACCTATGGGATGTTTTGCCCAGGACCTCGAACATCGCTGCTGCCGCATTGTGGTGGGCGTTATTGGGTACAATATGACTGTATTGCTTTATTATTTCAGCAGCATAGTATATGACGGCATTGGGAAGCACAGCGGGCAACGTATTAGCAGGGTAACACTGTTGGGACACCAGTGTGGGGAGGATGATAGAAAAGTGATGAATCTAAGATATCTGAGCAGTAAACTCTGCAGAGACGAGATAGGGCCTAAAGAAGTTGTTATGGGCTGAATGGAAAAGAGAAAAATAAATGTCTACATCGGAGGAGACGTCACCTGGGAGGAACTGGCTATAAGAGGTATGTAGTGCTGTATAGTTCTGTATGTTTGGTAGATGTTTATCCAACAAGTAAAATATGTCTTTTGTACTAAGGAGTGTGTGTGGGGCATTTACGTTGAGAATTTTGGACATATGCATTGGGGCTTGGGCCTCAGATTTTATGTATCACATCTGATATGGCAGGTAACAAACGTGCGGTGGAGAGAGGAGGGAAGGGGAGAACCCTTTCACTAGGGAGAGGGAGGAGTGGTGACCCCTAACTCATCTAGCACTGCCACCAGGCTCCCCTGACGTCCCTAGACGGCCTGCTAAGGCTACTTTCACACTTGCGTTCAGGGTTCCGCTTGTGAGCTCCGTTTGAAGGCTCTCACAAGCGGCCCCGAACGCATCCGTCCAGCCCCAATGCATTCTGAGTGGCTCCGCTTGGCCTCCGTTCCGCTCAGCAGGCAGACACCCGAACGCAGCTTGCAGCGTTCGGGTGTCCGCCTGGCCGTGCGGAGCCAAACGGATCCGTCCAGACTTACAATGTACGTCAATGGGGACGGATCCGTTTGAAGTTGACACAATATGGTGCAATTTTCAAACGGATCCGTCCCCCATTGACTTTCAATGCAAAGTCTGGAAGGATCCGTCTGACTAACTTTCACACTTAGCTTTTTTTGTGAAATATAATGCAGACGGATCCGTTCTGAACGGATACCATTGTTTGCATTATAGGAGCGGATCCGTCTGTGCAGACACCAGACGGATCCGCTCCGAACGCAAGTGTGAAAGTAGCCTAACCCGTACGCCGATCACGTGCCCTGTCCCTGGCTTACCCCGAAATAAGCCCTAGGTAGTGAGTAGGGCGGTGGGAGCACTAGTCCTCACCACTGACACCTAGGGTAAGAACAGGGAAAGGACAAACATAAACACCACATACAATCCCTGAATGGAGACAACAAAAGGAGAGAACCGGAGATCCGACAGCACCAGTTCCAACAGCTCCACAGCAACTCCAACTCCACCAGAGGTCAGAATAGAAGATATGGAAAGAAGGTCTATATCTGGCAACAAGGGACGCAGAAAGGGAGAATATATAGTAGCTGGGAGTGGCTAACAGAGAACAGCTGAAATGAAAACCTACAGATTCCAAAATGGGACAAAAAGGATCGCAAACCTAAGCAGGAAAACCTGGACAGGAATCCATTCCCACCACTAGGTCATGGAGCAATCTCTTGAAACTGAGCGAGTAGCCACCCGCTGCAACCTTCTGACCCCAGGCATAACAGCGTCAGCGATAGGTCGTTACATCCTCGTGACAGTACCCCCCTTTCTACGAGGGGCCACCGGACACTCAGGACCAGGTCTCTCTGGTTGAGAAATGTGGAAAGAACTAATTAACCTGCCGGCATTTACTTCTGACGCTGGCACCCGCATTCTTTCTTCCGGACCATAACCCCTCCAATGCCCCAGATATTGAAGGGAGCGACGGACAAAATAAGAATCAACAATTCTTGCCACATGAAACTCCAACTTGCCATCAACAATAATTGGAGGGGGCGGTAACAGTGATGGTTCCGGAGGTGCAACATACTATTTGATCAACGATTTATGAAATACATTATGAATTTTCTAAGTTTGAGGCAGCTCCAAGTGAAATGCCACGGGGTTAATGACGGCAAATATTTTATAAAGGACCAATAAATCTAGGACCCAATTTCCAAGATGGAACCTTTAACTTAATATTGCTAGTCGACAACCACACATAGTCATTCACCCCTAGGTCCGAACCTGGCGAACGTTTTCTTTTAATAGCCATACGTTTATATCTGCTTCCCATATTTTTCAAATTGCTTTGAACCTTTTGCCATACAGAAATGCCAGTTATGAGAGTTATGACGTAAACCGTTCTTCAGGGATCCCAGAAGGCTCCCCCTCACTGAAAGTGCAAAATTGAGGATATGCACCAAAAAATGGTGACTTATCAGTTGATTCTTGATGGTGATTGTTTATAGCAAACTCTGCTAAAAGTAACGCCTAAAGTAAGTCTCTAGGTTTTGGTGCGTTCAGTCTGGATGTTCAGCTGCGGATGGAAGACTGAGGAAAAGGAAAGTACAAATGTACACCAAGACGAGAACAAAAAGCTCTCCAGAATTTAGAAATAAACTGGGTTCCCTGATCCGAAGCAACATCAGAAGGGACCACGTAAAGCTTCTCACTGCTAAAAACCTGAGCCAAGGTTTTAGCATTTGGCAATGTGGGTAAGGCAATGAAATGCACTATTTTATTGAACCTGTCTACTACTACCTACAGGTAGGTCAGTAATAAAATCCATTGACAGGTGTGTCCACGGTCTGTTGGGAATGACCAGTGGTAACAGAGACCCCGCCGGAAGAGTATGAGTGACTTTAACACGTGCAAAGGTCGTCCAGGTAGACACAAAATCAATTACATCCTGGTGCAACCTTGGCCACCAAAAAACGACGAGACAATAGCTCCAAGGTTGCCCTACTATCAGGGTGCCCAGCAAGTGCAGAGTTATGGTGTTCTTTTAATATTTCAAGGTGCAGATTTAAAGGCACAAACAACTTTCCTGGGGGGCAGAAGACCTAGGCGTCCCCCTGAGCCTCCAACACCATCCCGTCCAGGTCTGAGTGTAACACAGAGACAACCACCCCCTTTTGTAAAATCGGCACAGGATCGTCAACATCACCCCCTCCAGAAGAACTTTGAGCTAATGCATCAGCTTTGGTATTTTTTGCCCCCGACAATAGGTGATAATAGAACTAAACCTCGTAAAAAACAAAGACCACCTAGCTTGTCTAGGAGTAAGACCTATAGCAGGCACAAAGTATAACAGGTTTTTATGATCTGTAATCACTGTGATGGGATGAGCTGACCCCTCCAATAAGTGACTCCATTCCTCAAATGCTAATTTAATAGCTAAAAGTTCCCTGTTGCCTATATCATAATTCTTCTCAGCTGCCGACAATTACTTAGAAAAGAAAGCACAAGGATGCCATTTACTTAGAGATGGATCTTGAGACAGTACCGCCCCCATTCCCACCTCCGATGCATCAACCTCCATAATAAAAGGTTGAGAAACATCAGGCTGAACCAGTATGGGTGCCGAGGTGAAACTCTCCTTCAGAGAGGAAAAGGACAGTTTAGCAGCGTCAGACCATTTAGAAAAATCAATCCCCTTCTTTGTCATGTCTGTAAGGGGTTTGACAATTGCAGATACCCCAGGAATTGTACCTCCTGTACGGCGAATACATATATTAGCTGGGAGAGTGGCTGACAGAGAACAGCTGAAAGGAAAAGCTACAGATTCCTAAATGGGGCAAAAAGGATCGCAAATCTAAGCAGGAAAACCTAGACCGGAATCCATTCTTACCACTAGGTCATGGAGCGATCACTTGAGACCGAGCGAGTAGCCTCCCGCTGCGACCTCTGTCCCTAGGCACAACAGGGTCAGCGATAGGTCGTGACACCCTCATGACTTTATGAGACCCTATCATTGTCCCTGGATCCGGATTCACAACGCACAGCAGGACTATAAGATCCCTGAAACATTCATATGTTCTGCAGCCAGTGTTGTGTACCTGATTTTCTGCATTATATGTCCAGTTCGGGGTCTCTATTCTGGAGAAACAGGAGAGAAACTTAAAGGTCTCATCACCACACAAATAAATTGAAAAAGGTATACTTTCCTGTGACTAAGCCTTTATGTAGCTCAGGACACAATTAAGAACATATTAAAAGTCAATTCCAAATCTCAAAGAACCAGAAGAATTTGAGAACACAAATTTATAACACTGTTTGACACATTGAAAACTGAACTGAATTTGTCCCAATGATTTGTGGCACATTACAAGATGTAAAGTATCTTTACCAGAGATAGTCGGGCACCAGGTGTCTGAGCTAACATCAATAAAACCATAAAACTTTTACATCACTTATCTGTGAGATAATTAAGGACTCATTCTCTAGCTTTGTTTTGATATTCTGTTGTTTTACAGATATACATGATTCATACCTGTCTCTGTTCATTTTGTATATAAATACTGCTGTTTTTTTCAGACTCTGATATTAACCCCTTCTAACCTGGGCCAGTTTTCACCTTAAAGTAACTAAACCTTTGTTACAATTTTTAATATGTTGTCCCTAATGCCCTAATAAAACTATTTCTAATATACTTTATTAATCGATTTCCTATTTTTATGACACTGTTTTATTCCCAGGTGTGCTTAAAACTCAGTTCTCAGCGGTGTACTGAGTACACATTTTATAAATGGGGCCACAGTAGCGCTGTGAGTACGGGCAGGAGCGCATATTGCTCCCCAGAGGATTACTAGCTCCTGGCATAGCACATGGGTGCTCCTCTCAGCTAATCCTGTACCCATGTGCTATGCCAGGAGTTAGTAATCCTCTGGGGAGCAATATGCGCTCCTGCCCCTACTCACAGCGCTACTGCGGCCCCATTGATAAAATTTGTACTCCGTACAACGCTGAGAACTGAGTTTTAAGTACATCAGGAAATAAAACAGTGTCATAAAAATAGAAAATTGATTAATAAAGTATATTAGAAATAGTTTTATTAGGGCATTAGGGACAACATATTAAAAATTGCAACAAAGGTTTAGTTGCTCTTTAAGGACCGAGCCATTTCTTTGCAAATATGTGTCACTTTATGTGATAATAATTTTGGAACACTTTTACTTATCCAAGCCATTCTGAGGTTTTTTTCTCGTGACACATTGTACTTCATAACAGTGGTAAACTTGAGTCGATATATTTCACCTTTATCTATTAAAAAGAATCAAAAATTTGGAAAAATTCACAATTTTCTAAATTTCTATTTCTCTGCTTTTAAGAGAGACAATGATACCTCATAAAATAGCTATTACTTTACATTTCCCGTATGTCTACTTTATGTTGGCATCATTTTCTAAATGTCATTTTTTTTTCTTTCTTTTTTTTGGGGGGGGGGGGGGGGGGGGGAAGTTGGATGCAGTACAATTTTGGATGAAATTTTAAAAATATTTAAGAAAATTTCCCAAACCAATTAAGTTATGAAGTCCCTTTGTGGGACTTACATAATATAAACCACCCATAAATTACCCTATTTTAGAAACTGTTGTTAACCCTTTAGGTGTTCCACAAGAATTAAAGGAAAATGTGCAGATTTTCCATTTTAATTCATCCAAGGGGTAACAGCAAAACAAAACTCTATATTTATTATCCTGATTCTGCAGTTTACAGAAACATCCCATATGTTGTCGTCAACTGCTGTATGGGCACATGGCAGAGTTCAGAGGGGAAGGAGCCACATGGATTTTGGAAGGTAGATTTCACTGGGATAATTTTAAGTTGCCAAGTTTTATTGGCACTATTCTGGGGTACATATGAATTTTGATTGCTCGATATTATGCTTTTTGTGAGGCAAGTTAACAAAAAAATGGTTGTTCTGGCACCGTATTTATTTTTAGTTTTTTAAGGGATTCACCTGACAGGATAGATCATGTGTTATTTTGAAAGAGCAGGTTGTTAATACGTGACAATACTAAATATGTCTATTTTTATTTTTGTGTTGCAGGCGATTGTGGGAAGAGGAGATAAGAGGAGAGTAGAAAAGGAGGTCTTGTGAGGATCAGAGATTATGAGTGGGAAGTTACACATCCCCCATGCTGCTACAAACACCGCCCATCTTCTTCCCCCACCACTACCATCACTGCCTGTTCACCTCTTAGCAACCTACCACCACTCTCCCCCTCTACACCAGAGGACTCCATCATTCACCCTCCTACCCACATGCCCATCTTGTTCTTCACCACACTCCAGGGGAGGAAGGAACTACAGAAAATCAAGGTGCGTAAAGCTGCAGGACCAGACGGCATCAGCTCCAGGCTCCGGAAGTGCTGATCAGACCAACTGTGTGGCATCATGGGTCACATGGGGTCACATGTTCAACATGAGCCTGAGGCTGGGTAATGGTTAAACAGCTGTGGAAGACCTCCTGTGTGGTACCAGTGCCAAAGACCTCACACCTGAAAGACCTCAGCAGCTACAGGCTGGTAGCACTGACCTCACACTTGATAAGAGGCTGGTTCTCAATCATCTTCACCCCCTGGTGAAGTCTTCATTGGATCCACTGCATTTTGCCTACCAGCCTGGCATCGGGGTGGATGATGCCATCATCTACCTCCTACACCGAGCTATAACTCACCTGGAGAGACCTGGAAGGACTGTGAGGATCATGTTTTTTTATTTCTCCAGTGCTTTTAACACCATCCAACCTGGACTTCTGAGGGACAAACTGGAGATGGCAGGAGTGGACCACCACATGTCATATTGGATACTTGATTACCTCACAGAATGCCCACAGTTTGTTAAATCTCAGGGTTGTGTCTCTGACAAGCTGATCTGCAGTACGGGGGCACCACAGGGAACTGTGCTGGCACCGTTCCTCTTCACCCTCTACACTGCAGACTTCTCCATCAACTCCCTAGGCTGCCACCTACAGAAGTTCTCTGATGACTCTGCCATAGTCGGCCTTATCATAGGTGAGGACGACTCAGAGTACAGACAGGGGACACAGGATTTTGTGGACTGGTGTCAGCGGAACCAGCTCCAGATCAACGCGGGCAAAACCAAGGAGCTGGTGATGGAATTCCGCAGACACAGGCCCTCTGCTTTGGTTCCGGTGAACATACAGGGAACGGACATTGAGGTGGTGGACTCTTATAAGTACCTGGGTGTTCACCTGAACAACAAACTGGACTGGACCCATAACACTGATGCTCTTTTCAAAAAGAAATGTATAGCAAAGAAAAGCAGGCGACACCACCTTCTGGAATAAGCGTGGAACAATGGAAATACTCTTTAGAATATTTATTCTGAGATATCACACATAAAAAATGGCCAATATTATAAAATAAAATACAATAAAACATTCAATTACAATAATACACTGGATAAAAATACAATTAAATCAATAAGGATGTGGTCTCCTGAAATAATGTCTCATGAGATAAGTTGCGGCAGAGAGCTGTAAAAATCCACCTGTAGGTGTTTGCCAAATGGGACTGTCTCTGTGAGACTCTTACCGCTCAGTAGTCCCGATGTTATTAGTATATGGTTAACTTCCACGGAGCGGTGGAGAAGTGTCGTCACCAGAACCCTGGATTCTCAACGCTGAATGATGAACAAGCGCGCAGCTTGCAGTAAGTAGTCACACAACGGTGCAGGATACAAACACCGGAGCGCAGGACGCTGAATGCTGAATGTTCAGCTCGGAGGGCGTGCTCTCGATCAGATGATCCCCACTAAGATGACGGATATCTGGAATGTTCAGTTGAAATGCTTTATTCCGCTGCTGTGCCGGTACTTTGAGTTCAGGGATATCACATATGAGTTTCGTTCCCCTCACCACTGAGGAAGGGGTGATAACAGACCCCGAAACGCGTTTGGTGCTAGGATCCCCCCTGATGGACATTGACTTTCCGTGCTAAAGTATCATAGATACCCGGATCTACTGTGTCTCACTGCAGACCTTAGGCGCACTCCAAAAGGATTTCTCTGAGGAGTATCACACCCTCATCTACAAATCAAGTCCAGCGCAGAAAAAAAAAAAAAAAGGAGCCTGCATTAACCATCGAGTGCCGGCTCTTCTACTGATAGAGCGGCGCCTACGAGACAGAGAGGGGAACGAAACTCATATGTGATATCCCTGAACTCAAAGTACCGGCACAGCAGCGGAATAAAGCATTTCAACTGAACATTCCAGATATCCGTCATCTTAGTGGGGATCATCTGATCGAGAGCACGCCCTCCGAGCTGAACATTCAGCATTCAGCGTCCTGCGCTCCGGTGTTTGTATCCTGCACCGTTGTGTGACTACTTACTGCAAGCTGCGCGCTTGTTCATCATTCAGCGTTGAGAATCCAGGGTTCTGGTGACGACACTTCTCCACCGCTCCGTGGAAGTTAACCATATACTAATAACATCGGGACTACTGAGCGGTAAGAGTCTCACAGAGACAGTCCCATTTGGCAAACACCTACAGGTGGATTTTTACAGCTCTCTGCCGCAACTTATCTCATGAGACATTATTTCAGGAGACCACATCCTTATTGATTTAATTGTATTTTTATCCAGTGTATTATTGTAATTGAATGTTTTATTGTATTTTATTTTATAATATTGGCCATTTTTTATTGTGTTTTATTGTATTTTATTTTATAATATTGGCCATTTTTTATGTGTGATATCTCAGAATAAATATTCTAAAGAGTATTTCCATTGTTCCACGCTTATTCCAGAAGGTGGTGTCGCCTGCTTTTCTTTGCTATACATTTCACTTTCTTAATTGGGTGAGTGACCCAATCAGCAGTGAACCCACCGCTATCCGTTCATCTTTAGTGTTGAGCCTCCCTACTTTGCCTCTTTTCAAAAAGAGTCAGAGCAGACTCTATCTGTTGAGGAGACTGAGGTCCTTTGGAGTGCAGGGGACGCTCCTAAAGACCTTCTTTGAGAGGGGGAGTTGGGGGGGGGGGGACTGGGAGATTTAATAAAGATTTTTTTTTTTGATGCAGTGTTATTGACATGCTGATTTGGATAAAGTATGATTGATTTTACTGTATTGATATCCTATTGTCATATAATGTATGGTTTATCTGAACAATTGGCTGTATGTAAAATAAAAATGATCTGATTAAAAAAAAAAGACCTTTTTTGATTCAGTGGTGGCATCAGCCATATTCTATGGTGTGATTTGTTGGGGGAGAAGCTTATCTGTGGCTAAGAGACAGAGATTAGATAAGCTTATTAAGAAGGCCAGCTCTGTCGTAGGTTGTCCCCTTGATCCAGTGCAGGAGGTGGGTGACAGAAGAACTCTAGCAAAATTAACATTACTGTTGGACAATGTCTCCCACCCCATGCATGAAGCTGTTGTGGAGCTGGAGACCTCCTTCAGTGACAGACTGCTGCATCCTAGGTGCAAGAAGGAACGTTATCGGAGGTCCTTCTTCCCAGCAGCAGTTAGGATTTATAACCACCACTGTTCCCAGAAACCCAGTAGTGAATTTTTAAAGTAAATTCTGTTTTATGTTTTTCTTGTATTTTACTCTTTAATTTCTAATTACTCTTCTTTTTGCTCCTGTTGTGAATGTGATTGCTGCTGTTATGCCAAAATCTCCACACTGAGGGACAATAAAGGGATTTTCTTCTACCTCTTTTTTTTACTGGGAGATCAGGTCACAGAAGTATGGAGGGTACAGGTTGTGGATGGCCTTGTATGTCATAGTAAGTATTTTGTACTGGATTCTCTGGGCAACAAAGAGCCAGTGAAGGGATTGGCAGAAGAGGGAGACAGAAAAGCGACAGGGGAGAGGTGGATTAGTCTGTGCGGATCCGAGAGATATTTTTGAGTTGGAGGCGGAAAGGGCTTGGATGTGCGGTTTGAAGGACAGAGCAGAATCAAAGGTTAACCCAAGGCAGCAGACTTGGCTGACCGGAAAAAGTGTGCAGCCATTGACTGTGATAGATGTGCTGTCCCATGGCAAAGGTGTAGTTTAAGAAGAGCAGGGTTCCTAGGACAGAGCCTTGCGGAATACCAACAGAGAGGTGATGAGGTGAAGAGGTGGTGTGTGAGTGGGAGACACTAAATGTCTGGTCTGTGAGATATGAGGTGATCCAGGAGAGGGCCAGGTCCGTGACACCAAAAGAGAAGAGAGTTTTAGCTGAAGGTAGTAGTCAACTGTGTCAAAGGCATAGGGTAGGTCAAGGAGGAGAAGGACAGAGTAATGTTGTTTGGCTTTGACAGTTAGCAGGTCGTTGGTGACATTGGTAAGGGCAGTTTCCGTTGAGTGGTGGGTTCGGAAGCCAGATTGTAGCTGGTCAAATAGGGAACAGGAAGAGAGGTAGGAGGTCTATTCAATGTTCATGTTGTTCATGTAGCTTTGAGGTGTATGGAATTAGTGATATGGGGCGATAACTAGACAAAGAAGATGGGTCGAGGAAAGGCATTTTGAGGATGTGTGTGATGTTAGCATGTTTAGTTTAAAACAAGAGGGGAAGACATTGGTGGTTAGAGATAGGTTAAAGAAATGGATTAGGGCCCGAAAACACTGTGGTGAGGTTGGGGATGGGGTGGGATGAGATCGGGAGAGTAGGGTGGAAAGTTTTTCTTCTATAATGGCGGAGAAGCTGGTTTTGGGGAAGAGGGTTGAATAGTTGAGTAAAGGGGCTGTAGGGACTGCAGGCTAAAGTTTACTCTAATGTTGTTAATGTTGTTTGACGTATGTGACAATGTCCTCGGCTGAGATGAGAGTTGAGGGAGGGGGCATTTGGGGATGGAGAAGAGAGTTGCTGTCATGGTCTTACCTGCTTGCTGCTCTCCTTCGTTTGACATGTGCTGGCGGCCATCTTGGGTCCTGGGTTTCTTGTAGCCTTCCACCCTGCGGCTCCTCCTTCCCCTGGGAGGAGCTGGATGCCTAGCTCATATATATAGGAGGTCTGTGGCTTCAGTTCCTTGCTTGGTCCTCTTGTGTTCACATGCTTCTAAGACTGCTGCTGCTTCTGGTTCCTGATCCTGGCTTTGTCTGACTACCCGGCTGGTTCCTGATCCTGGCTTCGTCTGACTACCCTGCTGGTTCCTGATCCTGGCTTCGTCTGACTACCCTGCTGGTTCCTGATCCTGGCTTCGTCTGACTACCCTTCTGGTTCCTGACCTCTGGCTTCGCAAAGACTCTGCTCGGTTTCACCATCCGTTTGGACTTTTGCTTTACAGCTTTATTTTCAATAAAGCCTTCTATTTTCACTTATCTCTTGTTGTACGTCTGGTTCATGGTTCCGTGACATTAGGACCAAGCCATGAATTCTGACGGTACAGGGCCATCCTCGCTACCCATGCTGGTTGCCAGACTTGATCAGCAGGATCACCTGTTGGGTCGGTTCGCTGTGGCGTTGCAAACCCTGCTTGAACGCACGGCTCATTTCGCTCCCGTTGCCGATGGGTCGGTTGTCGCTCCTGGGCTCGCTCCTACTGCCGCTCCGGTTGTTGCGCCAGAGTCTACCCCGACACCTGTTGTTGCGCCTGCGGTGTTTCGGGGTATGACCGGTTCTGCCCCTCTTCCACAGCGCTTTGGGGGAGAGCCAACTCAGTGCCGAGGTTTCCTTAACCAGGTGGGCATTTATTTCGAGTTGCTGCCACATGCCTTTCCTACTGAGAGATCAAAGGTGGGCTTCTTGATCTCACTGCTCTCGGACAAGGCCTTGGCCTGGGCCAGCCCTTTATGGGAGAACAACAATCCGGTGGTTGCCGAGTTTTCCGGTTTTGTTGTTTCTCTTCGGAAGGTATTCGATGTGCCGGCTCGTGCTGCCTCTGCTGCGAAGCTCCTTATGTCCATCAGACAGGGTTCACGATCCGTAGCTGAATACGCCATTGAGTTTCGTACCCTGGCAGCAGAGGTGGGCTGGAATAATGAGGCTCTGGTCGCTGCTTTCTCTCATGGTCTCTCGGATGCCTTGAAGGATGAGGTTGCAGCTAAGGACCTACCAGTTGAGCTCGAGTCTCTTATTTCTTTCCTGATTTTGATTGACACCAGACTCAGGGAGAGACCTTCCTTTAAGGAGAACCTGCGGAGGTCTTCTAACAGATTGGTGCCTACGTTTGCTGTCCCACCCGTGCCTCCCTCTCCTCCCACGCCTCCTGGGGATGACTTGTCTGGGGGTGAACCCATGCAGCTGGGGTTTGCTCGCCTGTCCGAGGGGGAGAGGGCACTCCGGAGACGCGAGGGCCGATGCATGTACTGTGGTCTCGGTGGGCATTTTCGGTTGGCATGTCCGAACCGTCCGGGAAACGCTCGTACCCTGAGATCCTGTCGGGGGCAGATCTTGGGTGGAGTCTCCTCGTCCCCGGTTTCCCGTGTTGACAAACCACTGATCACTGTTGTCCTCTCCTGGGTCGGGGGCTCGGTGACGACCCAGGCGTTGGTGGACTCTGGTGCTGGTGGTTTGTTCATTGATAGTGTGTTCGCTGCCGCCAATTCCATTCCTCTGCAGGCTCGAGGTTCCCCACTGGCTCTTGAGGCGATAGATGGCAGACCCCTTCTGCCGCCACACGTGACTCATGAGACCCTTCCAGTGGGGATAGCCATTGGTGCCGTTCACAGAGAGTCGGTCTGCCTCCAGGTTATTTCGTCTCCACACTACTCGGTGGTCTTGGGGTACCCCTGGCTCCAGAAGCATAATCCGACTTTCGATTGGAGATCGGTCGAGATCCTCTCGTGGTCACCGCAGTGTGGGGCTAGTTGCATCCATGGGTCTGTCAAGTTGCTGTGTACTTCCTCGGACTCTCTGTTGCCTCCTGAATACGAGGAGTACCGGGATGTATTCGATAAGGTGCGCGCGGTTGCCCTACCTCCGCACCGCCCATACGATTGTGCCATAGAGTTACAATCTGGTGCCGTTCCTCCTCGTGGCAAAGTCTATCCACTGTCGGTAGCGGAGAATGAGGCCATGGAGGAGTACGTGAGGGAGGCGCTTTCACGCGGACACATTCGCAAATCTTCGTCCCCGGCAGGGGCTGGATTTTTCTTTGTGAAAAAGAAGGGCGGTGAGTTGAGGCCTTGCATCGATTACAGGGGTCTCAATCGCATCACGATCAAGAACGCTTACCCGATACCCTTGATTTCCGAGCTGTTCGATCGCCTTAAAGGGGCCACGGTCTTTACCAAACTCGACCTGAGGGCGGCATATAACCTGGTAAGGATCAAGGCGGGCGATGAGTGGAAGACCGCGTTTAACACCAGGACCGGTCATTACGAATCCTTGGTTATGCCCTTTGGGTTGTGCAATGCGCCCGCAGTCTTTCAGGAATTCATCAACGATGTTTTCCGTGACCTGTTGCAGCAGTGTGTGGTAGCCTATTTGGATGACATCTTGGTATATTCTGAATCCATGGAGGCCCACATTCTGGATGTCAGACGAGTGTTGCAACGGTTACGAGAGAACAAGCTGTTCGGTAAGCTTGAGAAATGCGAATTTCACCGATCCCAGGTAACCTTCTTAGGTTACATCATTTCCGCTGAGGGGTTCTCCATGGATCCTGAGAAGGTTTCGGCTGTCTTACAGTGGCCCCAGCCCAGTGGTCTTCGTTCCCTGCAGCGCTTTTTGGGCTTCGCCAATTATTATCGGAAGTTCATCAGGGACTTTTCCATGCTGGCCAAGCCTCTCACGGATCTGACCAGGAAGGGCAGTAATTCCCAGGTCTGGCCGCTCGAGGCCATCCGAGCTTTTGAGGCCCTAAAGTCCGCCTTTGTGTCGGCTCCGATTCTGTCGCATCCCAACCCTGGGTTGCCCTTTGTCCTCGAGGTGGACGCGTCTGAGACGGGAGTAGGCGCCCTTCTGTCTCAGCGTAGAACACCAGAGGGTCCTCTGCTTCCTTGTGGGTTTTACTCCCGGAAACTGTCTTCCGCGGAGTGCAACTATCAGATTGGTGACAGGGAGTTATTGGCCATCGTGCAGGCCCTTAAAGAATGGAGGCACTTGCTCGAGGGTTCGGTGGTTCCGGTTCTCATCCTGACGGACCACAAGAATCTGACCTACCTTTCTGAGGCCAAGAGATTGACACCACGTCAGGCCAGATGGGCTCTGTTCTTGTCACGTTTTAATTACGTGGTCTCCTACCTACCCGGTTCCAAGAACATCAGGGCGGATGCCTTATCACGGCAGTACTCCGAGCTGTCCAGGGAGGAGTCGATTCCGACTTCGGTCATACCTCCGAATCAGATCCTGGCCGCCATTCGCACCAGCCTGACCTCTCCCCTGGGTGAGCAGATTTTGGCGGCTCAATCTGGTGCTCCCTCTGGGAGACCCAACGGCAGATGTTTTGTGCCTGAGGAGTTGCGCACTCGGTTGTTGCGAACCTACCATAACTCCAAGACCGCGGGGCATCCTGGAAAGAATCAGCTGTCCTGGGCTGTTTCACGTCTGTTCTGGTGGCCTTCCCTACGTTCCGACATCGCCGCATATGTAGCGGCATGCTCCGTTTGTGCCCAGAGTAAGTCCCCTCGGCACCTTCCGTTGGGCCTTCTGCAACCCATAGCCACCGGGGAGCGCCCATGGTCACACCTGGGGATGGATTTCATTGTGGACCTCCCTGCATCCCGAGGCCATACGGTCATTCTCATGATTGTGGATCGGTTTTCCAAAATGTGCCACTGTGTTCCTCTCAAGAAGTTACCCTCTGCACAAGAGTTGGCCACGATTTTTGCCAGGGAGGTCTTCCGGTTGCACGGTTTGCCTAAGGAGATTGTGTCGGATCGGGGGAGTCAGTTTGTGTCCAGGTTCTGGCGCGCCTTTTGCTCCCAGTTGGGGATTCATCTCTCCTTCTCCTCGGCCTACCACCCTCAGTCCAATGGGGCCGCAGAACGATCCAATCAGGCCTTGGAGCAATTCCTTCGTTGCTATGTCTCCGATCACCAAGACAATTGGGTTGACCTCCTGCCTTGGGCTGAGTTTGCCAGGAACACGGCGGTGAACTCTTCCTCTGGGACGTCTCCCTTCATGGCCAATTATGGGTTCCAACCTGCCGTGTTACCGGAGGTATTCTCTCCCCAGGATATTCCGGCTGTGGAGGATCAACTTTCCGTCCTACGTGCTTCTTGGGTACAGATCCAGAAGTCCCTTGAGGTCTCTGCGCAGCGCCAGAGATTCCAGGCTGATCGCAGACGAGCGCCTGCTCCTTCCTACCAGGTCGGAGACCGTGTATGGTTGTCCACCCGCAACCTCAACCTTCGAGTGCCCACTCCCAAGCTGGCGCCTCGCTTTGTTGGTCCCTTCCGAGTGCTTCGCAGGGTAAACCCGGTAGCCTATGCCCTTGCGCTTCCTCCTGGCATGCGGATCTCCAACGTGTTTCATGTCTCCCTGTTGAGGCCACTGGTGTGTAATCGTTTCACTTCCTCGGTTCCTCGGCCTCGTCCGGTCCAAGTGGGCAATCGTGAGGAATATGAGGTGAGCAATATCCTGGACTCACGCCTGGTCCGCGGTCGGTTGCAGTTTTTGGTCCATTGGCGTGGTTATGGTCCAGAGGAGCGTTCCTGGGTTCCCTCCGCAGATGTCCATGCTCCTGCCTTGCTCCGAGCCTTCCACGCACGCTTCCCTCAGAAACCGTTTTGTGCTCCGCGGAGGAGGGGCCCTTGAGGGGGAGGTACTGTCATGGTCTTACCTGCTTGCTGCTCTCCTTCGTTTGACATGTGCTGGCGGCCATCTTGGGTCCTGGGTTTCTTGTAGCCTTCCACCCTGCGGCTCCTCCTTCCCCTGGGAGGAGCTGGATGCCTAGCTCATATATATAGGAGGTCTGTGGCTTCAGTTCCTTGCTTGGTCCTCTTGTGTTCACATGCTTCTAAGACTGCTGCTGCTTCTGGTTCCTGATCCTGGCTTTGTCTGACTACCCGGCTGGTTCCTGATCCTGGCTTCGTCTGACTACCCTGCTGGTTCCTGATCCTGGCTTCGTCTGACTACCCTGCTGGTTCCTGATCCTGGCTTCGTCTGACTACCCTTCTGGTTCCTGACCTCTGGCTTCGCAAAGACTCTGCTCGGTTTCACCATCCGTTTGGACTTTTGCTTTACAGCTTTATTTTCAATAAAGCCTTCTATTTTCACTTATCTCTTGTTGTACGTCTGGTTCATGGTTCCGTGACAGTTGCAAGCATTAAATAGTTGTTTAGGATTGGGAGACAGGAGAGATATGAGAGATGTAAAGAAGGCCTGTTTTACAGCAGAGTGCAGACTTGAAGTTGACGAGGGATTGTTAGTATCTGACAAAGTGCCCCTTAGAATGGAATTTCTTCCATCCCGCTCCACAGCCCTGGAAGCTTATCTCAGCTCTTTAGTCAGACTAGTATGCCAGGATTGCCTATAGATTTTTTGGGTTTTGTTATGTGTGTCTGGGGGGGGGGAGGTTGGGAGTTGAGAGCTGTAGTTATTGTCGTGTTAAGGGCCCCTTATATGGGCCGGGAATCCCAAAGATAATTGCTAACGATAGCAATTATATGGCGGTGTAAATGTACTGCTGATTACCCAATGAATGAGCGAAACATTTGTGCGTACACAAAAATAGTCTTTTGCCTGCAGCAGATCATGCTGTGTAAACACAATCTGCTGCCGGCAAACAATGAGTCAGTATGGGGAAGATCAATGACATTGACAATCACTCCTCCCCATACTCTTGAGGAGATCGCTGCATGTAAATTTCGGGAAGGAACACTTCCTTTCGCGACAATCTGCTGCTCTATTGGCCAGTGTAAAGAGACCATTATACAAAGTGGTGGCAGCATTTGCATCATGGAAGGAACACATGGTAGAGAGTGGCAAAAGAGAGTAAGAGATCAAAACAAAGTCAAGATGTTTAAGGTTCTTGCAAGGGTGTGCCAATTTGTGAACTAGGGGGACAACTGAAGAGTTAAGAGAGTGTAAGTAGATTGTTGTCGGATAGGGGGAGGGGTGAGTTAAAGGGGTTGTCCGGGTTTTTAATATTGATGACCTATCCTAGTTCATTAATATCAGATCGGCAGGGGTCCGACACCCGGCACCCTCGCCGGTCAGCTGTATGAGAAGATGGCGCGTGCAGTCCTGTCTTTCTTCTTGTTCGCCACTGCTTTGTCATAGACAGCACTGGAGAGCAGATCTGATATTGCTGACCTATCCTGAGGATAGTTCATCAATAGTAAAAGCCTGGACAACCCCTTTAAGGTCGCTTTAGATTTAACAGATGATTGTCTGGAAGAAAGAGTGCCTTCCCAATCGTGTTCTCGGTTTACATTTATATGCAGAGATCTCCTCCTCTGACTGCACAAGCGATCATATTACCAGATGAACAAGCGCTTTGCTCGTTCATCAGGTAATCGGCGGCACCTTTAAACAGGCTTGTTAGAGATTATCTGGCTGATGCTTGGCCAGTGTAAAGGGGCCTTAAGAGAGGTTAGATAGGGAGCAGAGGTGGGTAAAGATAAGATCCAGTATGTGAACGTCTTTGTGGGTGGCAGTGGAGGACCATTGTGAGAGGCAAAAGGAGAAAGTTAGTGCAAGAAGTTTACAGGTAGCTGAGCGGAAAGTGTCAATGGAGATGTTGAAGTCACCTATGATGATAGTGGGGATGTCAGTAGAAAGAAAGTGTAGGAGCCAGGTGTTGAAGTGGTCAAAAAAGTTGGTTACCGGGCCTGGAAGGTGGCAGATGGCAGCCACTTGGAGGTTAGAGAGAGAGAGAGAGGATGAGGACAGAGTGTACTTCAGTGCATTACAATACTTAATATATTGTAATGCATTGTGACTGTCAATATTACACTGACAGTTGCCTATGAGACTCAGCCTGGGCCCCGTAGGCTTCTGTAGCTTGCAGGCCGAGGCCTCTGGTTGCCTTAGCAGCCATTGGCACTCTGCGACCACATCTCGGGGGGTTGTAAACCTCTTAGGTGCGGCAGTCAGTAACAACCGAGTCCCTGCCACTGATCACGCAAGCACAGCTCCTGTGCCTACCCAATCAGCACACTGTATATGTACGACCCGTGTCGGGAACTCACTTCCCACAATGCAGTACATGTACAGCAAGGAAAGGGTTAATCTGTATGGGGAGCTCATGATTCTCCCTGGACAGATAATGCCGGGATAGAAGGATCTGGTAAAATGTTTACTTTCGCCTGATCCTTTTGTTTTCCCTCCAGAAGTCTACTCTCTCTCCATCAAATACACATACACATACACATTCCGCTGAGCAAACATGAAATAAACTTGTGCGAAGTCAGGTAATTCTACATTATGTATATATATATATATATATATATATATATACACACAGTTGCAAGAAAAAGTATGTGAACCCTTTGGAATGGTGTAGATTTCTGCGCCAATTGGTCATGAAATGTGATCTGATCTTCATCTAAGTCAACAATAGGCAATCACAGTCTGCTTAAACTAATAACACACAAATAATTTAATGTTACCATGTTTTATTGAACACACCATGTAAACATTCACAGTGCAGGTGTAAAAAGTATGTGTACCCCTAGACTAATGACATCTCCAAGAGCTAATTGAAGTGAGGTGTCAGCCAACTGGAGTCCAATCAATGAGATGAGATTGGAGGTGTTGGTTACAGCTGCCCTGCCCTAAAAAAAACACACATCAGTTCTGGGTTTGCTTTTCACAAGAAGCATTGCCTGATGTAAATGATGCCTCGCACAAAAGAGCTCTCAGAAGACCTACGATTAAGAATTGTTAACTTGCATAAGGCTGGAAAGGGTTATAAAAGTATCTCCAAAAGCCTTGCTGTTCATCAGTCTGCGGTAAGACAAATTGTCTATAAATGGAGAAAGTTCAGCACTGCTGCTACTCTCCCTATGGGTGGCCGCCCTGTAAAGATGACTGCAAGAGCACAGTGCAGACTGCTCAATGAGGTGAAGAAGAATCCTAGAGTGTCAGCTAAAGACTTACAAAAATCTCTGGCATATGCTAACATCCCTGTTAGCGAATCTACGATACGTGAAACCCTAAACAAGAATAGATTTCATGGGAGGATACCACAGAGGAAGCCACTGCTATCCAAAAAAAAACATTGCTGCACGTTTACAGTTTGCACAAGAGCACCTGGATGTTCCACAGCAGTACTGTCAAAATATTCTGTGGACAAATGAAACCAAAGTTGAGTTTTTTGGAAGAAACACACAACACTATGTGTGGAGAAAAAGAGGCATAGCACACCAACATCAAAACCTCATCCCAACTGTGAAGTATGGTGGTGGGGGAATCATGGTTTGGGGCTGCTTTGCTGCGTCAGGGCCTGGACGGATTGCTATCATCGAAGGAAAAATGAATTCCCAAGTTTATCAAGACTTTTTGCAGGAGAACTTAAGGCCATCTGTCCACCAGCTGAAGCACAACAGAAGATGGGTGTTGCAACAGGACAACGACCCAAAGCATAGAAGTAAATAAACAACAGAATGGCTTAAACAGAAGAAAATATGCCTTCTGGAGTGGCCCAGTCAGAGTCCTGACCTCAACCCGATTGAGATGCTGTGGCATGACCTCAAGAAAGCGATTCACACCAGACATCCCAAGAATATTGCTGAACTGAAACAGTTCTGTAAAGAGGAATGGTCAAGAATTACTCCTGACCGTTGTGCACGTCTGATCTGCAACTACCGGAAACGTATGGTTGAAGTTATTGCTGCCAAAGGAGGTTCAACCAGTTATTAAATCCAAGGTTTCACATACTTTTTCCACCTGCACTGTGAATGTTTACATGGTGTGTTCAATAAAAATATGGTAACATTTAATTCTTTGTGTGTTATTAGTTTAAGCAGACTGTGATTGTCTATTGTTGTGACTTAGATCAAGATCAGATCACATTTTATGACCAATTTGTGCAGAAATCAATATCATTCCAAAGGGTTCACATACTTTTTCTTGCAACTGTATATATATATATATTTACACATTGTAAGCAGAATTAGAACCATTTATAGTGCACAGGGACACAGCTCATGTATACTGGGCACCTTTGTAGACAATAGCCCAGTACCAACATTTTTACTCTCTGTAAATCAATGAAATGAGACATGTAGCTAGCACACCAGCCTGTTGTAATGTGCACCCTTTGTTTAGACATATAAAGCGTGTAAGGGTTATATGACACTGGCAGATGAGGCTGACAAATGTCAAGAAGGAGGCGTTCCTTCCCGACAATCGCCTGCTCGTCAGCGGAGGAGACCACTGCTATTACATGCAGCAATCTCCTCCACAGTATGGAGAGGAGTGATCGCTATTGCTATCCCTCGTCCCCATACAGAATCATTATTTGGCAGAAGCGGGTGATTGCACGGCACGGTCGACTGCCAGCAAACAATGTGATTACCTGATTAAAGAGAGTTTGCTCCTTCATCAAGTAATTTGGCGTCACCTTTACACAGGCAGATCATCGCTAATGAATATTCCTACGAATGCTTGTTAGCGATGATCTGGCCAACCCTCAACCAGTGTAATATAGTCCTAAGATGATATATAGCCAGTGCCATGACTGCCAGCTTTCTAATGGAGAAAATTAGTGACAGAAGATGATGGAGACCTATGAAGATAATAGGGAATACACTAAGGAATCCAATCCTGTCATAGATTGTTTAGGTGTAATTATACGTGATCTTTTGTAGAAGTACATGTAACAGCCAGGTCTTTTGTGCTTTACGGATGAGCTCCATACAGGTAAAACTCGAAAAATCAGAATATCGTGCAAAGTTCATTTATTTCAGTAATGCAACTTAAAAGGTGATACTAATATATGAGATAGACTCGTTACATGCAAAGCGAGATATTTTAAGCCTTTATTTGTTATAATATGGAGTCACAATCTCAGGTACCCTTTGCTCAGGGGGTATGGATTAATTAGCTGAGTGTGACACTTTGAGCCTAGAATATTGAACCTTTTCACAAAATTCTAATTTTAAGCTGCATTAATGCAATTCCTTTTAGTTTGCATTACTGAAATAAATGGACTTTTGCACGATATTCAAATTTTTTCGAGTTTCACCTGTAAGTCTTCACTGATCTCCGCTATCAATAATGTACCTCAATTTTTCCATATATTCAGCATTTCATGTTCCCACCAAACTAATAGTGAACTCCTATCAAATTGATCTTAGTATTCATGGGAGATCTACGTAAATCAGACCAAAAGGGCCACATATAATATATATATACACACACTATGTATGCACTATACATAAAGTTTCTATAGTGCTCATATATAACCTACCCTTGCATTCTCTACTCGTCTTTTACACTTTTCTGCCATCACACAACCATCAACTAAAGGGGTAACATACATAATAGCATATTAAAGAACAATTCCTAACAAAGTAACAAAAACACCTCCAGATATAAAATACGTTATCTTGTCAAGGAGTTCAGATGTAATATAGCCATTGTTAATTACTGTACATATATGTTTCACAGAAAGCTTGGCGACAATAAATATGGCTACCATTTCAAGGGTCACTCAGAGCTGTCACTCAGCTTTATCAGATTTCTACATGATAAATATGAGGGCTGATTTGCTAGGCAAGAGCCTGACAAGGCATGTAGCAGTTGCAGCCATATTGGTTGTCACCCAACTTTTACATAAGAGCACACCTCATGGACACATCTAAAGTTCATTCTAGGGAGGAATGCTCTTTATTTCATGGCTTCTATCGTCTCTGAAAACAAAAAGCAACTGTTTTGTAGTGTCACAGTATGTTGTAAGTGCTCATAGCACTTGATTGACGCGGCCATAGCTGTGTAAAAGTGATCACGCCTATCTGGCCTTGTCAGTCAAAGTGGAGAGGGCACGGCAATTGCAGAGAGAGCTGAGTCTCCAGAAGAAACGGCAACGTGCATGTTTTTCCCAAAGGCTCATTTGCATAAATTAAAACATTTGCCAGTACATATGAACATGGGACCAACACAAATGTCTTCAGCTGCCAAGGGCACATGTAACAGGTCAGCCAGTGTCATAGGTACAGATCTGCTGACGGATGCCTCTTAAGCTCCCTACAGAGTAGTTTTATTCAGAAAATAATTTTGTTTGCAAGATCAATAGTGTTACTATCTCACGTGTATTTATTTCTCCTTAAATTCTACTTTATTTTACTTGGGTTGCATCAAGGGCATTCTGCACATTCTGCTTGAAAACAAATGTTGTCTCTACTGGGCAGACAGCCACTTCTACTGCACTGACATGTGTCTCGGCCTGTCAGGACTCCCTGTCACCGGCTGAGCTACCTGGTCAAGAGGCTGTCATTAAAGCTCAATCCCTGGCTGCTGCTTTCTTAAATGTCTCCACAGTAGAACTTTTTTGGTTCGATCATGTTTTTTGTTTTTTTTTCATACGCCTCCCCAACGGCACTAAGCAGGAGGTTACCCTGCCTCCCAGGGACAGGAAACAACGTGGAGAACAAACCTTTAAAAGCCTCCTTCCATTTACCTTCTCCAGTTGTTTCCTGTCCCTCGGGATGAACTGGAGAACGGAGCGGGGGTTCTCTCCTGCTCAAAACAGATTCGCGCAGCTTTTTTTCCTACATCTCCCTGGCCCTTGGGTCAGGAGGGCTGCAGCAGGACGCCGGGATACGAGACGAGATACGGGCCCTTCCGGTGTCTAGGTGTAAGTTCTGTGAGTCGCAGGCAACCCCGGGCGATCCAGCTTCCTGTTCTGGAGCTGCGGCAGAGGATGCCGGCATTGCGAGACTCTGGGGCCTGACTCTCGCGAGATATGGTCACGTGGGTGCGCGTGCACAGCGTGGAAGCATGCGTGCGGTACCACATGACCCGGAAGTAGGAATATGAATTCCGGCCGGACATGTGGATGGCGTTCTCATCGACTTGGAGCGTCTGTGTGCTGCAGCCATGTCCTTGCCTGCCGAGATGTCCGCAGACCCTCCGAAGGCCCTTAGCCCGGGCAAACCCATCAAAAACGGGGAACCTTCATTAAAGAAAAAGTGTGCCATTTGTAAAAAACAACTTGCGGGCCATTCTAAAAAAAACTCTTTGCCAGAAATGCACTGAAAAAATTATGGCGGAAGAAACCCCATCTTTATTGGACAGCTCATAAGGGAACTTCGTTCAGTATTTCTAGCCTTAAAGGCCTTTCGGTCATCCATCCATCACAAGGATGTAAAAAGTCTATCAGACAACAGTACAGCAGTAGCCTATATAAACAAACAGGGGGTCACAAGAAGCAAAATTCTCAGCCAGACAGCATTCCAGTTATTCTCATGGGCACAATGCTAGATAAACTCAATCTCGGTGGTCCATCTAAAGGGAAAAGAAAACCATCTAGTGGATTATCTGATCAGACGGCCTCTAAAATCAGGAGAGTAGTCCCTAAACAAGAGGATCTTTCGACTGTTATGCAAAAAATGGGGTGTCCCAGTCCTGGACCTCTTTGCCTCCAGAACAAACAGGAAGGTGGAACAGTTCTTTTCCCTATCCTTCCAGGACAATCCACTGGGGGTGGACGCATTCTCAGGTCCCTGGCCAGAGGGCCTGTTGTATGCCTTTCCTCTGATATCTCTGATTCCCAGGTGAAAATAATGGAGGACAAATGCAATATAATTATGATAGCCCCATATTGGCCCAAAAGAACATGGTTCCCCCATTTGGTAAACCTCTCAAAAGGGAATTTCTGGTCTCTTACCCAGATCCCGGATCTTCTTCTTCAGGGCCCAGTCCAACATCCGGATGTCCGTCAACTAAATCTGACAGTCTGGATGCTGAGTGTTCCATTCTGAAAGCTAGGGGCCTATCAGACGCGGTAATCAACACCCTACTAAATAGTAGGAAGCCGGTCACATCAAAAATTTATCTCAGAATCTGGAATACTTTCCTTCGTTTCTCAAAAGACACTTGGGATCCTACAGCTAAACCAGAGATAAAAACTATACTTGAATTCTTGCAGAAAGGTCTAGAGAATGGATTAAGGGTCAGTAGTCTAAAAGTCCAAATAGCGGCCCTCAGCGCTTTTTTAGAAATTAAACTAGCTGACGTACCCTTAATTAGATGTTTCTTTAAAGGGGCCCATAGATTAAGGCTCCTTTAGGGCCCCTTTCTGAGATCCCTCTTAGCTTACTGTCAATGAAAACGGCCTTCTTAATCGCAATGACCTCTGCAAGGAGAGTAGGAGAAATCCAAGCTTTGTCTTGCTGTCCACCATATTTAACGGTTCTGGATGATAGAATAGATCTGAAACATGAACCTTCCTTCCTACCTAAGGTATTTTCAAAATTCCATTGTGAACAGGGGCCAGGGAGCTTCAAAGATAACAGTTTCCCGCTGGATAAAAACGACTATTGCCAAAGCATATAGGGAAAGGGGTGCTACTCCTACATTGCAGTTGACGGCCCATTCAACCAGGGCAATCTCTACCTCCTGGGCGGAAGGTGCTTCTGCCTTCCTGACCCAAATATGTCAGGCGGCTACTTGGTCCAGTCCAAATACCTTCTTTAAAGGGAACCTGTCACCTGGATTTTGGGTATAGAGCTGAGGACATGGGTTGCTAGATGGCTGCTAGCACATCCGCAATATCCAGTCCGCATAGCTCTGTGTGCTTTTATTGTGTAAATAAAACGATTTGATACATATGCAAATTAACCTGAGATGAGTCAGAGCTTGAAAATATGACTCTTCTCTGGTCACACAAGTAAGATATGACTCTTTTATGTTAATTTGCATAAAAGGCGGGAAGTACAAAAATGCATAATACTTATTGAATTCGTCTGCAAATGAAATTAAAAGTGTAATTTATACACTGCTCAAAAAAATAAAGGGAACACAAAAATAACACATCCTAGATCTGAGTTAATTAAATATTCTTCTGAAATACTTTGTTCTTTACATAGTTGAATGTGCTGACAACAAAATCACACAAAAATTTAAAAATGGAAATCTAATTTTTCAACCCATGGAGGTCTGAATTTGGAGTCCCACTCAAAATTAAAGTGGAAAAACACACTACAGGCCGATCCAACTTTGATGTAATGTGCTTAAAACAAGTCAAAATGAGGCTCAGTAGTGTGTGTGGCCTCCACGTGCCTGTATGACCTCCCTACAACGCCTGTGCATGCTCCTGATGAGGTGGCAGACGGTCTCCTGAGGGATCTCCTCCCAGACCTGGACTAAAGCATCTGCCAACTCCTGGACAGTCTGTGGTGCAACGTGACGTTGGTGGATAGAGCGAGACATGATGTCCCAGATGTGCTCAATTGGATTCAGGTCTGGGGAACGGGCGGGCCAGTCCATAGCATCAATGCCTTCGTCTTGCAGGAACTGCTGACACACTCCAGCCACATGAGGTCTAGCACATTGTCTTGCATTAGGAGAAACCCAGGGCCAACCGCACCAGCATATGGTCTTACAAGGGGTCTGAGGATCTCATCTCGGTACCTAATGGCAGTCAGGCTACCTCTGGCGAGCACATGGAGGGTTGTGCGGCCTTCCAAAGAAATGCCACCTCACACCATTACTGACCCAATGCCAAACCGGTCATGCTGGAGGATGTTGCAGGCAGCAGAACGTTCTCCACGGCGTCTCCAGACTCTGTCACGTCTGTCACATGTGCTCAGTGTGAACCTGCTTTCATCTGTGAAGAGCACAGGGCGCGAGTGGCGAATTTGCCAATCTTGGTGTTTTCTGGCAAATGCCAAACGTCCTGCACGGTGTTGGGCTGTAAGCACAACCCCCACCTGTGGACGTCGGGCCCTCATATCACCCTCATGGAGCCTGTTTCTGACCGTTTGAGCAGACACATGCACATTTGTGGCCTGCTGGAGGTCATTTTGCAGGGCTCTGGCAGTGCTCCTCCTGTTCCTCCTTGCACAAAGGCGGAGGTAGCGGTCCTGCTGCTGGGTTGTTGCCCTCCTACGGCCTCCTCCAAGTCTTCTGATGTACTGGCCTGTCTCCTGGTAGCGCCTCCATGCTCTGGACACTACGCTGACAGACACAGCAAACCTTCCTGCCACAGCTCGCATTGATGTGCCATCCTGGATAAGCTGCACTACCTGAGCCACTTGTGTGGGTTGTAGACTCCATCTCATGCTACCACTAGAGTGAAAGCACCGCCAGCATTCAAAAGTGACCAAAACATTAGCCAGGAAGCATAGGAACTGAGAAGTGGTCTGTGGTAACCACCTGCAGAACCACTCCTTTATTGGGGGTGTCTTGCTAATTGCCTATAATTTCCACCTGTTGTCTATCCCATTTGCACAATAGCATGTGAAATTGATTGTCACTCAGTGTTGCTTCCTAAGTGGACAGTTTGATTTCACAGAAGTGTGATTGACTTGGAGTTACATTGTGTTGTTTAAGTGTTCCCTTTATTTTTTTGAGCAGTGTATGTTTAGGGTAACACAATGAACATTTAGAAACGCTCAGTGAGGGTAGCACAGTAGAGGTGACAGGCTCCCTTTAAACACTATAGATTGGATGTTATTTCCAACAGGGACCTCTCCTTTGGTCGTAAAAGTTCTGTCTGCCGTGGTACCGCCCTAATAGCTTTTGTTTTCTCGGTTAATCCTCCTGTTTAGTGCCGTTGGGGAGGTGTATGGAAAAGATGATAATTACAGTTGCAAGAAAAAGTATGTGAACCCTTTGGAATGATATGGATTTCTGCACAAATTGGTCATAAAATGTGATCTGATCTTCATCTAAGTCACAACAATTGACAATCACAGTCTGCTTAAACTAATAACACACAAAAAATTATATGTTACCATTTTTTTATTGAACACACCATGTAAACATTCACAGTGCAGGTGGAAAAAGTATGTGAACCCCTAGACTAATGACATCTCCAAGAGCTAATTGGAGTGAGGTGTCAGCCAACTGGAGTCCAATCAATGAGATGAGATTGGAGGTGTTGGTTACAGCTGCCCTGCCCTAAAAAATACACACACCAGTTCTGGATTTGCTTTTCACAAGAAGCATTGCCTGATGTGAATGATGCCTCGCACAAAAGAGCTCTCAGAAGACCTACGATTAAGAATTGTTGACTTGCATAAAGCTGGAAAGGGTTATAAAAGTATCTCTAAAAGCCTTGCTGTTCATCAGTCCACGGTAAGACAAATGGTCTATAAATGGAGAAAGCTCAGCACTGCTGCTACTCTCCCTAGGAGTGGCCATCCTGTAAAGATGACTGCAAGAGCACAGCGCAGACTGATCAATGAGGTGAAGAAGAATCCTAGAGTGTCAACTAAAGACTTACAAAAGTCTCTGGCATATGCTAACATCCCTGTTAGCGAATCTACGATACGTAAAACACTAAACAAGAATTAATTTAATGGGAGGATACCACAGAAGAAGCCACTGCTGTCCAAAAAAAACATTGCTGCACATTTACAGTTTGCCCAAGAGCACCTGGATGTTCCACAGCAGTACTGGCAATATATTCTGTGGACAGATGAAACCAAAGTGGAGTTGTTTGGAAGAAACACACAACACTATGTGTGGAGAAAAAGAGGCACAGCACACCAACATCAAAACCTCATCCTAACTGTGAAGTATGGTGGTGGGGCATCATGGTTTAAGGCTGCTTTGCTGCGTCAGGGCCTGGATGGATTGCTATCATCGAAGGAAAAATGAATTCCCAAGTTTATCAAGACATTTTGCAGGAGAACTTAATGCCATCTGTCCACCAGCTGAAGCTCAACAGAAGATGGGTGTTGCAACAGGACAACAACCCAAAGCATAGAAGTAAATCAACAACAGAATGGCTTAACCAGAAGAAAATACGCCTTTTGGATTGGCCCAGTCAGAGTCCTGACCTCAACCCGATTGAGATGCTGTGGCATGACCTCAAGAAAGCGATTCACACCAGACATCCCAAGAATATTGCTGAACTGAAACAGTTCTGTAAAAAGGAATGGTCAAGAATTACTCCTGACCGTTGTGCACGTCTGATCTGCAACTACAGGAAACATTTGGTTAAAGTTATTGCTGCCAAAGGAGGTTCAAGCAGTAATTAAATCCAAGGCTTCACATACTTTTTCCATCTGCACTGTGAATGTTTACATGGTGTGTTCAATAAAAACATGGTAACATTTAATTCTTTGTGTGTTATTAGTTTAAGCAGACTGTGATTGTCTATTGTTGTGACTTAGATGAAGATCAGATCACATTTTATGACCAATTTGTGCAGAAATCCATATCATTCCAAAGGGTTCACATACTTTTTCTTGCAACTGTATACTTACCGGTAATTGGATTTTCCAACGACACTGGTATTTCCCACCCTTAAGTTTTAAAGATATATTTTTTTTCAGTGGATTTAGCTTTGTTTGTTATGTGCTATGCTCTGCTTTTTTTTCTTTTTGTCTTGTTAAAGGAGGCATTAATAAATTGTACTATTCAGCATCATCTTTGAGTTTCTCGGATAATTACTGGAGAAGGTAAAGGGGAGGAGGCTTTTAAAGGTTTGTTCTCCACGTTGTTTTCTGTCCCTGGGAAGCGGGGTAACCTCCTGTTTAGTGCCGTTGTGGAGGCTAAATAGAAAATCCAATTACCAATAAGTGTAATTATCATCTTTCCCTATCTGCAATCCAACTTAAGGCTCTTTCACACAAGTGGATGCCGTGCGGGTAATCTGCTGCGTGAAAGAGAGTCAAGCCCGTTCATGATTCTTGCCGTGGCTCAAAAAACAGCATCAAAAACTGCAGAAAAAAACATGACCTTTTTACAAAAAAAATTACAGTGATATAAGGTTGTCACCGTGATTTTGTAGTAAAAAGATCACAGAGAGGAACGGAGCATTATCAATCATGGTAATGCTCCGTGTTTCTGCTGTCCGGAACGGGGCTTGGTTCTCTTTCACACAGCGGATTACCCGCAAAGCATCTGCTCGTGTGAAAGAGCCCTTAGGGTTTATGCTTGCTGGTATGACTCCTGTATGGCTGCATTAGTACAGAACCTCTGCTGCTTTGGGGTAGTGTGACAAACAGCTTTTTTTTCCATGTTGGTTTTTTATGCTGTTTTTTGAGCCACGGCAAGAAGTGGATCCAGCACTAATGACATATACGTCTTTGCTTTATATTTACCATTCCTTTTTTCTGCATCTAAAAAAAGCAGCAGCAAAATATTAAGACTGGATGTTTCAAACCCTGGTGGCATACAATGCTCCAGAATTATTTAGAGGTAATAAGTCTGACATATATATCAGCTAGGAAGCTGGCATAATTTCTGCCCCAATGTACAGCAGTTTTCTAGTTCACTGGTCTTTAAATGAGTCAGGCTGTAGTGATCCCGTCTAGTGAACCTTTGTAAAAGTAGCGAGGGAGGTATAAAAGGTCAAAAAGACATGAGTTTTGGTTTAAAAAAGCACTTGTGCCAAAAACTGCAACTTCTGTATGCCAGAGAACTGACTTGCAAAATTGATACAAACCCCACCCTAACTCCATTGGACCCAGTGTGTAGATTTTCTACCCTAGAAACAATGCTTCTAGGGCAGAATACCTTCAGATTTGTATCTAACCCAAACAAAGATGCGCCCATATACCTCTGTATGAAATAATTCTGTATATGGCAGTCCAATAGAAGAAGCCGAATTACAGCTCTGTAAAAGGGAGTGCCATAATAGGGCATGAGCTCTAAGGCTGCAAAAACAAGATTGGATTTTGCCCTCAAACATGATCGAGTCCCATCAGAACAAAGCAAGGATCTGAAAATACCTTTAGCACACAGCTTATATGTAGAATGCTCATAAGCACATGTAATTGAAGCCCGATAGATTGTATTCCTCCTGTCCTAGAAACTGCTGACACTTGGCACCTGCTGCTGACAGGTGATGAATGCAAATCTTGACAGACCTGGCTTATGGAAAACAATACTCATCCCCACGCACTTCCTGCCTCCCTCTTTACTAATGGGTGTTGCTTTTCAGTCATACAGATATTGTAAGTGTACCACATCATCCTCCACAACATCACATTATGGGTTTTCGTACCTTTCTGGTGAAAATGACTACGCTATAGACTGAATAATTTAGTGTGCTAAATAGCTTCTTAAAAACTTCTATTTTTTCTAGAAGCAAATCATTTTGAATTATTACAATAGAGTACATAAAATAAAAGCGATTATTTCCCATTTATAGATCTTTGGAGCCTTTGTCTTCCCATGATAGACAACCATTCATCAGACAGCCATTTGCATGTGAGAAAAGTGTATGGGGTTCAAACTATTTGACAAGAGCAGGGCCATTTTAACACACTGGTGGGCCCAGTGTTGAAATGTCACCACTGCCCACTCTAACGCCCACAAACAGTAGTTTTGCCCCCATAGTGCCACTACACAGTAATTTTGCTCCCACACACTAGAATGCCCCTTATTGCCCCCACACAGTAGTTATTTTCCCCTTAGTGCCCCCTTCACAAGAGTACTCCCTTGGTGCTCCCACACAGTATTATGCCCCCTTATTGCCTCCTCACATTATTTAGTGTCCTCCTCATAGTAAGAGTGACCCCTTAATGCTCCCTTCACAATAGTGCTGCCCCTTTAGTGCCTCTTTAGAGTAGCATTTCCCTCTTAGTGCCCCAAACAATAGTCTTGCCCCCTTAGTGCTCCCTCACAAGAGGGAATTCCCTATAGGTTTATTAAAATAAAAACATAAAACTCACCTATGCCTGTTCCCCTGATGAACAGAGCACATTCACATCATTCTTTGGTTTGTGCTCCCTCCTGCTCAGCTCAGCAGGTGCAATATCGTCACTGCATTGCAGAGGAGAGCGCAGGTCAGCAAATGGTGGGGCAAGGACTTTCTGCTTCACCATTGTATACAAATGTACCGGTGTCCTCCGGACGCAGATAGGATTAAAATTGGGATGCACTGCAGTCCAACTGGATCCAGGACATTTGGGAGGCATGAGTCATATGACCTGCCACTGGTGGGTTCAGTGCAGTTGCACCATTTGCTCTATGGTTAAAATGACCATGGGTCAGAGTCTTATTAACTACAGAGGAGTGGTATTGTATTTTAAAGCATTGAGAAAGATCATTTTTGTTAGGTGAAGGGGTACTGTAGTATATAATGCATGACCATTACAAGTTGTAGGTATTCGCTCTGGTAGGCAGGGTAAGCGGACGCAGTACAGAGGCAAAAAACAGTTTGTAAAGCAAAACTTCAGTGTTTATTCACACATAAGGTATAGCACAAAACGCAAGTCACTTTGCAGTCTTGGTGTTTGTTTTCATACAGACGAAAAGTTCATAAAGCAAGAAAGTCACCTTATCTCCTGGCTTTTAGTTCACACCCTGCTGGCAGTTCTGCCTCGTCAAGTTCATAAGCAGGCTTTAGGAGGCCTGTTTCCCCTACACCCGGGTCTCAGCCCTCCAACTTGGCACAAGATCCCCTCTGCTGATCCCAGCTGTCTTTTAAAGGCAGCTAGAGCTAGGTGTTGCCAAAACACCGGACCGGCACCTGAGATCCAGTCCGGTGTTCGACCCCACCTGGGCGCCAATCAGTCCAGCAGCACACACTGGGAGGAAAATAGCTGTTTTCCCAGACAATACCCTTCACTGTGTCACATACCCCTTCCCCCCTTTGTTCATCCCTTAAGGGGTGAGCACTCGTCAGACAATGTACTCGGGACAGGGCATCCGCATTTCCCTGTAACTGGCCTGCCCTATGTTCTACTGTGGCTTGTCGCAGAGCCTCGGGTACCCGGTATGGTTTTAGCCGGACTTTCACCTGAGGCTCAGTGACAATGTCATGCCGAATTGTGGAAGTGCGTCCAGGGAGGTCCAAGAACACATCCGTGTCCCGGCTAACGAACTCCCTGGCCTCCTGAGCCTGTTTAGATGAGAGGCTGTCAGCAACTTTTACTGTGGCAACAGCTTCCCTTGCATCAGACAGAGGGGCCGGAGCCTCTTCCCCTGGAAAACCCGGCCTTCAGTACAGGTTTCCCTATCTTTCCAAGTTTTGAGTAAATTAACATGGTAAACCTGCTTCGGTTTTTGCCGCCCTGGCTGGTGTACCTTGTAGTTTACCTCTCTAATTTTCTTGAGTACGTCGTAGGGCTGCTACCACCTAGCGCAAAACTTACTGTCCACAGGCGGCCCACAAGCCAAAACCGGATCTCCCCAGCTAAAGTTACGGACCCCAGATGCTCGATTATAGGTCCAACTCTGGGCTGGCTGAGCTATCTTCCTATACTCCCTACCTATCCTATTCCATGGGGCTGCCTCCCCCTTATCCACCTTACCTACCGTGGGCCCCTCCGCCTTGGGTTTCCTGTGTTCTAACACCTCAACTGGGCCAGGCCTCGCTACTGGAGCTTTCCCTATCTCTCGGGGATCAGTATGTACAATGGCCACAAGGCTGGGAACAACGGAAAGTCTCTTCTTAATATCAAGTAGTAGTGCATGCTCGTGGTTACGGCCACCTCATGGATCCGCTTGCTGGCACACGTGCTTAGGGATCTCGTAGGAAGAGTAAGCGGACGCAGTACAGAGGCAAAAAACTGTTTGTAAAGAAAAACTTCAGTGTTTATTCACACATAAGGTATAGCACAAAACGCAAGTCACTTTGCAGTCTTGGTGTTTGTTCACATACACGAAAAGTTCATAAAGCAGGAAAGTCACCTTATCTCCTGGGTATTAGTTCACACCCTGCTGGCAGTTCTGCCTTGTCAAGTCCATAAGCAGGCTTTAGGAGGCCTGTTTCCCCTACACCTGGGTCTCAGCCCTCCAACTCGGCACAACCCTCAGATCCCACCACAGAGATCCCCTCTGCTGATCCCAGTTGTCTTTTAAAGGCAGCTAGGTGTTGCCAAAACCCCGGACTGGCACCTGAGATCCAGTCCGGTGTTTGACCCCACCTGGCCACCAATCGGTCCAGCAGCACACACTAGGAGGAAAATACCTGTTTTCCCAGACAATACCCTTCACTGTGTCACAACGTGTAAGTACACAATAAGAGCTTTTTATTAGGTTGGTGCTTCTTATCAGCTTATGTCGTGAGATGACCTGGAGTAAGTACGTAGTCAATTGAGGGGAAAACATGTTGTGCTGCTGTTTGTATATACAACTTGTATTGCATTTAAATTTCACAAAGTTTTCTCCCAATAATGGGAACGGGTCTCAATAAAGGGAATAAGGTGACAGCTTTCCTTGTCTGCTCTGCAGGCATCCGTACTCATGTTAATTAAATACATTTTCTTTTGCTTTAGCATCCTACAGAGCTGGAGAGAGACTGTGCGCCAGTGTACTATGCTGTGTGCTTTGCATTGTATATGGAGTTATTCTCCCCTAGAAGCAATGTGAAGAAGAATGGCGGTGTATATACAGTATCAAATGAAGCAAGGCACAGCTTTAAATTTGACAGAAAGAAAAAACGCTGCCTCTATATGAACTCAAAGTGTTAATGCAACTTTATGGGAGCCCTGTTACATCTTCATACAAAATAGTGTCATAGTATGATTGCATGTGCAGCAAGCCCCTGAGGAGCCAGAGCAGAGGATGGGAGAGGTAGTGAACTTAATGATGATGTGTCACAGTGTTATCTCTCAGGCTGTTGCTCCCTGGGGCCGTTGCAGTGAAGGAGAGCTACCCTGTGACATCCTGTAGCTGTGGGTTCCCTGCTTGATCGTAGTTTGGGGTGCCCATGGTGTTAATCTCCATGTGGGTGCTAGGCAAGGCACGTGTTGGAGATGCAAGTGTCAACATGTGGTGTTAAGAGAGTCAGAGACCCAACCACATTAAACCGATTAAGATTCTTTCTTTACTGTATGGATTGAAGTTGTAATACAACCAGCAGGTATACAATCTCCCAGATGTCCAAGCATGAGCTAAGCAGATGTATTGGCTGTAAAATTATTATGGCTCATAGAGGTGACAAAGGCTCCGGAGTATATGGGAGAGGAGCACATAGACACTGCTCTTTCTTCATCGTGCTCTACAGATACACTGACTGGAATATTTTGGAACTGGAGGGTGGAGCCAGCCAACACCCTAAGCTCCAGAGAGCTCTGGGCCAGGATGGTTAACTCTGGCCTTGCTTGGCTCATGCTGGAACAACTGAGTATGCCGTGCATTAAATTAACATGACATAACATAACATCATACAACGAACCAAACTTTACAGGTGCCCCCAGGTCTGGGGTACTGCACATGCATGAGGCATAAGAGTCCATAGTTGAGACGATATCTCATTAAGTATAGCAATTATCACTGTGCTGTTCCTAAGCTTCTTTGGAATAAAGATGGTTTATGTGTATCGGTATAACACCAGGCTATCACTTTATGACTGGTGGGGTCCAACCTCTGAGACTCCCACCGATTCTAGAAATGAAGGAGCTGTAGCACTGGTTTAACACTGCTTCCCATTCGTGGGGTTGTGGAGTCCTGCAGGTCGCATTTCCACTGGTCATAATGAGATAGCATGTGCTAGTGATATGCCATCACCATATAAGATAGTAATGCCCCTTTAATTTCAAAAGGCCACGTCTTCTAGATATCAGTTTGCTAAGCAATCTTCCCCAAGAAACTGACAATGAGCACATAAAACAATATCGTATGGCAGGAAACCAAGTTCTTTCATGTCTTACTCCATATTGTTCACTTTATTGCACAGGTGAAGTGTTTGATACTAAACATGTATTCTGCCCATGTGTCATGGATATACGGTATACCCGAGTTGCAAATACTGATTGCAATAAAATTCACTGTAACCTAATTAGCGCTGGGTTGGACATTAATGTAACATAGGGGGCTGTGTACGTACCATTGAAAAATGTGACTCTACTAGTCATAGCAACATATCAGATTCCAGCTGCCATTTTATGCAGGGAGGTTTAGATAGTATATGTAAGGTAGGGGTCTAATTTTTTTTTAAATGTGAGAATCAATTAATCAGATATACCACTACGTACTTTAGAACTACCACTGAGTTAATGCAGTAACAGTTTAATCAATGGTGTTCTTTACATTGGTGGGGGGATTAACCAGATGGATCTCACAAAAGTTATCATCTAGTATGACCTTGTTAAAATACCCTATTAGACATGGAAAATCTGTGAATACCCAGTGGTTGTGGGGGTGTACCACCCCTCAGGAAACAACCTTCCATTTTAACCTCTATGACCCATGCTAACATTGTCCTGTCTCACTGGTTGTCTGTTGCGGCAATGGCTACAAGCAACACCATACGTGTCCTATCACTTATCTAAATGGCAGCATGTAAAACAGCAAGGTGAATATTACCCTTCAGTCGCTATATATAAAATGATACTATCAATAATATCAAAGGATTCAGACAATTTTCTGACAACACGTTGCTTTTACTTATATTTTTTTGTCTACATTCAGTATTTTTTATAGTCCAATAAAATGAATAACCAGTAATTTAGAGTTCCTAACAACATTTCCTAATGAAATGTGATGTAATTATACCTGTAAAAGTACAGAAGATTTTTAATAAATTGGAATATCATCAAAAAGTTAATTTATTTGAGTAATTCAATTCGAAAAGTGAAGCTCATATAGATGTAATGCATACAGAGTGATCTATTTCAAGTGTTTATTTCTTTTAATGTTGATGATTATGGCTTACAGTTAATGAAAACCTAAAAGTCAGTATATAAAAAAATTTGAATATTATATAAGACCAATTAAAAAAATGTTTTTTAATACAGAAATGCTAGCCTTCTGTAAAGTGTGTACAGTATATGCACTCAATACTTGGTCAGAAAATCTTTTGCATGAATTACTGCATTAAAGCGGTGTGACATAGAGGCGATCAGCCTGTGGCACTGCTGAGGTGTTATAGTAGCCCAGGTTGTTTTGATGAGGTCATCTGCATTGTTGGGTCTGGTATCTCGTCTTCCTCTTGATAATACCCCTAGATTCTCTATGGGGTTTAGGTACAGCCAACCAAGCACAGTGATACCGTGGTTAATAAACCAGAGATTGGTACTTTTGGTAGTGTGGGCAGCTGCCAAGTCCTGCTGTAAAATGAAATCAGCATCTCCATAAAGCTTTCAGCATAGGGTAGCATGAAGTTCTCTAAAAATTTCCTGATAGACGGCTGTACTGACTTGATATAACACAGTGGACCAACACCAGCAGATGACATGGCTCCCCATACCATCACTGACCGAGGAAACTTCACACTGGACCTCAAGCAATTTGGATTGTGTTGCTCTCCAATCTTCTTCCAGACTCTGGTACTTTGATTTCCAAATGAAATGCAAAATTTACATTCATCTGAAAACCGGACCTTGGACTGCTGAGCAACAGTCCAGTCCTTTTTCTCCTTAGCCAAGGTAAGACACTTCTGACATTGTCTCTGGATCATAAGTGGCTTGACACAAGGAATGTGACAGTTGTACCCCATGTCCTGGATACATCTATGAGTGATTGCTCTTGAAGCACTGACTTAAGCTGCAGTCCACTCCTTGTAAATCTCCCCCACATTCTTGAATGGCCTTTTCTTGACAATGCTTTGAAGGCTGCGGTTATCCCTGTGGCTTGTGAAACTTTTTCTACCACACTTTTTTCCTTCTAATCAACTTTCCATTAATATGCTTGGAAACAACACTTCACAATTGTCAGGTCAGCAGTCTTCCTCATGATTGTGTAGCCTACTGAACCAGACTGAGGGACCATTTAAAGACTTAGAAAACCTTTGCAGGTTTTTTGTGTTGATTATTTGATTAGAGTGTGACACTATGAAGGATATTTATCAAGACTATATATATTTATCAAGAGATGCCTCTTAACAAATCAGGCACATCTCTGCCCTGCAGTGAGCCAGAGACTGAAGTCTCTGCCCTGCCCTGTGGGTGTTCTGAGGAGATCTGTCAGAGTTGCTGCACGTGACTCGATCTGACAGTTTGTTTTGTTTGGGTTTGAGCAGAATCCCACCTCCTCCCAGGTGTTGCTTTTTAGGTAATTGGTGAGGCTATTTATTCCTCCCTCTCCCTATAGCCTTTGCAGGGTTATAGTTCTGCCTTGTGTGAGCTCTGGAAGTTTGGTGGATTGTCTGCTCCAACACATCTCTAGATAAGTCCTTTTCCCTTGTTCCTTCTGTGTCTGTTTTGACTAGGCCTCTAGGGTGATGCTAGCTCCTTCGGTTGTTGAAGGAGCTGGGTGCCTCTTTCCATCTTCCCTACAGCTGAGAGTTTGGTTCAGTGTGTTATAGTCTTAGGTATGTGGGCATGTGCATATCTACCATTGAGATATGCACATGGGCATAGCAGCTTAGGGAAAATGTTTTAGGGGTTGCTAGGTGACCCCTTTGTTCCCTAGCATTTGGGGCCTAGTCAGTTGTTTTGTTTGCTTTGCTGTGTTCTAGTTCCTTCCCTTATCTTACCTACCATGACACTACGCTGGTGTAGACTTCATCTATAACTTGATCATTTCTGATACTTTCTGGCGAAAGTTATAATGAATCTATTGGGCTGTGCTAAGCCCTGCTCTCTTTTCCAAAGTGCCAAGAAGCTTATATGCGGCATAATTTGGGACTTTTTTTCATCACTATTGTGATGTTGATAGATATCCACCCTATTTTCTCTACAACATTGAACTTTTTCTTTTTCATAATCTTCTAATTTTCTGAGATACTAACTTTTGGGTTTTAATTAGCCGTAAGCCACAATCATCAATATTAAAATAAACAACAAAGAAATAAATAACTTGAAATAGATCGTACTGTGTCATAAATCTATATAATATATGAGTTTTACTTTTTGAATTGAATTACTGAAATAAATTAACTTTAAGCTGATATTCTAATTTATTGAGATGCACAAGTATATAGAAAGACAAGTTCAGCATTGGAGAGACATTTGTAATAGCACACAGGACCTATAATTAAAAGAAATGTTGGCTCCTTGCCCTGCCATTTATTCTGGTAGGTCAGCGGCTGTTTTAGGACTGTGGGCTACTGGAGGTTGGACGATCTTCATTTAAGCACACGACCATATCTATTTTGTGTTATGCAAACAGCAGACCCAGAAAATACAGATGCCAGCAGTGTGGATTACACAATTTTCTCAATCCCACAGTATAGAAATGCCTGTTCTTGTCGGACAAGAATAGGACATGTTCTATAATTAAAGATACTGTAGTTTAAAAATTTAACAGGCACTCTGTCACCTAGAGCTGCAAATGGAAAAACTTTTATTTGAATATAGTGTACCTATAAAACATATAACACTTTGAATAAAATAGACATATTAAAGATAAAAATGCCATCAAACATTAAGAATATATTAAAATTATATACATAAAAAATAAAAATGTAATAGAGATTAACAAGATACGGTAGGTCCACCGTGGGACATTCAATGGTCCTGCAGTAAAAGTCCTGCCAACAAAGGATGGAAGAGGAATGTTTGGAGAAAATGTTTCACAATTCTAAGACTTCTAGAGATTCATACAATATGCTGAGTACATCTTGAAAAATTCATCTAATACGCTGAGTACATCTTGGTAATTCATGAAGGTAATTTGGCAATAAAAAAAAACACGATTTAACATTTATTAGATAAAGTTTTCTTTTTGTAGTTAAAACTTATTCTTGATTTTGTGTTGTCCATTAAAAAGGTGAGATAATGAGGTAATAGTTTTAGTTGTTGTAGGTATTAATTGGTTTCAGTTCGCTAGTAGTAAATGGTAAGTAGATAGAACACAGGTATGTATATTGCGGAGATTAGCTCTGGTAGGCAGATTAGCGGACGCAGTACAGAGGCAAAAACAAAGTCTTTAACTTAAAGGGATTCTGTCACCAGTTTTTTACCCCCCCATTTAAAAATATGGTTATGTTCATGGAGCACTAGCGATTCCTAATGTGGTCTTATAACCGAAATCTGTAGGCTCATTTTGTCTAAAAAACGTTATAACTAACCTGTCATTCATCTCACAAAGGTGCCCAAGGGGATGCTCATGTCTTCCAGATGCCACCCGCACCCGCCGCCGTTCGTGCCCAGCTCCTCCTTTGCTGTCATCAGCGCCGCCTCAGAATCCTTTGCTACGCCTCCGGCTCTCCCTCACTCCCCCCTCTTTCTTCTCTAACATCCCACGCGTGCGCACAGGCCTGTGCCTGATGCGCCCGTGCGGACTTCTCCGTTCGGCTTCATCGAGCGAAGTGCGCATGCGCCGGCACTTCGCTCAACCTCCCGATGACCTGAACACTGGCGCCAGCCTGTCACAGGCCTGTGCGCACGCGGGATGTTAGAGAAGAAGGAGGGGGGAGTGAGGGAGAGCCGGAGGCGTAGCAAAGGATTCTGGGGCGGCGCTGATGACAGCAAAGGAGGAGCTGGGCGCGAACGGCGGCGGGTGCGGGCGGCATCTGGAAGACATGAGCATCCCCTTGGGCACCTTTGTGAGATGAATGACAGGTTAGTTATAACGTTTTTTAGACAAAATGAGCCTACAGATTTCGGTTATAAGACCACATTAGGAATCGCTAGTGCTCCATGAACATAACCATATTTTTAAATGGGGGGGGTAAAAAACTGGTGACAGAATGCCTTTAAACAGTTCAGTGTTTATTCACACATAAACAAAATGACAATTTGCCGTCTTGGTGTTCATTCACACCATGTCAAGTCCACAGAACAAAAAACATTCAACTTGTCAGCGGTTTTGTCAGCAGCAGTCCACAACAGTCTTTAGGGACCTGCTTTCCAGCAATGCGGCTCTCAGTCCTTTAGCATGGCACACATCCTTAGAGCACAAAACACAGAGACTGCACAGCTTCCCTGTCAGATGGAGGATAATCCACACCACCTGACTGTGCTGCTTGTGCTTTTATATCCCAAACCAAGACCTGGCCTGGAGCATTGTGCCTTTTCATAGGTAAATACATTCATATCCAATTCCTTATTGTCAAGATGGATGTTCATTGCCTTTAAGAGCCATGCTCGACTATAGTTGCAATTTTGTATGTCTTGAGTAGGCCGAAGTAAGGTCGCACAAAGGTTTCTGTTTTTTAGTGTTATTCTTCTCATGAATGTACCAGTCTGAGAAGAGGCCTCCTTGTCTACTTATAAATTTATGACGGGAGATAAAGATAAGCTCTATGCAGCTGGTGATAATTACCTGTACAGCTAGGTATTTATTAATGAAGCAAAATATATGGTATTCATGTGTTCGTTTGGTGAGCCCTGGTTAGTCCTTAGCATAAGACAATCAGTAGGACATATATATATACAGTCATGTGAAAAAATTAGGACACCCTTTGAAAGCATGTGGTTTTTTGTAACATTTTTAATAAATGGTTATTTCATCTCCGTTTCAACAATACAGAGAGATTAAAGTAATCCGACTAAACAAAGAAAACTGAAGAAAAGTCTTTTCAAGATCTTCTGTAAATGTCATACTACAAAAATGCCTATTCTAACTGAGGAAAAAGATAGGACACCCTTGCCCCTAATAGCGAGTGTTACCTCCTTTGGCTGAAATAACTGCAGTGAGACGGTTCTTGTAGCCATCTACCAGTCTTCGACATCGGTCTGAGGAAATTTTACCCCACTCCTCAATGCAGAACTTTTTCAGCTGTGAGATGTTTGAGGGGTTTCTTGCACGTACAGCCCTTTTCAAGTCACCCCACAGCATCTCAATGGGATTCAAATCTGGACTTTGACTTGGCCATTCCAGGACTCTCCATTTCTTCTTTTTCAGCCAATCTTTGGTTGATTTACTAGTATGTTTTGGGTCATTGTCATGTTGCATGGTCCAGTTCCGCTTCAGCTTTAATTTTCTAACTGATGGTCTCACATGTTCTTCAAGCACCTTCTGATACACAGTAGAATTCATTGTGGATTCTATGATGGTGAGCTGACCAGGTCCTGCTGCAGCAAAGCAGCCCCAAACCATGACACTTCCACCTCCATGCTTCACAGTTGGTATGAGGTTCTTTTCTTGGAATGCTGTGTTTGGTTTACGCCAAACATGTCCTCTGCTGTTGTGTCCAAATAATTCAATTTTGGACTCATCTGTCCAAAGAACATTATTCCAGAAGTCCTGGTCTTTGTCAACTTTATCGCTGGCAAATGTCAGTCTGGCCTCGATGTTTCTCTTGGAAAGCAAAGGTTTCCTCCTTGCACACCTCCCATGCAAGTTAAACTTGTACAGTCTCTTTCTGATTGTAGAGGCATGTACTTCTACATCAACAGTAGCCAGAGCCTGCTGTAGTTCTCGAGATGACACTTTAGGGTTTTTGGATACCTCTTTTAGCATCTTGCGGTCTGCTCTTGGGGTGAACTTGCTGGGGCGACCAGTCCTGGGCATGTTGGCAGTTGTTTTGAAAGCCCTCCACTTGTAGACTATCTTCCGGACAGTGGAATGGCTGATTTCAAAATCTTTTGAGATCTTTTTAAATCCCTTCCCAGACTCATAGGCTGCTACAATCTTTTTTCTGAAGTCCTCTGACAGCTCTTTTGCTCTCACCATGGTGCTCACTCTCACTTCAACAGTCAGGAGCACACCAAACTAAATGTCTGAGGTTTAAATAGGGCAAGCCTCATTCAACATGCAGAGTAACGATCTACTAATTATGTGCACCTGGTGTGATATACCTGTGTGAGATCTGAGCCAATTTAAGAGGGAATACATGTGAGGGTGTCCTATCTTTTTCCTCAGTTAGAATAGGCATTTTTGTAGAATGACATTTACAGAAGATCTTGAAAAGACTTTTCTTCAGTTTTCTTTGTTTAGTTGGATTACTTTAATCTCTCTGTATTGTTGAAACGGAGATGAAATAACCATTTATTAAAAATGTTACAAAAAACCACATGCTTTCAAAGGGTGTCCTAATTTTTTCACATGACTGTATTACTATATATTATATTGTTATATATTATGAAGACATGTATCCAGTATATTATATATATTTCTCATTAGGAGAATATTAGTCTCTAAAAGAGTGTCTGTGAAGATGTGTGTTTTGTAACAATTATTCACATCTTTGGTATGACAGGAGGTACTGATATCTCTGTGAGAAAACAAGGCCATTCATCTCATCATGGTCCATAAATCAACAGTGTGAGAAACATTCAGAGAGACGCCTAGAGGTCTGTCTCTAATTGCTACAAGTGTCAGAATTAATTCCTATAGCTTTAAATTAAAGCTTCTAAGGTCAAATGTATAAAATACATTTTATTCAGACTTACATAAGTTAACCCTTTATACTATGATGCAAATAGCTTACACAGCAGTGCCACCTAGGTATGAGTAGGTGACATTACAACAGTAGCAAAACTGCATTCTGGGTAAGGTTATGATGTCACATTTTTTTATCAATGGTCACGCCCATCCGACAATGATTGGAAAGTTCCAAACTAGGAAGGTGTGTCTAACTGATAAGTTTGTGATCATAAACCATACACAGAAGGTAGAAAAGGAGAAAAAAAAGAGAGAGAAGAAGAGAAGTTGAGCTCTCTAGAGGGGTCTATCAAGATGAAAGCCATGGTGAGATGCGCTATGATGGACCACCCAGCTTTCCTAGGAGCAGAAGTGAGATTCCTACTAGGACTTGGTAAGAGACACAGAAAATGATATTTCATTTTATTAAGACTAATTTAATAGTGTGGGTGAAATTATACCATCTAGATTGGCGAATAAATAAATGATTAAATTAATTGATCATCTCCATATTGAGATATAGTCTTAGGATATTGTGAGGCTTCATTCTACCTGCAGAAGAATCTAGACTCATAATCTAGCAAAGCATTAAATGATTGCTTTTTTATATATATATATATATATTGATAGAACATTCTTCGCCAAGCTAATATCATGACCGGCGTGCCGATCACATACGTGACGCAAAGGGAGGGAAATGGGAAGGCCCAGTCCAAGGGAGAGGGAAAGGTGGTGACCCCTAACTTAGAAGGATACAGTTATCTCTTCTAAGTTATATCCTTGAATGGATTTGCCCATCTTGAAGTCATGTGATGTGTAGTTGGTTAGAGGGGGGGTGGAATGTATTTGGCATTCTATATTGATGTCTAGGATTAGACATGCCCATCCTGATAGCATGAGATTTTCTCTGAACAGAAGTAATGTATATAACTTATGTTCATATTTTGATATCCTAACCTAATAATAGCTTGGTTATAATGTGACAAGTTATTTCCACTCACATGTATTGTTAAGCTTGTAATGCTTTATATTAACGCTATATATATTCATTTGCATGTATCATTGTGTTTATTTACTTATATATGTTTATAATCTTGTAACCAATAAATCTGCATATTTTTATAATACCTGTGTATTATTGTATAATGCAGAACTACATTTTATCATTAACGTCATCTCACGTCAAAAATAACTTATTTATCTGAGGAAATAGTCGGACTCAGATGTGAATTGTATCGATTAGTTTGTCTACAATTCACCAGGTCATGATTTTAAGAATTTATGACAAATTTTATAAATATAATTTTTTTATGGTTAATTATTTTTATGACCATAATTAATAATTCTTAATTGAATTATTACCCCCCGACAGCATGGGGATAAGCCACCCACCGTGCATTTTGGCTACTCCCAGTAAGAGCTGTCCTGGATCGGCTTTGCAGCCATACTAAACAGCAAACAGTGTCAATCAGCACTAGCTGCCACTGATACTGGAAAATACCGGCTCTTACTTCACCGAGGCCAGGAACCTCAGTGACACATACCTTCCGTCAATGATGGACCCTTGCGCCTTCCTACATATCTCCCCCCTTTGTTCAACCCTAAGCGGGTGAACACCCACCAGACAGTGTACCCGGGACAGGGCATCTGCGTTTCCCTGTAACCTGCCTGCCCTATGTTCCATCGAAAACTTGAAGTTTTGTAAAGATAAGAACCATCTGGTGACCTGAGCATTCCTCTCTTTGGCTTGGCTCATCCACTTGAGAGGGGAGTGGTCGGTCACCAGATGGAACTTTCTCCCCAACAGATAATAGCAAAGAGACTCGAGTGCCCACTTGATGGCCAGGCACTCTCTCTCCACTATACTGTACCTAAGGGAGTCCACTACAGCCTGCACTTTTGGTAGATTACTTTTACAGTCGGTACTATGAATGACAATATTGTCCAGGTAAGCCAAAGTGTACCGACGATGTGGATGAAGTACAACGTCCATGAGCCGTAGAAAATTGGCAGGGGCGCCATGCAGACCAAAGGGTAATACCTTATATTGGTATAGCCCTTCTGGTGTGATAAAGGCAGTTTTCTCTTTGGCAGCCTCAGTCAAGGGTTCCAAAACAGAAAAATACCGAGCTTGGCCTAACCTCTCAATAAGCTCATCCACCCGAAGCATGGGATATGCATCAAACTTAGAGATTTCGTTTAGTTTGCGAAAATCGTTACAGAACCGTAATGTCCCGTCCGGCTTGGGTATTAAGACTATCGGACTGGACCATTCACTTTTAGATTCCTCAATGACGTCTAGCGGCAGCATTAGCTGCACTTCCTCCGTGATGGCTTGTCGCCGAGCCTCGGTTACCCGGTATGGTTTTAACCAGACTTTTGCCTGAGGCTCATTGATAATGTCATGCCGGATTATGGAAGTGCGTCCCGGGAGGTCCGAGAACACATCCATGTTCCGACTAATAAACTCCCTGGCTTCCTGAGTCTGTTTAGAGGAGAGGCTGTCAGCAATTTTCACTGTGGCAGCCACTTCCCTTGCTTCAGACAGAGGGTCCGAAACCGCTTCCCCTAGAAACCCTGGTCGCAGTCTGTCTTCGGTACAGGTTTCCCTATCTTTCCATGGTTTGAGCAGATTCACATGGTACACCTGCTCCGGCTTTCGCCTCCCTGGCTGGTGTACCTTGTAATCTACCTCTCCAATTTTTTCAAGTACCTCGTAGGGCCCCTGCCACCTAGCTAGGAACTTACTATCTATGGTTGGTCTTAGAACCAATACCCGATCACCCAGGTTAAAGGTCCGGACCCTAGCCTGCCGGTTATAGACCCTACTCTGGGCTTGCTGCGCTGCCTCCAACACTGTTTCTATCCGTCCTTGCATCTGGGTGATGTACTCAACAACACTTTTGTGCGGTGTGGGTTGTTGTTCCCACGCATCTTTGGCCACGTCCAACAGACCGCAAGGGTGTCTGCCGTATAGCAGTTTGAAGGGTGAGAACCCAGTAGAGACCTGGGGCACGTCTCTCACTGCGAACATGAGCAGAAGAAGGTCCCAGTCCCTCCCATCCTTAGACACCACTCTTTTTAACATATTTTCTAATGTTTGATTAAACCTCTCTACCAGGCCATCCATTTGCGGATGATACCCGGACGTCCGTAGCTGTTTTATGTGGAGCAACTTACAGAGTTCCCTCATGACCTTGGACATAAACGGGGTCCCTTGGTCAGTCAGAACCTCCTTAGGCAGGCCCACTCGAGAAAACATCTCCATTAACTCCTTAGCTATGAGTTTGGCTGAAGTATGATACAATGGCACCGCCTCCGGGTACCGAGTGGTGTAGTCGAGGACAACTAAGATGTAAGGGTGCCCTCTAACAGACTTCAGTACTGGGCCTATGAGATCCATAGCGATCCGCTCAAATGGAACCTTAATAAATTGGGAGAGGGACCAGGGAGAGGGACCATGTGGCTGGGGGCTGGTTATCTGGCAGGTTGGGCAAGACTTGCAATACTCTTCCACCTCTCTGAACACACTGGGCCAGTAGAACCACTGTAGAATCCGGTCCTGTGTTTTCTCCTGGCCCAGGTGTCCCCCAAGAACATGTTGGTATGCTAACTCCAACATGAGCTTGCGATACGCCTTGGGCACTACCAGCTGTTCAATATGCTCACCCCGTAGTTGATTTACCTGGTACAGCATCTCCTGTTGAACCACAAAACGGGGGAACATAGACTCTGCCCCCGGTTGTTGCCGATCACCCTCAACTACTGCCACATTTTTCCAGGCTCGAGATAGAGTCGGGTCCTGGTGCTGTGCTGTACCAAAATTATCTCCGGAGACGTTGAGGTCTGCCAACTCCGGACCCGGCGGCAAATCCTTACTACTACCGCTGGCCCTTCGGTCTCAGATTCCCAGGGTTCTGGCGTCCCCCCTGAGCCGGGCCACTCTGCTAGGGTTATCCCTGTCTCATGTGTATTGGTGACTCTCGCCTCAGGCCACAGTGACGGGAAACTGGGGAAGTCTCTCCCAATTATTAGTTCATACTGTAATTTTGTGGTGACAGCCACCTCATGAGTCCACCTGCCGGCCACCGTTGATATAAAGACCAGGGCGGTGGGATAGTCCTTTAAGTCTCCATGAATGCACACAACGCCGACTTTTCGGCCAGTATACTCGGCGGGCCGCACCAGGGTAGCTCTTACCAGGGACACCAGGCTCCCTGAATCCAGCAGTGCCACCGCCAGGGTATCTCCCACTTCCACCTGTCACAGGTGGCTATTGTCTATAGTCTCGGAGGTACCTGTGGCACACAGCTTCCTGGCATACAATGAGTGGCGGTAGCCATAGTTGGTATCCATGGGTTCACCCCGATGGGGACAGTCCGCCCTTATGTGTCCAGGCTCCTGACACCGCCAGCAGACCACCGGGGCTGGGTCTGCAGGAGGTATGTCCCGGGCGGGTTTGGCTGGCACCAGCCGCCGAGCCTGAGGTGGAGATTTCCAGGGTTTGACTGGCCCCCTCCCAAAAGAACCCCCCTGCAGATTTCTGGTGGCCTCATAGCGCTTCACCAGGTCGACCATCTCTAAAGCATTACCAGGAGACACCTGGCCGATCCAGTGCTGGAGAGGGTACGGCAAAGCCCTCCAGAATACATCCGCCAACAGACAGTCCAGCATAGCAGTGGGAGTCAGTATGTCAGGCTGCAGCCATTTTTGCAACCGGTGTAGCAGGTCACAATATTGTGGTCTGGCGGGTTCAGCCGGGTTAAATTCCCACTGATGCACCCGCTGGTGGGCCCGGACCAATACATTCACCCCCAGTCTCGCCAGGATCTCACCTTTTACGGTTGGGTAGTCGGCCGCTTGATCATCGGGGAGATCGAAAAACACTTGCTGGGGTCCAGACGCCAGGAACGGAGTGACAACCTCAGCCCACTGGTCTCGGGGTCATTTCTCCCTCATGGCCACCTTTTCGAACACCGCCAGATAGGTCTCGACATCATCTGAGGAGGTCATCTTAGGTATCGCCGCACGGACAGCTTTTCGGGCATCGTAGACGTTCTGGGATGCTGCTGCCGCTTGCAACGCCATCACATGTTGTAATAGCAGCTGGTTAGTTTCGTGATGCTGCTTGTTAGCCTCCCGCTGCTGCAATTTAGCCTCCACGAGGGCTTTCACGATCACCTCCATTTTGTTAGGGGACAGGGGTCGTAACCTTGCCGGCTTAATATAGGACATGCACTTGTGTCCGGGAAAACAAAAAACTTTTCGGCCTTCAGTCCTGCCTCACTGCGTTTGTCCGCATCCAACACCAATTGTGGGGATTCGCTCTGGTAGGCACATTAGCGGATGCAGTACAGAGGCAAAAGCAAAGTCTTTAACTTAAACAGTTCAGGGTTTTATTCACACATAAACCAAATGACAATTTGCCGTCTAGGTGTTCATTCACACCATGGCAAGTCCACAGAACAAAAAACATTCACCTGTCAGTGATTTTTTCAGCAGCAGTCCACAACAGCCTTTAGGGGCCTGCTTCCCAGCAATGTGGCTCTCAGCCCTTTAGCACGGCACACATCCTTAGAGCACAAAACACAGAGACTGCACAGCTTTTCTGTCAGATGGGAGGATAATCCAGACCACCTGACAGTGCTAACTGTACTTTTATATCCCAAACCAAGACCCGGCCTTGTAGCTGGCCAGCTAAGACCTGTCCTAGGTTGCTAGTATAGCCTTATATGTGTATACAGCTAAACCTTGATGCAGTTCCTATGTTTGTGTGTTGAAGACAAGAGCAGGGTTGTTTACTGTGACATCATGTTTGGATGTCATATAACTGTTATATTTTGTGTTCACAGAAGCAGAAAAAGATAATATACCATTAAGATTCATTTTGTAATGTAAGGTAAGCTCAGTGACACAGCAGAAAGAACAAAAAGCATAGTGTTAATCTGTTGTTGCTGGGCAGAAGTCTAGACCTATCACAGCCAGCTTTTCACACAGCAAGAGTTTTCACCAATCACAGCCAGCCTCACAGACAGCCTGTCTGGGAATTCCCCCAGCTCCTGCTGCTAGAATCATTATTCACCAGAGACAGGATCTGAAGATACATTCACTCCACTGAGAGCTGAGTTTATGGGAACAAGAGGCCAAAATAGGTATTTAAAACAGTTATATAATGTTCCTATTGTTAGTATTGTGTTTAGAACTGTATATTGAACTATATATATATGTAAAATGAAATAGAATACAGCGGCTCACCCCTGTCTCGAATGGATAGGTGCTCACCCTCCGGTCCTACCCTCAGGACCTAGAGAGGGTAATGAAGTGTGTGCAAAAATGAGGGGGCACACTCAAGAGGGAAACACTAGGTGGATGATTAATTAGTATTTTAATACTCTAAAAACAAACCCCTAAAATATATATAAAACATACATCAAAATACATATAATATGTAACATGCAGTAAACCTACACAATGTACTACAGCTGTAGGTGCGATATAGCAGCGTAAAATTCGTGTCAGGCAGCAAGGAGGGGTAAGACCGGGATATCACAAGCGGCAAGATACTGTAAGTAACCGGAGGCTAATCTCAGCGTGCACAACTTGTACGCATTTCTGTACATTTATAATACCGGACACTGGTACACAACCATCACTACTGCTCTATCGGATTTGGCCATAGTGCTGTTATTATATCATTGCCCCAACATAATTGGCTGCAGTGCCATATCTATACATTGGTACTGTATAATTAAGACTATTGATCGGGACATTTGGTCATAGTACCACTACCATAAGAGTCTAATTGGGACATTGTTTGCACGAATTTTGCGCTGCTATATCGCACCTACAGCTGTAGTACATTGTGTAGGTTTACTGCATGTTACATATTATATGTATTTTGATGTATGTTTTATATATATTTTAGGGGTTTGTTTTTAGAGTATTAAAATACTAATTAATCATCCACCTAGTGTTTCCCTCTTGAGTGTGCCCCCTCATTTTTGCACACACTATATATATATGTGTTTACTTACAGTTCCACCAATTGCAACCATACAATTGCAAATACAATTGCAAACTACAAATCAAATTGCAAGCATACAAACTAGATTCCATACAAATTGCATACAAACTGCGAACTGCTCATACCAGATCATAAGCAATTGCATACTGCAAACTGCAAACCAAGTTGAGCAAGCAGAACTATTAGTTAGACCTCCGATATACCTCTCAGAGAGATCATAAAGTGCTTAAATAACTTAAAGTGAGAGTACAGATACTCAAGACAGAAATATATCCACCATCTTATGTTGAATGACAAGATTGAACAGTTGAACCACCATCTTAATCATACCGCCATTTTGTGATATCTTTTCAACACGTGTTATGTACATGGACTATCTTCTGCGGAGGCGGCAGTGTTATATGAAGAAAAGTTGAAGTTAATAAAAAAGTTATTTTAAGCATTTGGTATGCTCTTTAAACCTACTGTTTAGGAATTACAGAGTAATAGACAGTCTGGTTAGACTAAAAGTCAGAGATACCAAAATTCCTCTAATGCCACAGCGCAAAAGGCACTTCATAGTGCTGCGCCTGTCACAGGCCTGGAGCGTGGGGAGAAGCCACCCACCCAGCACTTTGGCTACTCCCAGTAAGAGCCGTCCCGGATCGGCTTTGCCGCCATACTAAACAGCAAACAGTGTCAATCAGCACTAGCTGCCGCTGACACTTGAAACTATCGGCTCTTACCTCACCGAGGCCAGGAACCTTGGTGACACATACCTTCCGTCAATGACGGACCCTTGCGCCTTCCTACAACAGATATATCGCTGTATCAGAGTACTGGCTGTTAGTAAGGAGAGTTATAATAGTTTATTTCGTATTTCTCCAAGCAGATACCGAGCTATTGGTATACTGTATATCCCAGATAAGTAAGTAGTGGTTGTACTTTACCGTAGTGGCGGTTTCCAGGTGGAGATCTGTCACCGAAGCACTTGTGTCTTACTCACCAAGGCTTACTCTTGTGTGTGTGGCATTCCGCTGGTAATCTGCTGCTCAGCGTGTCACGTGTTCTTTCGGCGTCTCATGTGTTAGATGCTTGTGCCGAATTTCTGTTATACCGCGCTTCTGCTATAGTGCGCTTTACCTGAATATCTTCTATTTCGGTTGCATACTGTATTGTTGCTCCTGTTGATGCACCATACGCATTTCAGAGCACTCTGCTCCTTCATCAGTGGCTAGTTATCATCTTGTTTCTTGTTTGTGCTTTTTTTTATATATATGCCCCGTATAGGTGTGGAGCAACATATAAAAGAATGAAAAAAAGTGGAAAGGAAGGTGGAATGGGTCTTCTATGTATAATGATACTCTATATGGAGATCCAAATAGTTACATTGTGATCATATATCCAAAGATAAAAGAGAATAACATCTGACAGGAGAATAACAATAATGGTACATATAATAATAACAATAGTGATACATTTAAATATCTCTCATCGCATCTCTGCATCTTGTTTTGTATTCAATGTGAAAAATTATATAAAAATGTTTAAGTATGGGTAAAGTTATAAACTGAGATGAAAAAATATAAAAATGAAAAAACGCAATTGCGTTTTAGCTGCGTTTTTAATGCGTTTTATCATTTTTCATATATTGATATCCCCCATGGTTTATTAGACTGATATCAGTATTCCTACATTAGTAATTATAATATTGGTTCGGACATGAAATCAATTTAAGGTAAAATAATGATACATATAATAATAATAACAATAGTGGTACATTTCGATATCTCTCATCTCATCTTTACATCTTGTTTTATATTAACCCCTTATGGACCGGGCTCATTTTCACCTTAAGAACCAGGCCATTTTTTGCAAATCTGACCAGTGCCACTTTATGTGTGAATAACTTTAAAACGCTTTTACTTATCCAGGCCATACTGAAATATTTTTTTCGTCACATATTGTACTTCATGACAGTGGTAAAATGGAGTCAAATTATTATTTTTTTATTTATAAAAAATATCAAATTTACTTAAAATTTAGAAAAATTTGCAAAATTAGCAAATTAGAAGATTTCTATTTCTCTACTTTTATAATAGATAGTAATACCTAAAAAAATAGTTATTATTTTACATTCCCCATATGTCTACTTCATGTTTGGATCATTTTGGGAATGACATTTTATTTTTTGGGGACGTTACAAGACTTAGAAGTTTAGAAGCAAATCTTGAAATTTTTCAGAAACTTTCAAAAACCCACTTTTTAAGGACCAGTTCAGGTCTGAAGTCACTTTGCGAGGCTTACATAATAGAAACCACCCAAAAATGACCCCATTCTAGAAACTACACCCCTCAAGGTATTCAAAACTGATTTTACAAATGTCGTTAACCCTTTAGGTGTTCCACAGGAGTTAATGGCAAATAGAGCTAACATTTCAGAACTGCGATTTTTTGGCAAATTTTCAATTTTAATAAAAAAAATTCCAGTAACAAAGCAAGGGTTAACAGCCAAACAAAACTCAATATTTATTGCCCCTATTCTGTAGTTTGCAGAAACACCCCATATGTCGCCGTAAACTACTGTCCGGGCACACGGTAGGGCGTAGAGGGAAAGGTGCGCTGTGTGGTTTTTGGAAGGCAGATTTTGCTGGACTGGTTTATTTACACCATGTCCCATTTGAAGCCCCCCGATGCACCTCTAGAGTAGAAACTCCATAAAAGTGACCCCATCTAAGAAACTACACCCCTCAAGGTATTCAAAACTGATTTTACAAACGTCGTTAACCCTTTAGTTTTTTTAATGTTTTTAGCCGATTATCTTAGGTAAGGGCTCATTTTTTGTGGGATGAGAGGACGGTTTTATTGGCACTATTTTGGAGGGCATATGACTTTTTGATCGCTTGCTATTACACTATTTGTGATGTAAGGTGACAAAAAAATACCTTTTTTTGCACCGTTTTTTTATTTATTTTTTTGACCGTGTTCATTTGAGGGGTTAGGTCATGGGGTATTTTTATAGAGAAGATTCTTATGGATGCGGCGATACCTAATATGTCTACTTTTTAAAAAATTTATTTAGGTTTTACACTATATTATCCTTTTATAAAATAAAAATAAAAATATTATAGTATCTCCATAATCTGTCAGTTTTTTAAAAAGTTTTTAGCCGATTATCTTAGGTAGGGGCTCGTTTTTTACGAGATGAGAGGACGGTTTTATTGGCACTATTTTGGGGGGCATATGACTTTTTGATCGCTTGCTATTACACTATTTGTGATGTTAGGTGACTAAAAAATACCTTTTTTTGCACCGTTTTAATTTAAATTTTTTTACCGTGTTCATCTGAGGGGTTAGATCAAGGGGTGTTTTTATAGAGAAGATTCTTATAGACGCGGCGATACCTAATATGTCTACTTTTTTTAAATGTATTTAGGTTTTACACTATATTATCTTTTTATAAACAAAAAAAAACATTTTAGTATCTCCATAGTCTGAGTCAGTTTTTTTTTTGTTTTTAGCCGATTATCTTAGGTAGAGGCAAATTTTTTGTGGAATGAGAGGACGGTTTTATTGGCACTATTTTGGGGGGCATATTACTTTTTGATCGCTTGCTATTACACTATTTGTGATGTAAGGTGACAAAAAAATACCTTTTTTTTGCACCGTTTTTATTTAATTTTTTTGACCGTGTTCATCTGAGGGGTTAGGTCATGGGGTATTTTTATAGAGCAGATTCTTACGGACGCAGCGATACCTAATTTTTTTTGTTTTAGTGTCTCAAATCTGAGAACCATAGTTTTTTCCCCCAATTGTCAGTGGAATTAAAATTGGGGAAGGGGATTATAAATGTAGTACTCCATGGAAGTGTGGTACTCCTTGAAGCAACCAATAATTCAGAGGCCCGGATGATCAGGGCATGTGTCACACTGAGTGGTGGTGTCCTTCCGTATCCCCCTCCTGTGAAACACTCTGCACCTTTTTTGGGTCCGTCCCTTCTTTCCAGTATGGGGGACCACACCTGGAAAGTGTTGGCCAGGGATGATCCAGGCGCCTCCAGTTCCCGAGGTACTCCGGCCTGCTCTTTCCGGGTCAGAAAAGATCAGGGCCTTGGGGACTGGCTCATAGAACTGCAGGAATTTCCCTGTGTTGCCAGCGCTCTGGGACAGCACAAAAGAGTTGTACAAGGCAACCTGTAATAAGTAGACCGCAACTTTTTTGTACCATGCCCGGGTTTTGCGCATGGCATTATATGGCTTGAGGACTTGATCAGAGAGATCAACTCCTCCCATATACCGATTGTAGTTGATCATACAATCGGGTTTGAGGACCATTGCCACGGTACCTCGCACAGGGACAGGGGTGATGCCGTTACCGTGAATTGTAAACAGTACAAGGACATCCCTCTTGTCCTTATATCTGACCAGCAACAGGTTTCCACTGGTAAGGGCACGGGTCTCACCCCTGGGGATAGGTACCTGGAGGGGGTGGGTAGGGAGGCCGCGTTGATTTTTCCGCACGGTCCCACAAGCGGACGTGGATCTGGCGGCGAGGGACTGGAACAAGGGGATACTAGTATAAAAGTTATCCACGTACAGGTGGTAACCCTTATCTAGCAGTGGGTGCATAAGGTCCCACACAAGTTTCCCGCTAACACCAAGAGTGGGGGACATTCTGGGGGTTCAATACTGGAATCTCGCCCCTCGTAAAAACTAAACTTGTAAGTGTACCCTGAGGTACTCTCACAAAGTTTGTACAGCTTCACGCCATACCTCGCCCGCTTAGAGGGAACATAGTGGCGGAAAATGAGTCTCCCCTTGAAAGCAATGAGAGACTCATCAACCGCGACCTCCCTTCCAGGTACATAGGCCTCCAAAAATTTGGCCCCAAAGTGATCGATGACCAGCCTGATTTTGTATAGGCGGTCATAGGCAGGATCACCTTGGGGGGACTTGCTGCATTATCTGCATAATGCAGGCATTTCCGGATGGCCTCAAACCGGGAGCGTGTCATGGCCGAACTGTAAAGTGGGGTCTGGTAGAGAACGTCCCCACTCCAGTAATGCCTGACACTGGGTTTTTTAACTAGGCCCATGTGCAGCACGAGGCCCCAAAACATCCTCATCTCGGCTGCACTGACCGGAGTCCAGCCACCGGCCCTAGCCAAAAAGGAGCCCGGGTGTTGAGCAATGAACTGTTGGGCGTACGGGTTCGTTTGCTCCACCATCAGATTCATAAAGTGGTCACTGAAAAAAAGACTAAAATAGTCATATTTAGTGAAGCCCACTGTGGGAATCTGGATTCCTGCTTGGCCAACAAAATAAGGAATCGCAGGCTCAAAATGTTCTGGGGTACACCATGCAAGTTCACCGGTAGGGGGCTCCGGTGGACTTAACTGGTGGGCCAGAAAACTAGTATGAGCCCCAGAGCTGCTTGTACTAGTGTGGGCCACAGGGTCCCTAGCATGGCGGTCCCCTTGCTCCGCCTGGCGGCGTCTCCGCCTTGGGGGCTTATCATCATCGCTAGATGATGAGGAGGACGCGGATGACAAAAGGAAAGTGGGGTCATCCTCGTCCTCACTGGGGCTCTCGGAGTCGGAGGCAAGCTGGCTGTATGCCTCCTTAACCGAGAACATCCGGCGGGCCATAGGGGAGTGTGTGCGTGTGTGCGTGCGTGCGTGCGTGGAAATCTCTATTTGGTGTGCGTGTGTGTGGGGGCACGGGTGTTCGCCTGAAAACTAACAAAAATAAATTTAAAAAAGGCCCAAAAATGTGAAAAAATAAAAATTATAAAGTCAAACTCGGTGATCAGCGGTGGGGTTTGCGATGTGCTAACAGTGGCCGGACGCTAAGAGGGCCGGCCACAGTCAGCATACGCAGAAAAAAAAAAAACTGCTTGCGCCCCCCAAAAAATTTGTGTGTGGGGGGGCAGGGGGGCAAGCTGCAGCACCCCTGGGGGGGTCTTAGGGTCACACAGCTGTGCTGTGGACCTCAGACACCCGATTAGGGTGATGCAACAAAAAACTCTTTTTTTTATTTTCCCCCACTAACTTTCCCTGAATATCTTTGCCTAACCTAACGTGTCCCTAACCTTTCCCTAAATACCTTTTAGTGCCAGAAGGGACTGTGGAGGGTCAGAAGGGGGGTGCTGGGCAGATATGGGGTGCTGGCTCTGGAGATCGATGCAATAATTTAAATCGCCTGCTCCTGCAGCCAATCAGAAGCGATCCTGAGAGGTGATGTCACCATCACCTCTCAGGATTGCAGGATGATGATTGGTGGTGTATTATTACAGCACCGATCACCATCCTGTTCCGGGTTATCGGGTCCCCAGAGACCTGAATAACCCGGAAACGCAGCAAACCGCAGGTCTGAATTGACCTGCGGTTTGCCGCGATCGCCGATAAGGGGGGGGTCACAGGACACCCCCCCCCCGCGCATTGTCCCAGGGTGCCTGCTCAATGATTTGAGCAGGTACCCAGTTCCGATCACCGCCTGCCGCGCGGCAGTGATCGGAACTACACATGACGTACCGGTACGTCATGTGTCCTTAATTACCGGGACATCATGACGTACCGGTAGAGGTTAAATATGGAAGATTATACAAGGATATTTAATTGTGAGTGATGCTGCAGGCTCACATGAACAAAACGCAATTGCGTTTTAGCTGGGGTTTTTAATGTGGTTTTTCATTTTTCGTGCATTTTTCGCATAACAATATCACCCATGGTTTATTGGACTCTTATCAGTATTTCTACATTAGTACAATCCAATTTTAGGGTAATTATAGTGTTAGTTCAGACATGAAATCAATTAGAGGTATATTATATCTTGTTGTATCGTTTATACCTTAGGACGAGTCTATGGGTGAAATATTAAGGGTTCTTTGACTTATGTTTCCCTTCTTTCTGTTTTATTTAGTTTTTTTTTATATATATATATTTAGGACTTTTTTAGGTAAGCTGTTAAGATGGGGTTTTTGGGCAAAAGAGAATGGAGCCCCCCCCCCAGAGCCGAGATCGAGGTGCTGGTAGACAGCCGGACCTCAATGTCAGGTCCGAGAAAGGCACCCAACCCTAAACTACAGAAACCCAAATAACTTCATTTTAGCATTTAGTTCACTGGGGATCAAGGTTTCAAATTCAAAGATTCGTCTGGATTCCAATCCCGACATCATGGCTATAAGGTCCCCCCCTCTCCAAGGATTTTCAAACGCTGCAAAGGTAAGTGATGTTGGGTTTTGGTTGTGCATCTCTTTATAGTGTTTTGATAGAGAATGTTGTTCGAAACCTTTTCTAAGGCTACTTTCACACTAGCGTTCGGGTGTCCGCTCGTGCGCACCGTTTGAAGGGGCTCACGAGCGGCCCCGAACGCATCCGTCTGGCCCCAATCCATTCTCAGTGGAGACGGATCCACTGAGAATGCATCCGCCTGCCAGCGTTCAGCCTCCGCTCCGCTCAGTGAGCGGACACCTGAACGCTGCTTGCAGCGTTCGGGTGTCCGCCTGGCCGTGCGGAGGCGAGCGGATCCGTCCAGACTTACAATGTAAGTCAATGGGGGCGGATCCGCTTGAAGATGACACCATATGGCTCAATCTTCAAGCGGATCCGTTCCCCATTGACTTACAATGTAAAGTCTGAACGGATCCGCTCAGGCTACTTTCACACTTAGAAAATTTTCTAAGTTTTAATGCAGACGCATCCGTTCTGAACGGATGCGAACGTCTGCATTATCGGAGCGGATCCGTCTGATGAAACATCAGACGGATCCGCTCCGAACGCTAGTGTGAAAGTAGCCTTATATTGTTCATATGTACCGATACTCTTTTTTTTTTTTTATCCGTTTTGTTCTGCCAATGTATTGTTTTCTACATGGTCATTGTAGAATATAAATGACATTGTGGAGTTGCATGTCCAATTTTCTTGGATTTCTAAATTATGCATGTTTTTTTGTGGATTGTGTTTTTTTGGGGGAATTTTGTGACTTTACAAATATTGCATACTCCACATCTGAAAAATCCTTTTTGGTTCAGCCAGTTCTGTGTTCTCTCTATTTAGTTTTTTTTTTTGTATGTTGGGGCGACTTTTAGGCCTAAATTCGGTGCTTTTGTGTATATTGTGAGGAATATGGATTATCTGAGGAATATGGATTATCATTTATTGGCAGCCCTGATTGCCATTTGATTTACCTTTTGGCATGTACACAGTCAGTGTACATACAAAATATGTCCGTCCGTCCCCCCCTTCAGCCATATGATTATCAGCTAGCAAGGGAGAAAGCCACAGGGGTCCAGGCTTCAAGGAGGCCCCAGGTGGATAAAGTCACACCTCAACCTGCCAGTTTGGAGGCAAGCTAATACTGCAGGAAAACCTCCAGCAGGAGGTCTCAGCCATTGCCCAGGATCAATGATACCTCCCAGACATGTTGGCACCTACATTTAATAAGGAATTATGAATCGTCTGTCCATCCCAGGCATAATTTGGTTATCTTTTTGCGATCCTGGGGCAAAGGCAAACATCCACGTAGTCCTAGCTGGAGGCTAGGATGCCCGGGAGGGGAGATATACATATCTCCCCACAGAAACCACATAGCGGCACCATGTTTAGACTCTAGTTGTAGCCGGAACCCAGGCGGATCAATTGGGCCTGGAACCATCTTCCTGCGACATTCTGGTCTAGGGCTATGAGCCCTAAGGGGTTTTATGGGTCATTTGCTGCCAGCACCAGAGAAGGAGGGGCGGACCCTACCCATAGGCGGGGAGGGGAGCGGCCAGCTACAGGTCATAAGCCCATGCAAGCCAGCAGGCGGTGTCTTTTCTGATGGGTCACATCGTGCCAGTGTGTTTGGAGAGACTGGGAACCAGCTGACATCACTGACCTCACGTGACTGCAGCCAAGGACTATTCCACCCTTATCACCCTAAGGAACTTGCATCTACCAGGTAACTGACTTTTGCTCGTCTTAACCCTGTTGTACCTATATCACCTGTATCTGTAACCTCAGACCACAGTATATGTTCTCTGTGTATATTGTGTTATATCTAGTGTGCCCTTAAGGTGATTAAATATATAATTTAATCTTGTGCTATCTTGTATCTCGATCACGAATCCCCATGTCCGTGTTTCGGCCTAGTTTTAAGCTACCCCGGGTTGGTTTCTCACCCTATATAATCCCGTTAGCGGACCGGACTTATATCAAATGAGAAGCTGGTGGCAGATTTCCCGGGCTGAGAAGGTGCTGTTTTACGGCGGCAGTGAAAAGGCTCTCTCAGCTTGTTGCCTCACTGTGCCCGTGTGGACAGGAGGTGTCTGTGTAAACTGTACCAAGCTGACCTTACCTGCTCCTCTGGAGGGCGTAACGTCACGCTGTGGTAACAAGTGACCATACTGCGCCTCGTGAGCTGGACGTAGGTGACGTCAAGCGGGCACGAGGCGTGGTATCCGTCACATATTGGTGGCAGCAAAGTGGGATCGAGATGCTAGTGTGTGTGAGTGTGAGACCCATACTCCAAGACACTAAAGACGACCAGCAGTAGCTTTTGCTGCTGGAGTCTTAAGATCAGCTCAACACTAGACAGTCTGAGTGCAAATACAATACTGTGTGTGTGCATCAGGTTGCAGGCTGTGTCAGTGACCATCAGTTGCAATGATGGCCAGTATCACAAGGAGCAAAGCTAAGGAGATGGCCGATGCTTTGAATGGTGGTGGGGAGGACGCAGTCCAGATAATGGGCTGAGAGAAGGTAGAAGGCAACTTTATTCAAGGCGAGGGGGAGCACAGCCACAGCTCCCCAAGGAGCCAGTTGCCGGAGGTGAGGTCCGCGGTGGGCCTCACTTCACCTGCCCATTCCCCCAGCCTGGCAGGCTCGGCTGCTCTCCTACAAGCTGCCCTGGACCGTCTCCAGGTCGGAGACCAGGCAGCCTCTGAGCTCCTCCTGGCGGTTGCAGTACGTCGGGAGAAAGCAGAAGCTGCAGAGCGAGAACGTTGCGAGCAAGCAGAGGCTGCAGGACGTCGGGAGCATGCAGTGTGTGAGCCTGAAGCTCCAATTCCAGCAGCCCTCCCCAGCTCGATGTGAGTCTCCAGAGGTCCGGATTCCCAAACTGCAGGCGGAGGACTTTCCCCTAATGGATAAGGATGGGGACCTGGACACCTTTTTGTTGGCATTTGAGACAGCCTGCCATCAGTACCAGCTGACAGAGGACCAGTGGGTCAGATTCCTCACGCCACGGCTCAGGGGAAAAGCCCTTGAAATCTTCAGGTACCTGCCCAGCGAGACCATCCTGAGCTATGAGGACATCAAACAGGCTCTGGTCAGGCAGTATAACTTAACCTCTGAGTCGTACCGGAAAAAGCTCAGAAATTTGCAGCGGGGTTCTACTCTACCCAGAGCTGGGCCGATCACATGCGGGCCTTGCTGAGAGCGGTCGCCCAATGGACCACAGGATTGGAGCTCACCACCGTCCAGCAGCTGAAGGAGCTCATCGCCACAGAACAGTTCTTGTGGTATTGCCCAGAGGACCTACAGCAGTACTACCGCGACAGGAAGCCAAAGGGGTCCTCCGCAACAGCAGCCCTGGCCAATGAATACACCAACAACAGGACTTCAGAGGCCCGTAAACCTGTCGGCTGGAGAGGGGGTAAGACACACTCTGCCCCTGCTGCCCCTAGGCCCAAGTGGGCACCGGCCCCAGCTTCACTTTCCACGTCGGTGGGGGAAAACTGACTTTGCCACCTGTGTAAACAGCCAGGACACTTCAAGGCCACGTGTCCCCAGCGCCCGAGGGACCTGTCCCAGTCATCGACCCGGAAACCATCCACTGTTTTGTGTGTGGGTGGTGGGAGGTCCCTTGACAATGTTCGACCGGTCACCGTGGGACAGGCCGTGGCCATGGGACTTAGAGACACCGGCGCTGATATGACACTGGTATGGCCTAAACTGGTGGCACCCCATGATTTACTGACCGGGAGATCCCATACTGTCTCCGGGATTGGAAGAGTAGAACCGGCGGTCGAGGAGTAAGAGTATCTCCGTCAATGTTTTGCTGGGGATGGACCTAGGGTGGCTTGTTTCTAAGTACGTGGCTGCTGACAACCCAAGGTCCGATTCCCCAGAATGTTATGTAATGTCCACCCCTGATGATACTGTGAATGTTCATAACATGCCTGTTGATGGGGATGTGGGGGATGTAATGTGTACCTCTCCCCTCAGTGGGGAGGGGGTCATTCCTGCCAGCTGTACTGAGGCCCCAGGGTGTGACCAGCAAGCCTGCTGGAACCTGTTGTTCTGTTGTGGTGACTGAGGGGACAAGCAGGGGGCAGACAGCTGCGAGGGAGGAGGATGCAAATGAGGTCAGGCTGTCCCAGGAGAAGTAGGGCTGCCAGGTAACGCCTCAGTGCAGGGTTCCTCCACAACTGGGATGTCAGAGGACCAGGTTAGGCTACTTTCACACTAGAGTTCGGGTGTCCGCTCATGCGCTCCGTTTGAAGGGGCTCACGAGCGGCCCCGAACGCATCCGTCCGGCCCCAATGCATTCTCAGTGGAGGCGGATCCACTGAGAATGCATCCGCCTGCCAGCGCTCAGCCTCCGCTCCGCTCAGTGAGCGGACACCTGAACGCTGCTTGCAGCGTTCGGGTGTCCGCCTGGCCGTGCGGAGGCGAGCGGATCCGTCCAGACTTATAATGGAAGTCAATGGGGACGGATCCGCTTGAAGATGACACTATATGGCTCAATCTTCAAGCGGATCCGTTCCCTATTGACTTTCAATGTAAAGTCTGAACGGATCCGCTCAGGCTACTTTCAGACTTAGAAAATTTTCTAAGTAATAATGCAGACGGATCCGTTCTGAACGGATGCAAACGTCTGCATTATCGGAGCGGATCCGTCTGATGAAACATCAGACGGATCCGCTCCGAACGCTAGTGTGAAAGTAGCCTCAGTCCATCTGGACTGGCGACTTGATTGGGAGCTGAGGGGAAGCAGGCACTACAAGCGGTGGCAGTGGCCATAGCTGCTGTCACGCGCAGTGGGAGTGCTGGGGCCCTAGGGCCCCCTCACAGGTCTGATGGTTTTCCCCCTTCCGACCAAGTGGCTGCCGATGGAGGCCAGGAGATAGGTCCCGGGGGCCTGACAGAGGACGTGGCAGTTTCGTCTATTCTGACCACGTCCGGTTAGGGGTTTCAGGTGGCGTTAGCCTGGACGCTCCTAAGGAGCAGGCAGCACAGTCTCCCTTGGACTTAGACCTCGATCGGGTGGTCTGGGACCTTGGACTGCTGTACCGGGTCGCGGTCCAGCGGGGCTCACCGGAGGAATGGCCTAGGGACCGGCAGGTAGTAGCACTGACAGGGGACGTGGCAGTCTCGTCTATTCTGACCACATCCCACCAGGGGTTTCAGGTGGCGCTAGGGGCTAGCGCCAACTTGAAAGCTCTCACGGAGCAGGTGGCACGGCCTCCCTTGGATTCAGACCTCCAGAGGGCAGTCTGGGACCAAGGATGGTTGTGCCAGGAAACGGTCCAACAGGGCTCACCAGAGGCGTGGCCTAGGGACCGACAATTTGTGGTACCCTATCCGTTCAGGGTGGAATTTCTGTGGGCTGCGCATGAGATTCCGGTGACCAGATACCCAGGGGCTGCTAAGACAGAAGCCTGGACGGGAGACCTAGCCACCCCTTGGGTGTCGGTCATCGAGTGTGTCATGCGCTTCCAGGAAAAGGCGCAGGCCTTGTCGCTGTTGGTGCATGACAGTATGAGGCAGGCCCAGACCGACCAGAAGCGGGGGTACAACCAGAAAGCTTGTGAGAGGACCCACCACGTGGGTCAGCAAGCATGGATACTGGTTCCTGTACCTCAGGACAAGCTTCAAGTGGCCTGGGAAGGCCCGTACCTCGCACACCAGTGGCTCAATGCCAGGATGCACCTGATCACCCTGGACCACGCCCAGGGAAGGCAGAAGGCCTTCCCCGTGAACCTGTTGCAGGCGCATCAGGAGCGGGAGGCAGGTGCCTTCCCGGAATGCCACCCCTTCGGTCAATCTAAAGTGTTATTAAACCTCAAAACTGAATATTTAAGAAAGTAAAAGTGAGATTTTTGCTTAATTAGGAGAATATCTATGTGTGCATAATTATTGGGCATTAGTGTGCAGAATTATTATTAAACTAAATGAAAAAAGAACATTTTTCCCATTTCACTCATTTTTCATCTGCTAAGAATAATAATAACTACAAATTTACAGGTAAACATTTCTGACATCTCAAAAAAAAATAAAAAATAATCGCTGACCAATATGGTCACCCTTCTTTTCAATAACAGTCATAAGCCTTCCATCCATGGAGTCTGTCATTTTTTTTATATTTTTGTGCAGCAGCCACCACAGCCTCCCAATCACTGTTCAGAGAAGTAGACTGTTATCCTTCACTGTATATCTCCCATTTAAGAGTCTTTAAGGCCTTTACTGGCTAGCCATGCAGTGGAGCACTTCGATGCATGTGATAGTGCATTGTCCTGCATAAAAAGCATGGTTTTCTTGAAAGACACAGATGTTTTCCTGTACCACTGCTTACAGAAAGTGTCTTCTAAAAACTGGCAGTAGGCTTTGGAGTTCATTTTGAGTCCAACTTCAACATGAAAATGTCCAACTAGCCAGGGTTGCACCTAGCCTGAGGCGAAAACTGAAACGGCGCCCCTCACTACCCAATGCCAATTTCCTAACCTAACCCTTCCCTTCAGCTGCCACTCTCTTGCCCCTACCTGGTGTTGTCTGAGGCGATCGCCTAACCTGGCCTCATTGGTGGTGCACCCCTGCAACTAGCTCATCTATCATGATACCAGCTCACAGCAGTACCTCACCTCCACCTTGCTGGCATCTGAGTCGAAGTGGAGCGCTGTGCTCGTTACCGACTCATCTGGTGCGTCAAGAGTCACTCTTATCTGATTAGTCTATAAAACCTTTGAAATCTCTGTCTTTAGATATTTCTTGGCCCAATCTTCACATTTCAACTTAAGTGTCTTGTTCAGTGGTGGTCGGATTTCAGGCTCCCTTGGGCTGTTTAACACAAACAAGTACATTTCGGTAATCACACTCCATGTGTGAACGTGATACTCCGCTGTGTGCCTCTGCTTGACCTTACTTCTACAGCTTTATGTCAGTATGATCCTGTAGAAGTAAGGTCATGCAGAGGCACACAGCATTATAAATTATGATAATGCTGTGTACTCCTGCAAGTCCAGAACGGAGGATCACACTCACACATGGAGCATAATTCCCAAAACGGACTCGCTCGTGTGAAACAGCCCTTTCCTTGGCCATGTCTCTGAGCAATGGACACCTTGTACTTCTGAGCACTCCAGGGAGGTTGCAGTTCTGCAATATGACAGCACTGGAGCATAATGAGTTCCTGGTCACTTCATGCTTGATTCTTCTCAAATGTTTGGCAGTTAATTTGCGTCTTTTTTTCTCAACACATTTATTGCGATCCGAAATAGATATAAAGAGAGTTGGAGGGCACTCAAATATTGCAGGGAATCTAATATATAAAGCTGAGTGTATGTGTGTGTGTGTATGTATGTCCGCTAAAGGAATCCGCACCGTCACATTTACAATCACAAAATTTTGCACACAGGTACATCAGGTGTCCGGGAAGGTTTTAGACCAGGTCTCCGCCCTCTAGGCTGTACCGTTCATGAGATATTGCCAAAAACTGCATTAGCCAATAGAAGCTTGATCACATGACCCTTATCAGCCAATAAAAGCTTGCAGGCTGTTAGCCTCCACATACACAGTTTTACTCCAGGTTTCCATAACAACCCAGCCATTTTTTTTTCCACTGCTGTAGGTCAGTTTTAAAGGAAATCTGTCACCAGGATAATCGCTATTCAAGTAAAGCCATTGCTTAATAGCTGTGGAAGACACTGTTAAGAGAGCGGAGTGCTGTGGAGGTCACAGTTCAGGGGGCAGGTAGGGTGGCCATTCAGGCCACCATGAAAAGACGGATATAAAACGGCGCCCCCAGGTCCCACTAAGCCATGCCTCCAATTTGGTTAGGTCACGACCCCTCCCACTCCTCAGCCAACAGGGATTAAAAAAATGAAGTTAAAAATCAACTTCTGTCAGCTGCAGAGGTGGGAGGGAGGGTGACTTTCTCCCTGCAGCTCAGACTCAGACAGCACAGTGCTGCTGTATTAGAGTGAGCTGTTCAAAAGGACATGTCCCCGATCCGGTTAGGCCCTGCCCCCTCCCACACCTCAGCCGACAGGGATTGAAAAAATTAAGTAAAAAATCAACTTCTGCACAGTGCTGCTGTCTGAGAGTGAGCTGTTCAGAAGGACATACCTGTGTCCGTCCAGGCCCTGTGCCAGACGGAGGACAGGGAGCGTGAAATCCAGACTGTCCATCCTAAAACTGGACCTCTGGCCACCCTAGGGGCAAGCTGCTGTGGAGGTCACAGTTAAGGGGATGGTACGCTACGGAGGTCAGTATTAGGGGGCAGATTGCTGTAAAGGCCACTGTTAAGGGGGCGGGCCCCTGTGGAGGTCAGTGTCAAGGCTACTGTGAAGGTCAAAGTTAAGCGGGTGGGCTGCTGTGGAGGTTCATTCATGAAGTGGGAGGAGCATGAATGAGTAAGTGAGGTTACGCTGCCGTCCTGCCTGCCGCTTTGATAGTGAGTACTACTACAGAAGATTACACTAGTTTAACAAACCAGAGCCACTGGTTAAGGATTGAATAAACATACTTTACATGTAAAGCTGCTGTGAGCAGGACACAGTGTAATGGGGTCACTATAAGATGCTATGTGTCATCCACGGATCCCCCCCATAACAGTGTCATCCATAGATCCCCCATAACAGTGTCACCCACAGATTCCCCCATAACAGTGTCCTCCACAGATCCCCCATAACAGTGACCTCCACAGATCCCCATAACAGTGTCCTCCACAGATCCCCCATATCAGGGTCTCATCCACAGATCCCCCATAACAGTGTCATCCACAGATCCTCCATAACAATGCATCATCCAGAGATTCCCCTATAACAGTGGGTCATCCACAGCCCCCCCCCCATAATATTGTCATCCACAGACCACCATTAGTCCAACACCCACCAAAAGCACACCTTTTAGTTCAAAAAAATGTTTTTCTTATTTTTCTCCTCAAAAACCTGGGTGCGTCTTATCATCGGGTGCGTCTTATAAAGTGAAATATACTGTAATTGACCAGTTTAGAATTGAGATATGATGGGTGTCTTGAAACTCTTTTTATTAGCTTATTATAATTGATCCAATGTATTCCTCAGTTCCACTGACATCAGTATATTTGTATAGAATTAGGTATCTTTGGTATCCTTTTAGTAAAAGCAGTTCTTTGTTGTTATTATATACAGGGAGTGCAGAATTATTAGGCAAGTTGTATTTTTGAGGATTAATTTTATTATTGAACAACAACCATGTTCTCAATGAACCATAAAAACTCATTAATATCAAAGCTGAATATTTTTGGAAGTAGTTTTTAGTTTGTTTTTAGTTTTAGCTATTTTAGGGGGATATCTGTGTGTGCAGGTGACTATTACTGTGCATAATTATTAGGCAACTTAACAAAAAAAATATATATACCCATTTCAATTATTTATTTTTACCAGTGAAACCAATATAACATCTCAACATTCACAAATATACATTTCTGACATTCAAAAACAAAACAAAAACAAATCAGTGACCAATATAGCCACCTTTCTTTGCAAGGACACTCAAAAGCCTGCCATCCATGGATTCTGTCAGTGTTTTGATCTGTTCACCATCAACATTGCGTGCAGCAGCAACCACAGCCTCCCAGACACTGTTCAGAGAGGTGTACTGTTTTCCCTCCTTGTAAATCTCACATTTGATGATGGACCACAGGTTCTCAATGGGGTTCAGATCAGGTGAACAAGGAGTCCATGTCATTAGATTTTCTTCTTTTATACCCTTTCTTGCCAGCCACGCTGTGGAGTACTTGGACGCGTGTGATGGAGCATTGTCCTGCATGAAAATCATGTTTTTCTTGAAGGATGCAGACTTCTTCCTGTACCACTGCTTGAAGAAGGTGTCTTCCAGAAACTGGCAGTAGGACTGGGAGTTGAGCTTGACTCCATCCTCAACCCGAAAAGGCCCCACAAGCTCATCTTTGATAATACCAGCCCAAACCAGTACTCCACCTCCACCTTGCTGACGTCTGAGTCGGACTGGAGCTCTCTGCCCTTTACCAATCCAGCCACGGGCCCATCCATCTGGCCCATCAAGACTCACTCTCATTTCATCAGTCCATAAAACCTTAGAAAAATCAGTCTTGAGATATTTCTTGGCCCAGTCTTGACGTTTCAGCTTGTGTGTCTTGTTCAGTGGTGGTCGTCTTTCAGCCTTTCTTACCTTGGCCATGTCTCTGAGTATTGCACACCTTGTGCTTTTGGGCACTCCAGTGATGTTGCCGCTCTGAAATATGGCCAAACTGGTGGCAAGTGGCATCTTGGCAGCTGCACGCTTGACTTTTCTCAGTTCATTGGCAGTTATTTTGCGCCTTGGTTTTTCCACACGCTTCTTACGACCCTGTTGACTATTTTGAATGAAACACTTGATTGTTCGATGATCACGCTTCAGAAGCTTTGCAATTTTAAGAGTGCTGCATCCCTCTGCAAGATATCTCACTATTTTTGACTTTTCTGAGCCTGTCAAGTCCTTCTTTTGACCCATTTTGCCAAAGGAAAGGAAGTTGCCTAATAATTATGCACACCTAATATAGGGTGTTGATGTCATTAGACCACACCCCTTCTCATTACAGAGATGCACATCACCTAATATGCTTAATTGTTAGTAGGCTTTCGAGCCTATACAGCTTGGAGTAAGACAACATGCATAAAGAGGATGATGTGGTCAAAATACTCATTTGCCTAATAATTCTGCACGCAGTGTAGCTAGCATCAATAAATATATGGTAATTGATAGAACTAGCTTGCTGTTCTGTTCTCAATTTGTTTATACTACAAGGATACTCAATGTAACTGATTTAGTTGTACGTTACCTGTCGTTTGGAATGGTGAAGGAGCTGTATATCCAAACTCAGGCTTTGATAATGCAGCCGTCTAAGTAGTGCAGGCTGAGCTGCTTTCGGCGTCCCATGTGACTGCGCTGATGCGGGCGCTGGACTTTGCCGGCTCGCTGTTTCTCGCCGGTGTCCCACGTGGCTGTGTTAGTTGTGGGTGCTGAAGTTGTGTCGGCTTATTAACTTTAGTGTTACACGTGGCGTCCTATGTGTCTAAAAGGTTATTGGTTAGACCGGCCGCTGACCCTCGGTAAATGGATATTGACAAGGATTGCGTCTCATACTGCATATCGTTTCCTTATAGATAAGTCCAATATTTAAAGGACTTCTGTCACCCCCCTAAAGTCATTATTTTTTTTGGCTCCTTAAGATTCTTATGCTGCGATTTATCAATATATAGGGCTCGCATTTTCGTTCAGTAGTTTCTTCAAAAAACTGACTTTTATAATATGTAAATTACCTCTCTACCAGCAAGTAGGGCGGCTACTTGCTGGTAACAGCCGCATCCTCCTTTCATAATGACGCCCCCTCCTCATGTTGATTGACAGGGCCAGCGAACGCGCTCGTCCTCTGGCTGGCCCTGTCTGCATTTTAAATCTCGCTCCTTCGCCGTACCGGTCTTCAGTCGGCGCAGGTGCACTGATAGGAGGACGCTCGCTCGGCCGCTCCATCCTCAATGCACCTGCGCCGGGTGTAGATGTGACGTCATCGGCGCAGGCGCATTGAGGATGGAGCGGCCGAGCGAGCGTCCTCCTCTCAGTGCGCCTGCGCAGACTGAAGACCGGTACAGCGCAGGCGCGAGATTTTGAACGCAGACAGGGCCAGCCAGAGGACGAGCGCGTTCGCTGGCCCTGTCAATCAACATGAGGAGGGGGCGTCATTATGAAAGGAGGATGCGGCAGCTACCAGCAAGTAGCCGCCCTACTTGCTGGTAGAGAGGTAATTTACATATTATAAAAGTCTGTTTTTTGAAAAAACTACTGAACGAAAATGAGTAAGAGCCCTATATATTGATAAATCGCAGCATAAGGATTTTAAGAAGCCCAAAAAAAATAATGACTTTAGGGGGGTGACAGAAGCCCTTTAAGGCAAAAAACAATCTGCTCCATTGACACCAAAGCTTTCCATGGAAAGTGGCCACTTCGATGTTCACCAACAGAGTGGTTATTACCAGACGCATTTCGGAGCTTCATGCTCCTTCCTCAGTGGGTGATATCAATCAAATGTTCAAGAAGAGTTAAACAACCCTGGATTATCATATACATCAAACTCAGCTCAGATATATAGTATTTGAATTACAAAAAACAAAAAACAAACAAAAAAACCAAAACATAACTAAACCATTGAAAATAGGCATATGTATATTGTGCACAAATTATAATCCAAATTAACGCATCAGCATTATTGGTGCGTTTTTACTTCATTTTGAGTAATAATATTGGTATCTTATTTAGTGGGTCATTTATAATTGAAAAAACTATTGACTATTATAGTGAGGTTTATAAAGAATTTTTTTTTTATGCGTTTTTAGTGCGTTTTCAATATATTAATAAAATGTGCACACTTGGTATAGTGATAGCTACTCAAGACAAATAGGTAACTGAGAGATTATACCTCATTTCTAATAATACCTTGTACTAATAAATTTAATATTTAAATGACAATATTATTTTTTTTTTAATCACGCAAATTTTATTAAAGTTTCAAGATATTAACAGGCTTAGTTTAGTATCATTATTACAATACGACATCAAATAGAAATAGCTGGCTCACACGCCAATGTGCATAATAAGGCTGTGGAAGTCTCCACAGTACAGAATTGAGAATATAAATGCACACCGGGTGGCTATTGGTATCGTATGCGTAGGTATGCAAACAACAAACAAACGAGCATAAAGAACAACATAAGCAGCACCAGAGCACAAGATAACTAAAGGAGCAGCCCCTCAGGGCAGCATAGTAGAGGTCAGCTGAAATGAGTGGAGGCAATTTAAGCTGTTTCCTATGGTTTCACTAAGACTCGTACCATGGACTGGATATCCACTCCGACCATAGTGCGTGGAACCTAGCCATTGAGGGCAATCGGGTGCTCCACATTTTTTCGTGCATGCAGGTGGAATTCACCAACGTCACTACCTCACGGAGAGAAGGGTTGGCTGGGGTTTTCCAGTGCCTAGTAATAACTAGCTTGGTGGCCATAAGCACATGGGCCGTTATCGATCTGTGGGTATATGGCAGGGCATCGATGTTGATAAAGAGGAGGGCTGCTTCTGGGGACATAACTATGGGATTAGGGAGCAGGCTATTTAAGAGGTCCTGAACCTCTCTCCAGAGATTAGTAATCCTTGGGCAGGCGCAGAGGGTGTGGAGGAGAGAACCTCTACCCCCACACTGTCTCCAGCAGGCAGGACTGGCTGAGGGAAACATCAAATGCAGTTTGGACGGCGTATAATACCATCGCAGGCTTGTTTTGAAGATCGCCTCTTCGTAGCTCACACAGCGGAAGGTTGAATGGGTCAATCGGAATGTGGCATGCCACTGGTCTTTGGAAAAGGTTCGACCCAGATCTGTCTCCCACTTCTTTAGGGTGGGTGACTAAGACCATTCATCCTCTTGTGTAAGGAGGCCATAGAAGAAGGAGATACCCCCCTTTTTTGGAAACCTGTTGTGGAGGTACCTCTTAACCATTTGAGGCATGTACAGTGAGGTTTTCTCACCCTTATCTAAAAAGGACCTAATCTGTAGGAATTTATAAAACTCTCTATTGGGGATGTGGAACTTGCTATGGATATGGGAGAATGATAAGACCTTGTCTGAGCCTATCATGTCCTGTACAGATCGAATCCCACCAGCAGACCATGTCTTGAGGTTCAGATCTTGGATGTGGTCAGTTAGACAGGATATCGATAAGAGATTGGGGGATAGTCCATCTCCTGAGGTAGAGTTGTCTAATAACGTTTTCCAGGCTGAAAGAGACAATTTGATAGCTTGCAAGGGGGATTCACGGGAAGGGAGTTTCCACGCCGTACCCACTAGCAGGGAGCGGAGGGAAAAGAGGGTGAGCGAGGTCCTTTCCATTGTTACCCAGTGTTTGTCTGCTGAGTCGTTCCACCAATGGACCAGCTGGTCTAAGAGGCAGGTACATTTTGCGTTTTTAATGCGTTTTAATATATTCTATTAATGATGAAATTTGCACACTTGGTATAATGATAGCTGTTTAGGACGAATAGGTATCTCAGAGATTGTGCCTTTTTTCTAATGATACCTTGTACTAAGAGATTGAATATTATTAATAAATGGCTGTATTTTCCATTTCTCTTTCCTTTTTTTTCCCTCATTCCTATCTCCCCTTGTTTTCTCCCTATATTTTCTTTTATTTATTTTTATATATAGGTGTATTTCCCACATGGAAAGAGAAAAGAAGAAGATGTATGGGGCTAGGGGCCTTCCAGGGAGGGGAGATCGAGGTGCTGTTAAACAGCCAGACCCTCGATCTCCCCTCCCTGGAAGGCCCCCATCCCCATACATCTTCTTTTCTTTTTGCATGTGGGAAATACACCTATAAAATATAGGGAGATATTTTTTCTTCCTTATAAACCTCACTATAATAGTCAATAGTTTTTTTCAATTATATATGACCCACTAAGATACCAATATTATTACTCATAATGAAGTAAAAATGCACCGAGCCGGCAAAGTCCAGCGCCCGCATCAGCGCAGTCACGTGGGACACCGAAAGCAGCTCAGCCTGCACTACTTAGACGGCCGCATCATCAAAGCCTGAGTTTGGATATACAGCTCCTTCACCATTCCAAAGGATTGGTAACGTACAACTAAATCAGTTACATTATGTTACAATTAATTATATTATAGATTTAATTGAGACATTGAGTATCCTTGTAGTATAAACAAATTGAGAACAGAACAGCAAGCTCGTTCTGTCAATTACATTTATTAATGTTAGCTATATAATAACAACAAATAATTGCTTTTACTAAAGGGATACCAAAGATACCTAATTCAATACAAATATACTGATGTCAGTGGAACTGAGAAATACATTGGAACGATTATAATAAGCTAATTTGGAGTTTCAATACACCCATCATATCTCAATACTAAACTGGTCAATTATAAGAACATATTAACAATTGGTTTATGTCTATGATACTATATACGTATCAATTAGATTTTATTATATATTCAAGGGGACTATAGATATGTATTTATTTATTTATGGTATAAATTATGTGATGGTATAAAATAGGTATAATATGTAATCATCCTGTAACAATCATGGTCTTCAATTTAATTATACTCTAAATCAAATTTATTACCTAATTGATACCATCATTTGTGATCATATATTTATTTTTATTTTCAGTGTTATTTTTATTATTGTCTACCTATCGGGATTACTGGTGTAATTTTATGTGATTTTTTAAAACTTTTTTTTTCGATTGATTTGTCTATACAGGGAGTGCAGAATTATTAGGCAAGTTGTATTTTTGAGGATTAAGTTTTTTATTGAACAACAACCATGTTCTCAATGAACCCAAAAAACTCATTAATATCAAAGCTTTTGCAAGGACACTCAAAAGCCTGCCATCCATGGATTCTGTCAGTGTTTTGATCTATTCACCATCAACATTGCGTGCAGCAGCAACCACAGCCTCCCAGACACTGTTCAGAGAGGTGTACTGTTTTCCCTCCTTGTAAATCTCACATTTGATGATGGACCACAGGTTCTCAATGGGGTTCAGATCAGGTGAACAAGGAGGCCATGTCATTAGATTTTCTTCTTTTATACCCTTTCTTGCCAGCCACGCTGTGGAGTACTTGGACGCGTGTGATGGAGCATTGTCCTGCATGAAAATCATGTTTTTCTTGAAGGATGCAGACTTCTTCCTGTAACACTGCTTGAAGAAGGTGTCTTCCAGAAACTGGCAGTAGGACTGGGAGTTGAGCTTGACTCCATCCTCAACCCGAAAAGGCCCCACAAGCTCATCTTTGATGATACCAGCCCAAACCAGTACTCCACCTCCACCTTGCTGGCGTCTGAGTCGGACTGGAGCTCTCTGCCCTTTACCAATCCAGCCACGGGCCCATCCATCTGGCCCATCCATCCTCACTCTCATTTCATCAGTCCATAAAACCTTAGAAAAATCAGTCTTGAGATATTTCTTGGCCCAGTCTTGACGTTTCAGCTTGTGTGTCTTGTTCAGTGGTGGTCGTCTTTCAGCCTTTCTTACCTTGGCCATGTCTCTGAGTATTGCACACCTTGTGCTTTTGGGCACTCCAGTGATGTTGCAGCTCTGAAATATGGCCAAACTGGTGGCAAGTGGCATCTTGGCAGCTGCACGCTTGACTTTTCTCAGTTCATGGGCAGTTATTTTGCGCCTTGGTTTTTCCACACGCTTCTTGCGACCCTGTTGACTATTTTGAATGAAACGCTTGATTGTTCGATGATCACGCTTCAGAAGCTTTGCAATTTTAAGAGTGCCGCATCCCTCTGCAAGATATCTCACTATTTTTGACTTTTCTGAGCCTGTCAAGTCCTTCTTTTGACCCATTTTGCCAAAGGAAAGGAAGTTGCCTAATAATTATGCACACCTAATATAGGGTGTTGATGTCATTAGACCACACCCCTTCTCATTACAGAGATGCACATCACCTAATATGCTTAATTGTTAGTAGGCTTTCGAGCCTATACAGCTTGGAGTAAGACAACATGCATAAAGAGGATGATGTGGTCAAAATACTCATTTGCCTAATAATTCTGCACGCAGTGTATATGTACATATTGTAATAAATAGGTTATGAGCATATATTTATAAGCCAATTCCCTGCAACATCAGATATTTGAGTGCCCTCCAACACTCTTTATATCTATTTAGTTATTTATCGGCAGGGGGTGTGCCAGTGGAGAGTTCACCTAATCCATAGATTCAGCCACTGCAAGCCAACAAATCAATTTACTCTTTATTGCGATCCTGTTGAAAGTTTTTTTTAACAATTTAGACTTTTTAGAGGCAGTTAAATCTCTTTTTTGGCCAATTTTGCCAGAGAAAAACAGGCTGCCTAATAACTTTGCACACTTTGATGTAGGGTCATGATCTCCTTAGGTCACACCCTCCCTCATTAAACATCACCTGATATGCTTCAATCCAATAAGCATTCAATTTTATACAGCTTGGAGTTGGAAAATATGCATAAAAATGATGACATAGTCAAACTATTCATTTGCCTAATAATTGTGCACACAATGTAGGACTCTAGTTTCACTCCTGGTGGCACCCATGGTCCTTTGCTATTATTTTCCAAGGGGACTTGCAATATTTGAAAAATTCCTTTTTTACGCATGACTGCTCCTCCCCCAGTGCCATGGGCGTACTCAGAATGCAGAGAAGAACATTATTTCTTCGGATGAGGTAAAATTGTAGGGGACATTTATATCGCTGTAGCCATCCTGCCATGAGATTGAGGATAATACAACAATTCATCTGCATTTAAATCTTTTATCTTTATTTAAAACCTCAGACTGAAATGTTTTCTCCCTTGGCTTTTGGAAAACTTTTGAGGCAGAAAATCTGATGTTCATGGTGAAAAAATTCCACATTTCTACTGTACTGAAAATAATCTATTCTGAGTCACAGACATAAGTAGAACTGACAAACTAGATGGGCCAGTTGGCCTTTATTCTCATTGACTATGCACATATCTATATCTAGAGGTGTAGGTGGTTTTAACATCTCACCGACAATGAGGAGTACTGACTATGTTCCTTAGTTTGTCTACATCTAACCAGGGCAATAGCTGAATAGACTTTGTATAAAATGATCTGCGTGCTCTTAGGAGCAGATTTATAATCTCCCTGCCCCAGAAATGTGGTGTAAATAAGTTGGAAACTGTGGGGGTCATTTATAATTAGATATATGCCAATGTTTGCCGAATATCTGTCGCAGATTCGGTCACAAAGGGGCTTTGCAGCTGAATCTTCAACTTTTCCCCGCTCTTGCCAGGACGAGAAAAGGGTGTGAGGTGTGGGCGGGGAAAGGGGGGCGGCCCGGCCAGCCCGTCTCATTTATCATTTTCTATGCCTGTTTTTGGCATGGGAACTGATCAAAATCTATGCCAGCGAAGGGAGCTGGCAAATATTTAGGTGCCTCTACATGGGTCTGAGGCTAATCATGCGCCAGCGCAAGGGGTACTGTTGCACATACTCCATGTGAATGCTTCAGCTAATGATGTCAAGATGATGTCATGCCTGCAGCGGCAGGGAGGATCATAGCAGCAGGACTTGAAGAGGCAGGGGATGTATAGATGAGCATGCATTATTTTATTATATATATATATATATATATATAATTTGTATTATTATGATGATAACACAATTTCTACCTTGGGGGACTTTTTTTAATAAGCCGAATAATCGTTTTAATTCACACTACGTTTGTCCGGATCCATTGAAACAGTCTCTTCAAATGTATGGCAAGGGCAATACCATTGTATCCATAAATCTGCCATTGACTCGTTTATAAAAATGTTCGTTTATCGTGCAGTTTATGTGTTTTTTTATACAGCTGTATTGAAAAGCAAAGCCAACTCTGCTATTATTCCAGTCAAGGCTTCTGGATCCCAACATATGTCTTTGGACATACCATGTATACATAGGGATATTGTCACGTCACATAATTCAGTAGTGCATCAGACTCATAAGGTGAATCACGCGACATATATGGACTGGACATTCTGGAAAATCATTAGCAGAACAAAAGTCTGTGCAACAGCAGAGAAAAGGATAAAGGAACAAGACAAAAATGGATGATGGGAGTCCTGATAAGCAGGAGAATGAGGACCCTTGCAGACAAGCGAGTATTCCACACGGGTGCAATGCGTGATGCGAACGCATTGCGCCCGCACTGAATCCGGACCCATTCATTTCAATGGGTCTGTGTACATGAGCGTTGTTTTTCACGCATCACTTGTGCGTTGCGTGAAAATCGCAGCATGTTCTATATTCTGCATTTTTCACGCAACGCTGGCCCCATAGAGGTGAATGGGGCTGCGTGAAAATCGCATCTGCTGATGCGATGCGTTTTTCACGGATGGTTGCTAAGAGATGTTGTTTGAATAGCTTCAGTTGTTTATCACGTGCGTGCAAAGCGCATTAAATCGCATTGCACCCGCCCGATAAAAACTGAACAACTGAATGCGATCACATACAAAACTGAATGAACTTGCTTGCGCATTTTTCACTGAACGCATCCGCAACGCATCCGGACCTAATCCCTCTACAAGATATAAGCGACAATACAGCATGCCGATCGGTAAGTACCATTTAGAGGATGCAGATGAATATTCAGTAATATGATTGTGCATATAGATTTCATCTGTCCTTGTTTACACAGAGCCATGTGCTGCCAACAAATGAGGATTTGTGGGGCCACATAAAAGGTGATCACAAGCGAGTGTTTGTCGTTGCCTATCATCGGCCTATGTACAAGGCCTCTAACACAGCTGTAATTCTGGGGGCTTAAGTCACTGCATTTTTGGTGATATCATGTATACAACTAGAGGTTAGTAAATGATTGCCCTTGCAAAGCACTACTGATTATATACAGACTTACTAGCTTATAAAATAAAGTCTGGAAGCCATTAGGATAGGAAACAGAGATAAGAAAGGAGGTGTTTATATACAAAAGCCACCCGTTCATAGTAAAAGCAATGGGAAAGATAACATCCTGTGATCTGTGGTCAAGGCTGCATTTATGATACAAGACACATAACATCATATCACTCTGTAAGCAATCTTCAAAGGCTATTACAGAATGGCTTTCTTCCAGTTACACTGACTGTAAGAGGACGTTCCATTTTGGAGCTACTCAGGGTTATGTGTTAATAGAGTATAATAGTATAATAGTATAATAGGGTGCCATTTTATTTGATGAGTGGCTTCTGCTACAAATGAAGAGCACTTTGCAGCTAGTGAATCTGAACAAGAATATTACATTCCCTGAGGTTGTGGTGGCCTATAAAGGCTAAAGGCTGCCATAAGTGTATAGCAAGTTGATGGGCTGCAGTGACATTTTGTATTCGGCTTTCCATATTCAGTGTAATATGCATGAACTTGCAATTATTGTTATTAATGATTATTATTATTATTATTATTAAAGCATCATTCATCCCATTGAGCTGTAGATATGAACAGGGGTGCGCAGGGTGCACTGCGCTGTCTGAGCGTGAGCTGCAGCAACTGACTGAGGCTTCTCTCACCCCCAGTCAGTCACTAGAGCCGCAGACATGGCTCCTTGTGACTGACTGAGGGGGAGAGAAGCACCCCGGCTGTCCCCTGCTCACCTTCCCCTCAGAAAGTTCTTCCCTCTTCTTCCATTCATTTTTTTACAGCAGGTGATGGGGGCATGGCTTAACGGAGCAGGGGGAATGGTTTATCTGTTCGGGGGCGTGGCCGATGAGGTCCGGCTTTCTGGGGTGAAGCCAGTGGCCACCCTAGCTATAGGGGAAGCGGCTGCTTTGAGGCCCACACACAGAAGGGGCCACTCAGGAGGAGGACTAAAATATTTTATTGTCAGGGCCCCTCAACAGTATTATAAAATTACATGTTAATCTTTAGATTGATGATTTAAAGATTCATGTCTACATGAAAATATTGTATTTGAAAATGCAATTAACCTGTTATTTGATATATCTTTTGCTTACTGTGGTTTGCAATAAACACAAATTGAACCACAAAATTACATGTTATACAGAGACACTGTAGGAGACGGACAGAGGGGCTGCCGGATCTGGTCTGAGAGAGCAATCTTGATTAGTCACAGGTGTGTGCTCATGTGTGTGCCTTCAGCACCATCTAGTGACCTTTAGCTGTAAGTGCATCTTTTGCCTTGTAAAGTAATGCATATTAATTAGGTCACCTGACTTCCTGCTCACAGTGCTTTCTGGGAAAGAGACAGGCTCCTGCTTCCTTTTCTCCTCACCTCATGGAAGGAGCAGCTGCACATTGTGTGTCTCTTACTAAAGCATCGTCGGTAAGGGATTAATTCATGTTTTTGTATTGGTTTTGTGTACATTGTGCTGTATATTCAGTTCTTGTATGTTCATTTTCTTATAGTTTACCTTATCTACTGCCGGTTAATAAAAACCACAGACTACAGAAACAAGTCTCATCTTATTAACTAGTAGAATGGTGATATCTGCCTGTTGAACTGCATATAGACCCCGGGGGTACATGTTGTGAGAACAGGACAACAGGAGTGGGGGTTGCACTGGAGAAGGGGGTTTTCTCCAGTGGGGGGGCTTTGTTAAAAAAATTCCTGTGGGGCCCAGTCATTCCTAGTTACGCCACTGGGGTGCACACACATAATACAGACAATTGCAATAAGCATGAACAAGATGAGTTACAAACTCGTACAGAAGGAGAGAGGACCCTTCCCGCGAGGGCCTACAATCTAAAGATAAATAATTACATCCACACACCATCATTTATACTGAAGTAATGGAGGACAGAGAGTTTTAGGAGAGGAAGTGGCAGATGTAAGAGAGGGCCTCATTGCTAATATCAAACGGAAATATTTTATTGTTAGAGATTTTGCCACACAGGACAACAGAGCCTGTTTCCCTTCCACATCCTTTCCAGTACCCTTAGGCCTCTTTCACACGAGCGTGTCCGGATAAGGTCCAGATGCGTTGCGGCAAACCCGCGCGAGTATGTACCCAATAGCAGTCAGTTTTGACTGCGATTGCGTTCCGTTGTTCAGTTTTTATCGCGCGGGTGCAAAACTGAATGTGGTACCCAGACCCGAACTTCTTTACAGAAGTTCAGGTTTGGGTTCAAGGTTGTGTAGATTGTATTATTTCCCCTTATAACATGGTTATAAGGGAAAATAATAGCATTCTGAATACAGAGCTGGAGGGGTTAAAAAAATAAAAATAAATTTAACTCACCTTAATCCACTTGTTTGCACAGCAGGCATCTCTTCTGTCTTCTTCTTTGAGGAATAGGACCTTTGATGACGTCACTGCGCTCATCACATGGTCCATCACATGATCTTTTTACCATGGTGATGGATCATGTGACGGACCATGTGATGAGCGTAATGACATCACCAAAGGTCCTATTCCTCAAAGAAGAAGACAGAAGAGATGCCGGCTGCGCGATCAAGTGGATTAAGGTGAGTTAAATTTTTTATTTTATTTTTTAACCCCTCCAGCCCTATTGTACTATGCATTCTGTATTCAGAATGCTATTATTTTCCCTTATAACCATGTAATAAGGGAAAATAATAATGATCGAGTCTCCATCCCGATCGTCTCCTAGCAACCGTGCGTGAAAATCGCACCGCATCCGCACTTGCTTGCGGATGCTTGCGATTTTCACGCAGCCCCATTCACTTCTATGGGGCCTGCGTTGCGTGAAAAACGCACAAAATAGAGCTTGCTGCGATTTTCACGCAAAGCACAAGTGATGCGTGAAAATCACCGCTCATGTGCACAGCCCCATAGAAATGAATGGGTCCGGATTCAGTGCGGGTGCAATGCGTTCACCTCACGCATTGCACCCGCGCGGAAAACTCGCCCGTGTAAAAGGGGCCTTAGGCTCCGGTCATGCAATAATTTGTGCAATTTCTGATGGCTGTTAAGTTGATTTAGGCAAATTTTCTTAGACCTGCCAACAATGCAGGCCCCTCGTAGCTAAGAGCAGTAAGTATGGGATTTACAAGGACCAGGCCAATTCTCCAAGATTAACTTTACTTAAGGCCCCTTTACACTGCTAGATAGAGTAGACGATTCTGGAGGGAAGCATTCCTTTCTGGCAAACACCTGTTCGTCAGTGAAGGAGACCACTGCACTTACATGCAGTGATCTCCTCCACAGTATAGGGAGGAGCGATTGTTAATGCCATCGCTCGTCCCCATACAGAATCATTGTTTGCCAGCAGTAGAGTGCTGTTTAAACGGCACAATCTGTTGCTGGCAAATTATAATTTAGGTGACCACACAAACGATCATATTACCCGATGAACAAGCATTTTGCTCATTCTTCGGTTAATCGGCGGCCTACCTGCACCAGGAAACTTGACCATGTGGCCATACCCATAAAGAGGCATCCAGGGTAGCAAAATAAGGATATGGCCACACAGTCAGGTTTCCTGATGCAGTTTTAGAAGCATGCCACATCAATAGTAAAAAAGTACACCTATGGTAAAAGTACAGTATGCTGAAGTATACTGACAAAACATAAACCAAAAGGGCATTATTTTGTTATTTTGTTTGGGGAATGGTTGTCTATAGGCTTGTTGGCATACGCATCAAGGTCCGAATTAGGCGTATACTGTACACCGAACATACAGCCACAGCACAGTGTGAATGTAGCTATAGAGCGGTATGCGACAGAGAGATCCAGAATTAAGTAGATAAAATGGCGTGGCACTCTCATCCAGGTTATGTGGGAGCTGAGGTTGTGGGTTCCCAGCCCTCAACAGTAGAAAATTAGAAACGTCAGCACTCCGATGAATATGGTGATATCATAGTATATTTTTTATTTTTATTTTGCAAGGCAACTCATAGAAACATAGAATGTGTCGGCAGATAAGAACCATTTGGCCCATCTAGTCTGCCCAATATACTGAATACTATGGATAGCCCCCGGCCCTATCTTATATGAAGGATGGCCTTATGCCTATCCCATGCATGCTTAAACCCCTTCACTGTATTTGCAGCTACCACTTCTGCAGGAAGGCTATTCCATGCATCCACTACTCTCTCAGTAAAGTAATACTTCCTTATATTACTTTTAAACCTTTGCCCCTCTAATTTAAAACTGTGTCCTCTTGTGGTAGTTTTTCTTCTTTTAAATATGCTCTCTTCCTTTACCGAGTTGATTCCCTTTATGTATTTAAAAGTTTCTATCATATCCCCTCTGTCTCTTCTTTCTTCCAAGCTATACATATTAAGGTCCTTTAACCTTTCCTGGTAGGTTTTATCCTGCAATCCATGTACTAGTTTAGTAGCTCTTCTCTGAACTCTCTCTAGAGTATCTATATCCTTCTGGAGATATGGCCTCCAGTACTGCGCACAATACTCCAAGTGAGGTCTCACCAGTGTTCTGTACAGCGGCATAAGCACTTCACTCTTTCTACTGCTTATACCTCTCCCTATACATCCAAGCATTCTGCTGGCATTTCGTGCTGCTCTATTACATTGTCTTCCCACCTTTAAGTCTTCTGAAATAATTACTCCTAAATCCCTTTCCTCAGATACTGAGGTCAGGACTGTGTCAAATATTCTATATTCTGCCCTTGGGTTTTTACGCCCCAGGTGCATTATCTTGCACTTATCCACATTAAATTTCAGTTTCCAGAGTTCTGACCATTCTTCTAGTTTTCCTAAATCCTTTTCCATTTGGCGTTTCCCTCCAGGAACATCAACCCTGTTACATATCTTTGTGTCATCAGCAAAAAGACAAACCTTACCAGCGAGGCATTTTGCGATATCACTTATGAAGATATTAAACAAAATCGGTCCCAGTACAGATCCCTGTGGAACCCCACTGGTAACATTACCTTGTTTTGAATGTTCTCCATTGACTACAACCCTCTGTTGTCTGTCACTCAGCCACTGCCTAATCCACTCAACAATATGGGAGTCCATGCTCAATGACTGCAGTTTATTGATAAGTCTTCTATGTGGGACAGTGTCAAAAGCCTTACTAAAATCTAGATATGCGATGTCTACTGCACCTCCACCGTCTATTATTTTATTCACCCAGTCAAAAAAATCTATAAGATTTGTTTGACATGATCTCCCTGAAGTAAACCCATGTTGTTTTTCATCTTGCAATCCATGGGATTTTAGATGTTCCACAATCCTATCCTTTAATAGGGTTTCCATTAATTTGCCTACTATTGATGTCAGACTCACTGGTCTATAGTTGCTTGATTCCTCCCTACTACCTTTCTTGTGAATGGGCACGACATTTGCCAATTTCCAATCTTCCGGGACGACTCCTGTTACTAATGATTGGTTAAATAAATCTGTTAGCGGTTTTGCCAGCTCACCACTAAGCTCTTTTAATAATTTTGGGTGTATCTCATCAGGCCCCTGTGACTTATCTGTCTTCACCTTAGACAGCAAACTTAGAACATCTTCCTCTGTAAAGATACATGCATCAAACGATTTAATAGTCATTCTTTCTAGTGGAGGTCCTTCTCCTTTTTCTTTTGTAAAAACTGAACAGAAGTATTCATTAAGGCAGTCGGCTAGCCCTTTATTCTCTTCTACATACCTTCCGTCCTTTGTTTTTAATTTAGTTATTCCTTGTTTTAATTTCCTTTTTTCATTTATATATCTGAAGAATGTCTTATCCCCTTTTTTCATAGACTGAGCTAGTTTTTCTTCTGCCTGCGCTTTAGAAGTTCTTATAACTTGCTTGGCCTCTCTCTGCCTAATCTTGTAGATTTCCTTATCTTCATTGCTCTGGGGTTTTTTATAATTACAAAATGCTAGCTTTTTATTTTTAATGATTTGGGCCACTTCTGCTGAGTACCACATTGGTCTCCTCCTTTTTTTGCTTTTACTGACAAGTCTAATGCAATTTTCTGTTGCCTTCAATAATGCACCTTTTAAGTAGTCCCATTTCTCCTGGACACCATGTAATCCGTTCCAGTCTGATAAGGACTCATTTATGACTAATTTCATTTTTGAAAAGTCTGTTTTTCTAAAATCTAAAACTTTTGTTTTTGTGTGGTGGGACACTTTCACAGTTCTTATATTAAACCACACTGACTGGTGATCACTAGATCCCAAGGTTTCGCCTACAATGACATCATATACCGAATCCCCGTTTGTGAATACCAAATCCAAAATGGCCTCCCTCCGGGTTGGCTCCTCAACCACTTGTTGTAGAGATAACCCCAGTAGGGAATTTAGAATATCTGTACTCCTGGTAGAACTTGCTATTTTGGTTTTCCAGTTTATATCTGGAAGATTGAAATCTCCCATAATGAAAGTGAAAGAGTGACGTTTCGGTCAATTCTCACTAAAATGAGACAAGATTACAAAATATTATAAGGTATTAGAAACTAAACATTAATTAGTAATTATAGATATATATGAATATGTACAGTCAAGAATCTGGCATATACATGGATGTATATAGAAATCAAAGTATCAGCTATACACAATCCCTAGTACATATTAGTACGTAATAGAGAAACAATGCATTGGCGGTCAAAAAAGTATCCTGATGTAATAAGGGAATATGTGAGGCAGCACAAAATGGCCCAGTATTACCACATTTGTAGGTAAGTGTGCTTTCATTGATTCTACATATTTCCGCATTCATATCTATAGTCTTAGTTAAAGGGATTCTGTCACCTTTCATAACACAAATTCAGATTTTAAACCAGTCATGCTCCACAGCTTACCTTGAATCGGCTGTGCTGTTCTATATTGTAATCCATCCAGTAGTTTTGCAGAAAAACTACTTTCATAATTATGCAAATTAACCCTGAAGGTGCCCAGAGGGGCGTTATGTTCCCCTTTGCGTGCCCAGTAACGCCCCTCTTACAGTGACCAAAACGCCTTCCTCCAGAATCCCTAACCGCCCAAGCGTCTCATCCCTCTCCTCCCCCTCCCTGACGGCTGAGCGAAGTCTCGCGCAGACGCAGTACCCACTGAGGGCTGCGCCAGTGCGATTTGCTGGAGACTGAGGGAAGAGCGAGCATCGGACGTCACTGGGCTCGGCGCATGCCCAGTGACGACGATGAAGAGGGGCGTTACTGGGCACACAAAGGGGAACATAACGCCCCTCTGGGCACCTTCAGGGTTAATTTGCATAATTATGAAAGTCGTTTTTCTGCAAAACTACTGGACGGATTACAATATAGAACAGCACAGCCGATTCAAGGTAAGCTGTGGAGCATGACTGGTTTAAAATCTGAATTTTGGTTATGAGAGGTGACAGAATCCCTTTAAGTATATTCAGTACATAGCAAATAAGCTGGATGTTCATTAAAAATAGGAAAACAAAAGGATAAACAAAATTATAAAATGATAAAATTGACAGAATGGTCATATATATAGTCCTGGAAAACAAGTAAGGAACAAATATGCTGGAATCTCTGACCTAAAACATAGATTGGAGCCGGGTCCCCTAGAAAGAAGTGGAACTTACCAAGTTGCCAATAGAACATGGAGAGAAATCTCGGAAATTTGATGCAGAGTTTGTGGATAGGTGTATTTACACCAGTGAATTAGCTGGAGAATATGGGAGCACTTGGGTCCACTTTTTATGATGTCAGAGGCCGGAAGTATGTCCTCTGGACCGGAAGTATCATGCGTTCCAAGTTGGAAAGCATGTTTAATATGGAAATTAGCCAAAGGTTACTGGTACAGAGTTTAAAATTAAACTATGAGTATGCTATAATTTGGTCCTATTCCTAGTGCTGCTGGGGAATGTGGGAGCTCGCTGTAACACCTAAATTGCGATGCGTTCCATCATGGAACGCATCGTCATGTTCAAAATGTAGGGAAGGTGATAAGATGGCGGGGCGTTCCACAGTGGAACGCACCGCTAATACTGCCAGGAATTATTCGGCCGTTATGGGAGGAGATATGAAGATGCGATTGTACTATATGGTGTCAGATTTTTATTTTTTTCATCAATTGTGGCATAATCCCTTTAAGTCTTCTACTCGGTCATAGCAGCTGTTGATTGCATATGTACCCTAGAACAGTTTTGCATCTTAGTTCTCGATCTGCTCATGAATCCTCTGTGTACTGGCCTTAGCTAGTTTCTGGATTTACCCCTTGTCTGCTGTTTTTGGTTCTTTGGATCCTCCTAGTATACTGTCCATGGCCAGTTTCTGGATTAACCTCATGTCTGCTGTTTGAGGATCTTTCTGTCTCTCCTGGTTCTGACCCTGCTTGTCTACCACTTTTGGCACCCCGGTCATTCAGATAGGTCTGCTTCTCGTGAACTCACCCCCGTTTTCTTCTACCTTACTTCACAGGTGTAACATTGGTAACGCATCACGATGGAAGATGTGGAGGGCAAGATTAGCATATTAAAGATGGCCGTGCGTTCCACAGTGGAGCGCATCTCTCTGAACTAAGAGGTGGCCCCTTATTTGGTGTTGTAAGAGAACATGGCGGCCCCTAGTTCGTTACCATATTGTTTGTCAGCAATAATGTATATATAATGATAGAAGGAGTTGATTATAGACCTGGGGATGGTAAGATACATATAATGGCTGTGCGTTCCAGTGTGGAATGCATGGCCCTAGGTCATGTATGTGGGTATGCTAAATGAGTACTGGAAACGGTGAGATTAATAGTACCAAGGGATACTAAGGGATACAATATGGTAACGAAATAGGGCCCACCATGTTCTCTTACAGCCCCAAATAAGGGGCCACCTCTTAGTTCAGCGTGATACGTTCCACTGTGGAACACACGGCCATCTATGTTTTAGGTCAGAGATTCCAGCATATTTGTTCCTTTCTTGTTTTCCAGGACTATATATATGACCATTTGGTCAATTTTATCATTTTGTTTATCCTTTTGCTTTCCTATTTTTAATGAACATCCAGCTTATTTGCTATGTATTGCATATACTTAACTAAGACTATAGATATGAATGCGGAAATATGTAGAATCAATGAAAGCACACTTACCTACAAATGTGGTAATACTGGGCCATTTTGTGCTGCCTCACATATTCCCTTATTACATCAGGATACTTTTTTGACCACCAATGCATTGTTTCTCTATTACGTACTAATATGTACTAGGGATTGTGTATAGCTGATACTTTGATTTCTATATACATCCATGTATATGCCAGATTCTTGACTGTACATATTCATATATATCTATAATTACTGATTTATGTTTCGTTTGTAATACCTTATAATATTTTGTAATCTTGTCTTATTACAGTGTTTGAAAAAGGTCAGAATTGACAGAAACATCACTCTTTCACTTTGAGTTGCCTTGCATAAGAAAAAAAAAAAGAAAAAAAATACTATATCACCATATTCATTGGAGTGCTAAAGTTTCTAATTTTCTTCTAGAGATCCAGAATGTCAGGAGTTTACCCAGCCAAAACTCTGTGCAGGGCTGTGCCAGTCTGACTAGTCAAGCCCAAGCTAGTCGACCTCTAAGTGAGGATTGAAGCTGAGACAATCTGATTTCTGGCCCAGCGTCCAATCCCAGAGCTAGGTAGAGTACTTAAAGGGGTTGTGCAACCATCAAATTTTAGTTTCAAATAGTTCAGCATGAAAAGTGAGCTACTTTTGTCATTTACTTTTTGCTACAAAAATGCTCCAGTTGTGATGTATTCTCTTAACTTCATTATAATGGTGCCCACCTGGTGTTTAATCAGTATAGTAATGTACACTCCTACCTACTGAGGTGGTCACACACACTCAGTTCCAGCCTTCAATAGCCTCCAGACATACAGTAAGGTCCATAAATATTGGGACATCGACACAATTCTAACATTTTTGGCTCTATACACCACCACATTGGATATTAAATTAAATGAACAAGATGTGCTTTAACTGCAGACTGTCAGCTTTAATTTGAGGGTATTTACATCCAAATCAGGTGAACGGTGTAGGAATTACAACACTTTGCATATGTGCCTCCCACTTGTTAAGGGACCAAAAGTAATGGGACAGAATAATAATCATACATCAAACTTTCACTTTTTAATACTTGGTTGCAAATCCTTTGCAGTCAATTACAGCCTGAAGTCTGGAACGCATAGACATCACCAGACGCTGGGTTTCATCCCTGGTGATGCTCTGCCAGGCCTCTACTGCAGCTGTCTACAGTTCCTGCTTGTTCTTGGGGCATTTTCCCTTCAGTTTTGTCTTCAGCAAGTGAAATGCATGCTCAATCGGATTCAGGTCAGGTGATTGACTTGGCCATTGCATAACATTCCACTTCTTTCCCTTAAAAAACTATTTGGTTGCTTTTGCAGTATGCTTTGGGTCATTGTCCATCTGCACTGTGAAGCGCCGTCCAATGAGTTCTGAAGCATTTGGCTGAATATGAGCAGATAATATTGCCCCAAACACTTCAGAATTCATCCTGCTGCTTTTGTCAGCAGTCACATCATCAATAAATACAAGAGAACCAGTTCCATTGGCAGCCATACATGCCCACGCCATGACACTACCACCACCATGCTTCACTGATGAGGTGGTATGCTTAGGATCATGAGCAGTTCCTTTCCTTTTCCATACTCTTCTCTTCCCATCACTGGTACAAGTTGATCTTGGTCTCATCTGTCCATAGGATGTTATTCCAGAACTGTGAAGGCTTTTTTAGATGTCGTTTGGCAAACTCTAATCTGGCCTTCCTGTTTTTGAGGCTCACCAATGGTTTACATCTTGTGGTGAACCCTCTGTATTCACTCTGGTGAAGTCTTCTCTTGATTGTTGACTTTGACACACATACACCTACCTCCTGGAGAGTGTTCTTGATCTGGCCAACTGTTGTGAAGGGTGTTTTCTTCACCAGGGAAAGAATTCTTCGGTCATCCACCACAGTTGTTTTCTGTGGTCTTCTGGGTCTTTTGGTGTTGCTGAGCTCATCGGTGCGTTCCTTCTTTTTAAGAATGTTCCAAACAGTTGTTTTGGCCACGCCTAATGTTTTTGCTATCTCTCTGATGGGTTTGTTTTGTTTTTTCAGCCTAATGATGGCTTGCTTCACTGATAGTGACAGCTTTTTGGATCTCATCTTGAGAGTTGACAGCAACAGATTCTAAATGCAAATAGCACACTTGAAATTAACTCTGGACCTTTTATCTGTTCATTGTAATTGGGATAATAAGGGAAAAACACACACCTGGCCATGGAACAGCTGAGAAGCCAATTGTCCTATTACTTTTGGTACCGTAACAAGTGGGAGGCACATATGCACACTGTTGTAATTCCTACACCGTTCACCGGATTTGGATCTAAATACCCTCAAAGGAAAGCTGACCATCTGCAGTTAAAGCACATCTTGTTAGTTTCATTACAAATCCATTGTGGTGGTGTATAGAACCAAAAATGTTAGAATTGTGTCGATGTCCCAATATTTATGGACCTGACTGTATATACTGCTAGAAGCTGTGACAGTTACAAGGAGAGAGTTGCAGCAGAAAGGAGACACCCCTAAGCTGCCAACCTTAATAGAATCTAGAAGAGTAATTGGAGCAATGAATGGGGGGGGGGGGGGGGGAGATCTGGATCCATGTGAGGTACAGGGCTGGTTCTATCTTTATTAGATATTGTCATGTACTATATGGTGTCTGATTTTTCTTTTTTTTCATCAATTGTGGCATAATTCCTTTAAGTCTTTTACTCGGTCATAGCAGCTGTTTATTTGCATCTTAGTTCTCGATCTGCTCATGAATCCTCTGTGTACTGGCCTTAGCTAGTTCCTGGATTTACCCCTTGTCTGCTGTTTTTGGTTCTTTGGATCCTCCTAGTATACTGTCCATGGCCAGTTTCTGGATTAACCTCATGTCTGCTCTTTGAGGATCTTTCTGTCTCTCCTGGTTCTGACCCTGCTTGTCTACCACTTTTGTCACTCTGGTCATTCTGATAGGTCTGCTTCTCGTGAACTCACACCGGTTTTCTTCTACCTTACTTCACAGGTGTAACATTGGTCCTAGCACCAGGCCTCGCAGTAGGTTCTGGTGTAGAACCAAGGGTAGCCTTAGCATTTTACCACCCATGGTTTATGAAGATTGGTAGCAGATTCTGGGTTTGCCAGTTGTGGTTCCAGACTATAGTATTTCTTTACACAGAGTTGGCCTTTTGCAGTATCATGATTAATGCCCTCCTTATAGTGCTCAAATAATGCAAATATGAAGTTCCCAAATAATAAAATCACACAATGCCCAAGTAACATTGATGTAGGATAAACTAGCCATGTATCTGCTTTCTATAGGTTTGGCGCCAAGAGGTTAGAGTTTCCAGGGTGTACACTTCATTGGTGACAAGTTATTATCCCTGTGTAGCCCTGGGGAGTCGGACAGACATTTCTACATACAGACGTGCCGTTCCTTACCTTTCCTCTTGGTTTGATCAAGCCAAACTTTTACGTTATTCACAACACCTGAAAGAGTAATGAAAAAGCTTTTTTTTTAAAGCTGTCCATCTTGTGCCATTCATCCCAGGATACAGTACTGTATCGTGAACCAGAAGGAAAAATGAGGAGCCTCTTGCATGGGTTGCTGCTAAGCCCTCTACAAGCGCTGATCTACGCTATACGTCGATCTGCGCTCATTTAATGTGCCTTTCACATGGCCCGGTGCTGTTTAGTAGCACATCCCATTTACATGGGGCGATCTACCAACAACGATTTTAGGTGCCGCATGAAAGATGTTATCTTGGGTGACCAGTAGCTATTTACACAGGCCATTTAATGGAAACAAGCGTTCATATGAATGTTAATTCCTGAGAACTGGTCCAATCTTTGGCCAATGTAAAAGAGCTTTAAAGAAGGATACATCCATACTTCCTGTCTGTAAACCCAGTAAAGAATATTACAATGAGTCTCCCGGGCCTACACTGGCTGCTTACAAAATAAAAATAATAGATCATAAAGAATAGATTGTCCTGCAGAACATGTGGAGATAAGATTAACTTTACTGTTTCTGTAAAGTGCAATGATCCATTAGCAAATATGAACATGGCTCATGCGGTAAAATGTCTTTTATTTTGCAATCCACAGGTGGATGAATAGTAAAATGCACAGTGTTCAAGGTTCAAGTTAAATGTAGGGTAACAAATTGTGGCTGCAACAGCTGAGCCAGCACTGCGGGATTGTGTAATCCATCCAGTGTGTGAAAGCCAAGTCTGAGAGGGTTGCGATAGAAACCTTTCACATACATTACGAGATTTATTCCACAACATTCAGCAGAGAAAGCAAATTCAAGGAGCAAAGCCAGAAATGGGAATTGCAATAGACTTTAACTGCAGTCTGCCAGCATCACCAGAAGTGTAAAAAATAATAATAGTGAATGGTAGAAGAGTTTTTCAGCAGAGGTGGTGCTGGCGCATACAGTAGGAAATGAGAATAACTTGGGTTAAGTCTGTGGATCAAATATCATCTGTTGTTCTACATTCACTAGGAAAAAATGCCTCTTTTGGAATAAAGGCTTGTATGAATGGACATGGGGAATGACTTACTTTTTCCCTTCATGAGCAGCCTTCTCCCGCCTTGACTGGTGCCCCAGCTCTGCAAACACAGAAGGAAAAGACACATCAGGGCAGCTTTGTTCCTGTATTATCAATCTATCTGCAAATCAGTAACTCTCCCTAGTAACTATTGGTTGTAGATGATTAAATTGCCAGAGAGAAGAATGTTCTTAGAGAATGGGCAATGCATCCTCACAAAGACATGCCGTTTGAAGGTCATGTAGGTGCAGCTGTAATGTACATCAGAAATTGTACTCTTGCCCTCTCAATTTACACAGTGTGAGCAGATCAAACTTTTAGGGTACGGCCATGCATTCAGGATTCCTGAGGCTGTTTTGGAAGCTAAAATCAGAAGTGGATCACATTCCCTACTGGTATTATAAGACTTTTATATCAGAGCTGTTTCCCCACATGATGACCCTCTTTAACTGGTTTCTAGCTGGAGAGTCAGTCCCTACTTCCATGTCCCACTCTTACCTTATGTAGAAGAGACCCCTTGGAATTATAGACTGATTGCACTCTTGAATTCAAGCCTTTACAAAAATTCTGGCCTCCCGGCTTAGCTTTAACCTCCCATCCTTGATCCAGAAGGACCAAGCTGGTTTTGTGCCGTGTAGACAGGGAGGAGATAATACCAGGAGAAATATCACTTTATTAGATATGGTCAGTCACTCGGGGGAGGCCTTGCAGCTTAGTTTAGTTGCTGAAAAGGCTTTTGACCACTTAAGCTGGCCGTTTATGTTCGCCACCTTGAAAGCTTACGGATTCTCTGGCTCTTTCCTTCAGTCCATTCGTAGTTTGTACTCCTTTCCTGTAGCGATGGTTAACCCTGGTGGCGACCATTAGGACGAGTGTAGATGTCCAGGGTGTCATGGTTAGAGATAAAGGGGGTAATTTATTAAACAGAAATGTGCCTAAATTAGGCATATTTCTGGGACAGATGGCAGCGCAAAAAGGTCCTTTGCGCTGCAATCTGTAACTTTTCCTTGCTCATGCCAGGGCTAAAAAAGGAGGTGTGGGGTGGAAGGGGGCGGGTCGACAGGCCTGTCTCATTTATCATTTTCTACTCTTGTTTTAGGTGTAGAAAATGGTCTAAATGTAAGACTGCTCAGAAGCTGTCTTACATTTAGAAGTGGCGGTGGATCTTCCGAAGTTATGTAGAGGCCAGCAGCTCTTCATAACTCCGGGGAATCACTGCGAGAGGAGGGCTTTATTAAGACCACCGTTTAAAATGCTGGTCTTAATAAATGACCCCCAGAGTGTTTAAAATATCATTATCTGCGGATGATGTTCTGCTTACTCTAACTCCATATCTCTCTCCCCAATCTCCAATCCATGCTGCACAATATTGGGATTCTGTCGGGATATAAGGTCAGCACCCACAAGACAATTTTCCCCGGGATACCCTCTGTACACTTTAGGCTAATTTTCCCTTTAATTTAAAACTGGACTTACTTAGGTACCTAGGTATTAACCTGACCCCTTAATATTCCACCCTACATAAATGTTATTTTCCTCCTATACACAGGGAGAGTAAGGAACTTTTTACTAAATGGAGTAATTTCCCCTTATCTTTATTAGGTCGCATTGCGGCAGTAAAAATGACGATTCTCCCAAAGCACCTGTATTTATTTGAAACTTTGCCCATCGTGGTCCCACGATGGGACCTTAAAATGCTGCAATCACAAATCCTTTGATTCATTTGGGCCGATAAATGGCATAGGGTACCCAGATCGGTGCTATTGGCCTGCAGGTCCAAGGTGGCATGGCTGTTCCTGACCTTATTAAATATTATTGGGTGGCTCAGTTATGCTGTGTGACAGCCTGGGCCTCTTTATCAGCCTACTCCATATGCATGCAAATGGAGAGACTTTGGTTGGCTCCCATACACCCAAACTCTCTTTTATTGTCAAATCCCTATTGCCCATCTACTCCTAGGGAACTCCTAGGTCCGATGGCCCATACTAGGTCCATATTAAGGGTCTCAAAACATTCTTACATGACGTCATTTTTATATCATCCCCTGCTTCCGGGCAGCCTCACTGTGTCTGCTACAAGACAAGTGGTTTTAATGTGGATGTGGTTGATCCGTTCAAGGGAAGTAATGTCTTTCTCTGCACTCCAATCCAAATATGACCTTCCCTCTTTGAGTAATTACTTCTATACTCAAATAAGAGTTTGGTCAGACCTCTTTCCCTGGGTTGACAGTCTCTCTCCCAACGGCATTTAAATGCCTTTTCCCGAAGGGACCGTCCATGAAGGGGTTAATATTTGATATATTAACCCCTTCATGGACGGTCCCTTCTGGCAAAATGTCGTCCTCTTAGATCTAGCCCCAGATTGAGGGCCCAGACACACATACATGATCCGCTGGGAGGAATACCTAGGAAGGACACTGCCTGATGACACCTGGCGTCTCATATGGAGGAGAGTGGCGAAGTCCTCATTGTCCATTCTATCTAAGAAGAACCAATATAAGATACTTATGTATTGGTATCACACTCCCGATCTCCTCCATAGGATTAATCTGGCGGTACCAGGGGTGTGTTGGAGATGTGGGATTTCTCAGAGAACACTTCCCCATATTTTCTGGGCTTGATCAATTATATGGCCCTTCTGGTGTAGTGTCAGTACTCTCCTCAGTGATCTTTTAGGATGTAGTATGCCCCTTGATTCCCTATCCTATTCAGTGCCCATGCTTGTAAGGAAATTGTTAATACAGGTGTTGAAGGCAGCTCGCTGCCTTATTGCCTGGTTTTGGAAGCTTACGGATCCACCAAGGATCTCTGTGCTAGGGTAGAAGAGGTCAGAACTATGTAATATATGTCGGCTCTGTTACAATATTGAGTTAACCTCTTTTATTATATCTGGGATGTATGGGATTGGCATGTCGCCATACCCTTAGGGCACCACAATGTGGATTACGTGCAGATTTTTTGTGCAGGAAAACCTCAGCATAATACAGTACTAGCAAAGTTAAAGGGGTGTACCGGATTATAATATTGATTACCTATCCTCAGGATAGGTCATCAATATTAGATCATTGAAAGCAAGAGTTGAACGGCACTCCTCATTTAGTATGGACGGTGCTCAGTGGTAAGTATACCAATGTTAATAGGAAGACCACGGCACTCAAGAGAGAATGTTGTATAAATATCTTATTTATTTTCCTATATTTTTTTTTGTGCATATATATTTATCCAGAAAAATTTAATTTATAGTGGTATACTGGCCAACGTTTCGGTCTTATCCAAGAACTTGTTCACGGCATTAGTGTTCTGAGTAGTAGAGGCATCGGATGCATCGTGAACAAGGTCTTGGATAAGACCGAAACGTTGGCCAGTATACCACTATGAATAATTTTTTTCCGGATGGATATATATGCACAAAAAAATATATAAAACAAAAAAATATAAGAAAATAAATAAGATATTTATGCAACATTCTCTTTTGAGTGCCGTGGTCTTCCTATTAACTCCAATATTAGTTCGGCGGGGGTCGAAAACCCGGCTCCCCATGCAATTAGCTTGTTGAAGAGAAGGACGCGCTTCGTGCAAGCGCAGCCTTCCCTTGTTTGTCGTTGTCAATGGTAAGCAGGTGTAAATACAAGCCGTCCTATTCATTTCAATGGGACGACTCTTCCCTATACACTTGTTGGGTCAGTGATTTTTCACAGAGCCCTAGACTACAATGGGAATATTTGGTTCACATAACAGTAGCACATGTCTCCTTAATTTTTTTTTATGACCTACGGTCACAAAAAAACTACTGATATGTGAACAGACACATTAAAATCATAGAGTATGTGTCACAGTCATTACCACTGGCTGTGACCTTCTGTCTATGCTCTCGCTGCAGCTCCGTTCCTCTGTATTATTTGTGGTTCTGTATGGGTTAACTCCCCTGTATTCCTATTAGGAGTTAATTCTCTGTCTGCTCCATGGGTGTGGTCTCTCTGCTGCACCCATGGAACCTGTATATAAGGTTGAGCTTTCCTCAGTTCTGTGTCAGCTCTCCTGGTGTGTGTTGTCTGTCCTGCTCCTGGTTTGTTCTCTCTCCCATGCTGCTGACCCATGGGATCCGTGTCTGTCTGCCTGTGCTCTGTGGGTTTCCCTACTTGTTCATTTGCGTCCTTTTTCCTGTCCTCTTTCCTGTCTTTCTGTTCTGCCAGTTATGTTTTAGTTACTTTGTGTTTATTCTGATGTCTGTGTTCAGCAAGCCTTTGCAGCAGAGTGGCATGACAAGGCCATGCAGTTTACTACTAGTGGAGCAAGTCCTTCTCTGCTCATTGCCACTCCTGCTCCCTTGCATGAACTCCTGCTTGTATTATTAGTTGCCCTGTTTTGTATTCATATGTCTGTGTTCAGCAAGCCTTTGCAGCAGAGTGGCATGACAAGGCCATGCAGTTTACTACTGGTGGAGCAAGTCCTTCTCTGCTCATTGCCACTCCTGCTCCCTTGCATGAACTCCTGCTTGTGTTATTATTTACCCTGTTTTGTATTTGCCTGTATGTTATCTATGCCTATGTGCTGTCGGTACCTTCTGGTACCTGTTGTCCATTCGCTCCTGCTGTCACTGTCTAGGTCACGCTCCAGAGTGGACCCTGGCAACTTCCTGCGGCTAAGTCTAACCCTACCATCTAGGGCTCTAGTGAAAACCAGGAGTTGCTTAGTTACGCCCCTCTGGAGTATTACTAGACAGTGGCGCAGTGGGGGTTTTCTCCCACTGTGCTGACGGTACATAGAGCTCATGTTTTGTCTGTGCTGCCTTCCCTGTTTTGTTTGTGCAATAAACTCTTATGTGTCTGTACCTGATTTCTGTTTGTTTATTGCATGACGACGCGGTGGTCTCTCCTGGGACCTCCAACTCGTGACAGAATGAACAAGTGAACTTTCACAGAGTTTTTTTTGTTCTGTTTTCTGCTTATCTGTGGTGTGTGTGCCTTCTGTATTTCCCTCTGTTTGCTGCCTTTAGGTATCGGATCTGGTTGCCTTGGTGTACTGGCTGCGGTGTTCTCCGTGTATGCTGTTTGCCAGGGGCGACGTCCGGTTTAACCTTTTTGCTTGCAGTTCTGCCTACGGCCGTGTTTTCCGTTATCGGCGCAGGTATCTGCTTCTGGTCCTGGGCCTCCGGAAGGGGGTGTCAGCATGTCTGACCAATCAGTTCTTGGCAGACATGCTATTCTCCGGAGGGAGAGTGGAGGGGGAGGTGTTAGCACACTGCAGTTCACCATGACTTTTGTGGCCGTGTAGGCTGGCTGCATTCCTCTTGGCGTACTGGCTGAGTTTACCATGTAGGCTGGTTGCTAGGGGCTGCGTGCTGGCTGCGGTCGTCTTATGTGTTCTGCTTGTGTACCTCTGTACCCCTTTGATTCTGATTTTGTTTGTATTCCTGTCTGGTTCCTGTTCCTGGTCCCAAGCCTCCGGAAGGGGGTATCAGCATGTCTGACCAATTAGTTCTTGGCAGACATGTCATTCTCCGGAGGGAGAGTGGAGGGGGAGGTGTTAGCACACTGCAGTTCACCATGACTTTTGTGGCCGTGTAGGCTGGCTGCATTCCTCTTGGCGTACTGGCTGCGTTTATCATGTAGGCTGGTTGCTAGGGGCTGAGTGCTGGCTGCGGTCGTAGTATGTGTTCTGCTTGTGTACCTCTGTACCCTTTTGATTCAGATTTTCTTTGGATTTGAGTTTGGTTCCTGTTCCTGTCCCACTCCTCCGGAAGGGGGTGTCAGCATGTCTGGCCAGTCAGTCCTTGGCAGACATGTCATTCTCCGGAGGGAGAGTGGAGGGGGAGGTAACTGCATGGTGCGGTTCACTTGACATGTATACCGTGTTGGCTGGCTATCTTCCCCTGGCGTACTGGCTGCGGACTCTCCATGTGGCTGGTTTTCAGGGGTTGGGCTGGTTGCGGTCGTCGTATGTGTTCCTGCCCTTGTACCTCGTCACCCCTTTGATTTCTGTCCCCTTGCCTGGTTCTGTTTGGTTTGTTGCCCCACTTCCTCCCGTTTTCTGCTTGGGGGGGAGAGGGGGGGCTTTGAGGGGTGGGAGTGTCACAGTCATTACCGCTGGCTGTGACCTTCTGTCTATGCTCTCGCTGCAGCTCCGTTCCTCTGTATTATTTGTGGTTCTGTATGGGTTAACTCCCCTGTATTCCTATTAGGAGTTAATTCTCTGTCTGCTCCATGGGTGTGGTCTCTCTGCTGCACCCATGGAACCTGTATATAAGGCTGAGCTTTCCTCAGTTCTGTGTCAGCTCTCCTGGTGTGTGTTGTCTGTCCTGCTCCTGGTTTGTTCTCTCTCCCATGCTGCTGACCCATGGGATCCGTGTCTGTCTGCCTGTGCTCTGTGGGTTTCCCTACTTGTTCATTTGCGTCCTTTTTCCTGTCCTCTTTCCTGTCTTTCTGTTCTGCCAGTTATGTTTTAGTTACTTTGTGTTTATTCTGATGTCTGTGTTCAGCAAGCCTTTGCAGCAGAGTGGCATGACAAGGCCATGCAGTTTACTACTAGTGGAGCAAGTCCTTCTCTGCTCATTGAAACTCCTGCTCCCTTGCATGAACTCCTGCTTGTGTTATTATTTGCCCTGTTTTGTATTTGCCTGTATGTTATCTATGCCTATGTGCCGTCGGTACCTTCTGGTACCTGTTGTCCATTCGCTCCTGCTGTCACTGTCTAGGTCATGCTCCAGAGTGGACCCTGGCAACTTCCTGCGGCTAAGTCTAACCCTACCATCTAGGGCTCTAGTGAAAACCAGGAGTTGCTTAGTTACGCCCCTCTGGAGTATTACTAGACAGTGGCGCAGTGGGGGTTTTCTCCCACTGTGCTGACGGTACATAGAGCTCATGTTTTGTCTGTGCTGCCTTCCCTGTTTTGTTTGTGCAATAAACTCTTATGTGTCTGTACCTGATTTCTGTTTGTTTATTGCATGACGACGCGGTGGTCTCTCCTGGGACCTCCAACTCGTGACAGTATGTGTGCTGTCAGTGGAAAATGTGAACTTGGCCATAGAGATCATTTATTTCAAAGTTGCAGAATTGGCTATCAAGTTAAAGTTGCAGCCCTTCTTCCCCATCATATTGTGCGTTAAAATCACTATGGAGTAGGAAACAATGATTTGAACTACTGTACATCCAATGGCTAACATTTACTACTGTTATTATTTATTATGTTTTTACACTAAAACTAAGTGACTGTGCACCACACATGCTTGTTTTCTTTTCAATTCTGCTCCAAAGTGGGCATGGTTAGTGGTAGTAGTGTCGTAATTTGCACCAACTGTGTTATTGCCTTGTGCCTGTTTGCTGGCTCAGAATAATAACCTAAGGTAAGCCAAGCAGTTATACACGTGGGGAATCTATTCCAGCACCATTATTTAGCCCTTTTCTTCAGTTTCCCTAGTAGTGCTATTATTATTATTCTAAATTTTCTTCACTGTATCATTATTGGACCTTGGACCTATAGCTCTGGATGTCATATTACTTTGTATCTTTCAATCGGATTCATCATTTATATATCCCTGTGCTAACATATTGATGTTACTTTGTACCTTGTGTTTATTTAACCTTGCACTTTGTTCAGATGTTTTATTCAGTCTAATAGGATTATATTACCAATACGAAACTTGAAACAAAATAATTTGGACGTCTTCAACCATAGCAAAACAAACAACACTGCAAACAACCTATACACGATCAGATGATGTTTGCCTGAAATACTCCAATAAATGGCACCAATAATTTATGTAAAATATTATGAGGTTGTTAAATCCTTAAAAGCATGCTGGTCAGAGAACCCCCCCCCCCCCCCCCTCCTCCAGTGAAAGGTGCTCCAGCGCATTTGACTATCAACAGGCTTCGTCAGACGGCAGCAATAAATAAAATGCATAAAGGGATTTATGTAGTCTGAGTTATTTGTCCAATACTCTGCCCATGTGACTTTATGTGATCCCTTATGTAGGCAACTAAATTAGCATTCGTCATCCAGAATTCCACAAGTGTAAGCCGGTATCATTTACAGCACAGAGGATATTACACCATACTCTGCGCTTCTAAAGGGTTGTCAGTCAAACGTTAATGACTCCAATAACGACTTGTTTGTCGTTCGATCAATTCAATTATTTACTCAAGTAAAGGGGCCTTAACTGACAAGTCACATTAATCTGAACCAACCAGTATGTGGTCTCAACCTAAATTTTGACAAGTAGCTTATGAATATGTTGTGCTCTTATTCATTATAATGTGTAATCATAAAAATATATTCACTCCATTTACAAAAGGTATCCATACTGCAGTTGCTCTGTATAGCTGTGTGTGTGGTCGCCCCCTCCAAAAGCACAACAATCTCAAGCACACAGCCATATTATGGCTCTGAATAGAAGTCTGGGGGCCATACTGTACCGCAGGGATCAGCAACCTTTGGCACTCCAGCTGCTTTAAGAACTACAACTCCCAGCATGAGAACTTACTCGGCTGTACTTGTAACTCCCACAGAAGTGAAAGGAGGATTCTGCCAGCGAGTTGAAGTTTCAGGACTGCTGGAGTGCCGGAGGTGGCTGACCCCCGCTATATCATCATATGCTTCTGATGTCATACAGAGATGCACTGATTTTTTTTTTTTTTACTTATACAGAATCAGATATTTTGCCATCTTCCAACGGAAGCAATATCACTAAGATATTCTCCCCAGTAGATATTGCCTCTAGAGGAGATAATCTTGGTAGCATACTGCCTTATGGACAGGGGCGGACTGGGAACTTAAAGTGGCCCTGGAAAAAATACTAAAAGTGGACCCCGTTTTGTAGTCGGGTCCAAATTGATGGAAGGCAGGGCCAACACAAGTATTACCATATTGTGGCACATTATACCATCCTAACAGAGCCAAATACCACAGTTCATAATAAAATACTACCACCAGCAGCACAAAATACATCCCAAAACCTTCCACTGGCTGGCCGTGAGGAGGCCTCAGGCCCACCGGGAAATTTCCCTGTAATGTCTATGGCTAATCCGCCCCTGCTTATGGACCTTCCATATGGTTGCACATGGATACAGTCAGTCTGTATTACAAGAGAATAAAAACACATCTGTATATGTCTCTGTATAAAACTGGAGTTATATTAACCCCTTCAGTACCGACCCACTTTTCACCTTAAATCCCAGGCCGATTTTTGCAAATCTGATATGTGTCACTTTATGTGGTAATAACTTCCGAACGCTTTTACTTATCCAAGACATTCTGAGAATGTTTTCTCGTGACACATTGTTCTTCATGACAGTGGTAAATTTGAGTCAATATATTTCACCTTTTATCATAAAAAAATCCCAAATTTACCAAAAATTTGGAAACATTCACAATTTTCTAAATTATAATTTTTCAACTTTTAAAACAGATAGTAATTCCTCATAAAATAGTTATCAATCAACATGTCTGCTTTATGTTGACATCAATTTGTAAATGTCATTTTATTTTTTTAGGACGTTAGAATGCTTAGAAGTTTAGAAGCAATTTTTCATATTTTCAACAAAATTTCCAAAACCATATTTTTAAAGGGAGTCTTTCACCTAATCTGAGCGTTTTAGACCGCTCAGATCAGGTTATAGACTCTTTGACCCTCATTACAATGGTACCTTTCTTTTCTCTGTCCCTCGTCCAGATCATGAAAAAAACACTTTTTAAACGTATGCAAATGAGCTTCTGAAGTTGCCCAGAGGCGGCGTTACTGGGTGATGTGCCCAGAAAAACAAACCTCTTTCAGCCCTTTGGCCCGCCCTTTTGTCCTATTACCTCCCCCGCTTCCAGCCGGCGAAAGTCACGAGCGGCACCAGAGGACGGCGGACCGGCTGTCTTTAGTTGGCCGGCGCATGCGCAATATGAAAAGCTGTTCCTTTGCCCATAATGGGCAGAGCAGTGCGCGGGTGCGGGCCAGTTCCCAGCCTGACTTCTTCTCTTGCCGCTCGTGACGTCCGCCGGCTGGAGGCAGAGGAGGAGGTAATAACAGGACAGAAGGGCAGGCCAGAGGGCTGAAAGAGGTGTGTTTTTCTGGGCACATCGCCCAGTAACGCCGCCCCTGGGCACCTTCAGAAACAAATTTGCATACGTTTAAAAAGTTTTTTTTTCATGATCTGGATGAGGGACACAGAAAAGAAAGGTACCAGTGTAATGAGGGTCAAAGAGTCTATTAACCTGATCTGAGCGGTCTAAAACGCTCAGATTAGGTGAAAGACTCCCTTTAAGCACCAATTCAGTTATAAAGTGATTTTAAAGGGGCTTACGTAATGGAAACCACCTATAAATGACCCCATTTTAGAAACTACACCCCTCAAATTATTCAAAACTGATGTTACAAACCTTGTTAACCCTTGAGGTGTTCCACAAGAATTAAAGGAAAATGGAGGTGAAATTTCAAAATTTCCTTTTTTTGGTAGATTTTTTATGTTAATCAATTTTTTATTGCAACACAGCAAGGGTTAACAGCATAATAAACCTCTATATTTATTACTCTGATTCTGCAGTTTACAGATATACCCCATATGTGGTGGTAACCTGCTCTATGGGCACGTGGAAGTGGTCAGAAGGAAAGGAGAGCCATATGGATTTTGGAGGTAGATTTTGCTAGAATTTGAAGAGACCCTGACATACCCCTACAGTGGAAACCCTCAAATAGTGGTCAGAAGGAAAGGAGAGCCATATGGATTTTGGAGGTTAATTTTGCTAGAATTTGAAGAGACCCTGACATACCCCTACAGTGGAAACCCTCAAAAAGTGCCAGTATTTTGGAAACTACAACCCTTAAAGAATATATTAGGGGGGTACTGAGCACTTTTACCCCCTAAGCGTTTTACAGAATTTGAAAACACTTGGCTGTAAAAATGAAAAGTTTAATTTCTTCCAAGAAAATGTTGCTTTAGTCCCAAATTTTTCATTTTCACAAGGGGTAACAGGAGAAAAAGCACCCCATAATTTGTTACCCATTTTCTCCTGAATACGGCAACACCCCATATGTGGTGGTAAACTGCTGTGGGGGCATATGGCAGGACTCAGAAGGGAAGGAGCGCCATATGGCTTTTGCAGTTGATGAATTGGTTTACGGGTGCCATTGGTTTTTATTTTTTTAGTGATTGTCTTATGTGGGGCTCATTTTTTGTGGGATGAGGTGATGTTTCCATTGGTATCATTTTGGGGTACATAAGACTTTTTGATCGCTTGGTATTACACTTTTTGTGAGGCAAGGTGAAAAAAAAATGGCTGTTTTGGCATAGTTTTTTTTTTTTTACAGCATTCACCTGAGGGGGCATATACCGTATTTTTTGCCCTATAAGACGCACTTTTTCCCCCCAAAAGTGGGGGAAAAATAGCAGTGCGTCTTATGGGGGCGAATGCTGCGACCGTCCGGTGAATATGCTGAAAGGGAGGAGGGGCTGGGGGCTGGCATCTGTTTCTGTAATGGCAGCGGGGCCCGGTGCAGTCACTGTATTCTACTAGATATAGGTAAAGACCACGGCACTCGTATTTGAAATAATCAAAAGTAATTCGTTTATTGTCCATCCCAAAAATTAAATCTTATGACACTGGCCAACGTTTCGGTCCACCAGGACCTTGTTCACGGTCTAAAGTACAAATAGATACATAGACTTTTAGTACAGCGCCTGCGTCGCCCACTTTATGAATGAAGCAGGCGGTGCAGGCGCAGTGAGCGTAGTAAGCTACGCTACGAGCGCCCGCCCGCCTGGCCACCTGACTGCCAAGAAGTTAGTTGTAAGTAGTACAGCGCTAGATTTAAGATAATTGGAATACTTTAAACAATAGCCACAAGTTAGATATGATTATTGTATACTACAGAGAGCGGGGCCCGGTGTAGTAGAATGCAGTGACTGCATCGGGCCCCGCTGCCTTTACAGAAACAGATGCCGGCCCCCATGCACTACACAGGGACACTCTTATGGGGGATCTGTGGATGACACATAAGATGCTATATATGTGTCATCCACAGATGCCCCCATAACAGTGCCATCAACAGATGCCCCCACAATGATCCCCCATAACAGTGCCATCCACATATGCCCCCGTAACAGTGCCATCCACAGATGCCCCCATAACAGTGCCATCCACAGATCCCCCATAATAGTGTCATCCACAGACCACCATTACGGTAGTTCAAAACCCACCAAAAGCACACCTTTTGGTTCAAAATATTTTTTTTCTTATTTTCCTCCTCAAAAACCCAGGTGCGTCTTATGGGCAGGTGCGTCTTATAGGGCGAAAAATACGGTAATGTGATCTTTTTATAGAGCAGGTTGTTACAGACGCAGCGAATATATATATTTTTTTTAAGTTTTACCCAGTGAAAGCCTTTTTGAACAAAATAAAATCTTGTTTTTGTGTTGCCATTTTCTGAGAGCCAGATTTTTTGGGCGATTGTCTTAGATAGGGTCTCATTTTTTGCGGGATGAAATGACGTTTGATTGGTACCATTTAGGGGTACATAAGACTTTTGATCACTTGGTATTACACTTTTTGTGAGGCAAGGTAACCCGAAAATGGCTGTTTTGGCATTTTTTTTTTTTTACGGCATTCACATGACAGGGCGGATAATGTGATATTTTTATAGAGCCGGTCGATACAGATGTGGCGATACCTAATATATCTACTTTTCTCTTTTTCCCTTTTTTTTTACTTTATTTTGGGAAAAGGAAGTTTTTTTTTGCTTGAAACTATAATTTTTTTTTATAAAACTTTATTTTTATTACTTCTTTTTTCACTTTATTTTTTGTCCCACTCTGGGACTTCAACTTTTGGGGGTCTGATCCCTTTTTCAATGCATTACAATATTTCTGTATTGTAATGCATTGGCTGTAAGTGCATTACACACTGGACTACACTTACAGCTTCCTGCCTGTGAGATCCAGGGGGCTGGATCTCACAAGCTGACATGGATGGCAGCCACAGTGGCTAAGGAAGGCATCGGGCTGCCGTCCAAGCCATCGGGTCCGCATCACAGCAGCATACCACATGTGCCGCGGTCAGCGCTGACCGCGGCAGTGCAAGGTTTAATGCGCCAGCATCTGTGTTTTCACCGATGCTGGCGCGTACAGCAGGGGTCCAGCTATCAGTGACTGCCGGACCCCTGCAGCTGATTGGGCGGGCGCAGCTCCTACGGGTTAAAGTTGTCCACAGTACTTTTTTATTAAAGGGGTTGTGTCACTTCAGCAAATAGCATTTATTATGTAGCGGAAGTTAATACAAGCCACTTACTAATGTATTGTGATTATCCATATTGCTTCCTTTGCTGGCTGGATTCATTTTTCCATCAAATTATACACTGCTTGTTTCCATGGTTATGACCACCATGCAATCCATCAGCGGTGGCCGTGCTTGCACACTATAGGAAAAATTGCTAGCCTCTTTGGTGGCCAAGAACATGGGAGCTCACATAGGCCAGTGTTTTTTTCTATAGTGTGCAAGCACGGCCACCGTTGCTGGATTGCAGGGTGGCCATAACCATGGAAACGAGCAGTGCATAATGTGATTGAAAATGAATCCAGCCAACGAAGGAAGCAATATGGATAATAACAATACATTAGTAGGTGGCTTGTCTTAACTTTCTCTACATGATAAATGCTACTTGCTGAAGTGACACAACCCCTTTTAGGAAAACTGTTTGGGGCTTGATAAAGTATTAAAATCACTTTTAAAATCACTTAATTTCCCAGGCCTCTCCAATCCGTCCTGTTGACGGGCTGCAGCAAGTACCTCAATGATGCAGCTGCCACATCCCATATACCACTGCCGGCTGGGTATACAATTAATATGAAACATTCCTTTTAGGATCGTTTTGCATGCATCCACAGAGACCTCTAGCAAGTTAATATTTATGGAGACTCCAGGTCTGTTTGCCTACTTTCTCTGTTTACTTATAGACCTGCTTGCAGGTCGAAACCTGATTTGAAGCCTTCCCCAATTTTCCATTGCGCAAGGTGCAACATTACAGCTGACACCATGTGGCCCCCAAAAGCAGGTCAGGGGTTTATTCAAGGGGCAGTAGAATTGCACTGACTACTACATGAGACAAGTGAGGGCAAAAGAAAGCAGAACTGGGTGATAGAGCTGGGGGACTAACAGTCTGAATTTTACTTGTGGGGGAAGAAATCTGTGGAAATGCATGGGTACCACCAACTCTTGCAGTAGGCAGCTAGTAGGCGTGCTTGGCTGCAGGATACAGCAGGCGGGCCAGGTCTGAGCTCAACGTGTAAGGTGCTGTGATCACTCCGCTCACCTAACTGTGAAGATATTTGTAGAACCATAACTTTTTTATTTTTCCTTTGACATAGACGCATGAAGGTTTGTTTTTTAGTGGTTGAGTAGTATTTTTGAATTGCACCATTCTGGGGACTGGAAAACTTTTTATTTCTTTTATTTTTTTTTATGTTTTGTTTTGGGGTTTTGCTTTTATTGCATTCATTATGCTATATAAATAATAACTTGATAAAAATTATTATTATTATTTTTTTTAATGTTTGTTGAATTTCTTAAACATCCAGTGTCCTGACTGCTGGTATAATAAACTGCAATAGGTCTGTATATTACAGATACAAGTCCATTCTTCTATCAGCCAATAAAGCACATAAAAATAGTTGTGCTGTTTGGCTAATAGGGGAGATGCACCATGTATTCTTTTTTCGTTCCTATTAGCCAAAAGGCACACATGTTACCTGTATCTGTAATATCCTAACTTTACATGGGGCAGCATGTGTGTTTGTTACAGAGCTGTGTGCACAGAGTCTGTATGGTAGCACATTGTGTGTTATATACTATGGAATGATATACAACCCTGTATGGTGCCTCTGACTATATTATGTATTTGATAAAGTATAAAAGTGAGGCGGCTCTCTATTGGCAAGAGGATGGAGTATGGTGCTCAATCCAAACAGAGCGTACCCAACGCTTGTAGTGGGGGAATACAAATAAGAGTAGAGGGATGGCACTCAAAACAATTGCGTTGTATGGAAAAAATATATAATTGAGGTGTATGGGAAAGTATACTATTTATTATGGAATAGCTGATAGTAAAAAATATTGATAGTAAAATTATCAGGTATGATAAAATGTCTGTATATATCACAGACATTTTATCATACCTGATCATTTTACTATCAATATTTTTTACTATCAGCTATTCCATAATAAATAGTATTCTTTCCCATACACCTCAATTATATTATGTATTTGCTCTTCATTCTTTTTTTTTCTCTATCAGATGTTGTACGGATCCAATAGAACAAAAACATTTCCATATGCCTGTGTATACAATTGGAATCAGATATAGGTACAGTATGGCCCCAGAAAATTGTAAGGGTGCCGTTTAATGGATTCTTACAGCTTGGAACTGAAAAGGTTTTTGCTAGGTTTTAAACTTATCCTCCATCCACAGGATAATCTGTGTCTGCAGAACATGGGCCCTGTGTTTCTCCATATGAATGGAGTGGCTATCAAGCATGTGCACTGTCACTCCATTCATCTCTATGGCACTGCTGTGCTTGGATTCTCTTCAGCAGTCCTATAGCGATAAATGGAGCGGCATTGTGCATGCTCGACACCAACTCCATTCATACAGGGTGATACAAGTCCTCCTGTCACGACAGGTAGGTAAGCAGAGAAACAACCAAACACGGGAAAACAAACTGAACAAACGACTAGGCCCAAAAGCTAGGGAGAAAGGGTCACCTCCTAGCGATCCCTAAAAGCTTTCCCTAAGCTGCTGTGCCCATGTGCATACCCTTAGGGTGGATATGCACATGCCCTCGTGCCTAAACCTGAACTCCCTGGGCAAACCCTAAGCAGCAGTGAAAAGGAATGAGGCAACCTGCTTCTTCAAACCAGGAAGAAGCAAACGTCTCCCTAGAGGCCTAGACAAAACACACAAAGGGAAATGAAGGAGAGGACTTATCTTGAGCAGACGCTCCACCACAAATAAAGAGCTCCCAGGAAAAGAACTATAACCCGCACAGGCCACTGGGGGGGGGGGGGGGGGATAAATAGCCTCACTAACAATGAAACCCAGTACACCTGAGGGAAGGTGGATCCAGCTCAAATCCAAATCAAAACAAACCAAGAAGTCAGACATGTGCAGCCAGTCTGACAGATCTCCGCACATTCACAGGGCAAGGCGTGACACCTCCCTATCTTCGCAGATACGGGATAAGTTTAAAATGTGGCACAAACCTTTTAAAATGGACTCTCTCCAGGGCCGGCGTTGGGATGGGGGGAAAACTAGGCAATTGCCCAGGGCCCCCATTGTCTAAGGGGCCCCCTGCTTCAGTGCTGCTGTTCAGCTGAATGTCCGAGAAAGCAAACGGGAGGACAGCTGAACAGCTGCAATTTACAATGCAGTGTAAGGTCCCCTCCCTCACATATAAATCATTACCCTAGTGCTGACAGGACCTGCGATAATGTCAGATGCAGGAGGCGGAGCTCAGCAGAGAAGAGGGGATGAAGGACCTGCGATGACCTCACCATCATGTGACCAGAACAGAAGGCGGAGCTCAGCAGTGCAGTAAAGTAATGAAGAAGAAGAAGAAGACCAGCCTTGCATGTGAAGTATGGATTCAATGTAAGTGCCAGGGAAATGCTGGGAGTTGTAGTCCTCTCCTCTTATACCCCTGTTATGTAATATCAGAGTACATTACAAGAGGAGGTATGAGGAGAGGACTACAACTCCAGCATGTTATGTAATATCAGAGTACATTACGAGAGGAGGTATAAGAGGAGAGGACTACAACTCTCAGCATGTCCAGGCCATTATTATATAATATCAGGGTACATTACAACACCCTGGATATGCTCAGAGTTGTACACCTCCTCTTATAATGTACTCTGATATTACATAATAACTGCTTGGACATGCTGGGAGTTGTAGACTTATCTTATACCTCCTCTTGTAATGTACTCTGATATTACATAATAACGGCTTGAACATGCCAGGAGTTGTAGTCCCATCCTCTTATACGTTTCCCTGTAATGACAGCGGCGAGGGGACGGGAGGGAGGCTTTTTTTGTTTTGTTTGTTTTTTATACTAAATGTCCACACTGCTGGGGGCACCAGGGATGTGGGGAAGGAGATCATTATATATACTTGGTGTGAGGAATATGGATTATCATTTATTGGCAGCCCTGATTGTCATTTGATTCACCTTTTGGCATGTACACAGTCAGTGTACATGCAAAATAAGTTCTCACCCCCCAGCCATCTGATGTCAGCTAGGGAGGAAACCCCAGGGGTCCAGGCTTCAAGGAGGCCCCAGGTGGATAAAGTCACACCTCAACCAGCCAGTTTGGAGACAAGCTAATCCTGCAGGAAAACCCCCAGCAGGAGGTCTCAGCCATTGCCCAGGATCAATGATACTTCCCAGACATGTTGGCACCTACATTTCATAAGGAATTCGGAACCGTCCGTCCATCCCAGGCATAATTTGGTTATCTTTTTGCAATCCTGGGGCAAAGCCAAACGTCCACGTGGTCCTGGCTTGAGCCTAGGATGCCCTATGGGGAGATATACATATCACTCCACAGAAACCACATAGCGGCACCATGTTTGGACTTTAGTTGAAGCCGGAACCCAGGCGGATCAATTGGGCCCGGAACCATCTTCCTGCGACATTCTGGTCTGGGGATATGAGCCCTAAGGGGTTTTATGGGTTATTTGCTGCCAGCATCAGAGAAGGAGGGGTGGACCCTACCCATAGGCAGGGAGGGGACAGCCAGCTACAGGTCATGAGCCCATTCAAGCAAGCGGGCGGTGTCTTTTCTGAAGGGGGTCACATCGTGCCAATGTGTTTGGCGAGACCAGGAACCAGTTGACATCACTGCCCCCGCGTAACTGCAGCCAAGGACTATTCCACCCTTATCACCCTAAGGAACTTTCATCTACCTGGTAACTGACTTTTGCTCTGCATAACCCTGTTGTACCTATATCACTTGTTTCTGTAACCTCAGACCACTGTATATATTCTCTGTGTATATTGTGTTATATCTAGTGTGCCCATAAGGTGATTAAATATATAATTTAATCTTGTGCTATGTTGTATCTCAATCACAAATCCCCACATCCATGTTTCGGCCTAGTTATAAGCTACCGTGGGTTGGTTTCTCACCCTATATAATCCCGTTAGATGACCGGGCTTATATCAAATGAGAAGCTGGTGACAGATTATCCGAGCTGAGAAAGCGCTGTTTCATTGCGGCAGTGAAAAGGCTCTCTCAGCTTGTTGCCTCTCTGTACCCGCGTGGACAAGAGGTGTCTGTGTAAACATTACCAAACTGATCTTAACTGCAACTCTGGAGGGCGTAACGTCACGCGTTGGGTAACAAGTGACCATACTGTGTCTCGTGAGCATGACGTAGGTGACGTCAAGCGGTCACGAGGCGTGGTACTCGTCACACTTGGCACTACAGGGGAGGAATGGAGGAGAATTATATACATACTGGCACTACGGTGAAACATTATATATTGTGAGGGATTAGCTCGCTTTTGGGGGTCACACTTACAGATATCTTCGCCAGACACCAAGTTTAAGGTCCAAACACTGTGCTTTATTGCGGCACATCCGCGTACACATAAACAATTATACAAAATAAACACTTCACCCGTCTGGGCTCTACCTAAACAGAATAATATCCCTGACTCACCTACATAAGGCTACTTTCACACTTGCGTTCAGAGCGGATCCGTCTGCTGTCTGCACAGACGGATCCGCTCCTATAATGCACGGATCCGTCTGCATTATAGCTTAGAAAAAATTCTAAGTGTGAAAGTAGTTCAGACGGATCCGTCCAGACTTTACATTGAAAGTCAATGGGGACGGATCCGTTTGAAAATTGAGCCATATTGTGTCATCTTCAAACGGATCCGTCCCCATTGACTTACATTGTAAGTCTGGACGGATCCGTTTGCCTCCACACGGCCAGGCGGACAGCCGAACGCTGCAAGCAGCGTTCGGGTGTCCGCTTGCTGAGCGGAGCGGAGGCTGAACGCTGCCAGACTGATGCATTCTGAGCGGATCCGCGTCCACTCAGAATGCATTGGGGCTGGACGGATGCGTTCGGGGCCGCTTGTGAGACCCTTCAAACGGAGCTCACAAGCGGAGCCCCGAACGCTAGTGTGAAAGTAGCCTTATGCAGTTCACACTTGGAATCAGATGCGGCTTTCTCAGCCAGTTGCTCAGCAGTCGCCAGGGTGTAGCAAAACAGTATGTCTGTGGAACTAGGGCCCAGAAGTCTGCCTAACTCTGGCCGTGCAACCCTCTCACTGCAGGCGTTGCGTGATCCCCCAAACTCCAGGCTATTCAAAGCCTTGTGGTCCCTCAGTCCTCCTGACTGAGACCAAACACAGAGCCTCTGCAGGCCTCTGCTTCACAAAACACTTCCCCTGACTGACAGTCTGGGCTGGGCTCTTATCCCAGACTGATTGTGGCACCTGGTGCTGCCTCAGACCTGATGATTGCTTGGGGAAGACATGGAAACTCCTGCCATAAATGCCTCACATACCCCACCCCCCCACTTTGTTCAAGCCCGAAGGGGTGAACACTAGCATCAAACCAAGATACTCGTGAGAGGGCATCGACCTGGCCTTCTGCCAGACCTAGCTCTTGGTTTGTTACCAACATGAGTTTATCACGGAACAGATAAGACCTACGGGATTTTCTTGCCCATCTCATGACGAGGTACTCTCTTTCCCGAGCGAGGATGAAGCGCTTTCGCACCCGTGACCTCTCTCTTTTCTTTTTCTCTCCACATCTGGCATTCGGCCTCTGGAACTTCTGTCAGAAGATGTCTTTATACAATCGGCAGGCTTTGTTTTTAGATTCTCTGGCTTCCGCACATGCTCCTCATGTCCTTTCTTGGACTGCTGCAGCTCTTGACTGAACTGTTCCCAGTCATGGTCGTCCCCCGACCCTTCCTCCTTTGCCTTGCGGGGCTCCTTCAGCAGAGCATGCTTGTCCCCGCTCGCTTCTTTTACGGGTCTCCGGTTCACATCTTCCTTCTTTCCAGCTGTGGTTTGCCCCGCTTCTGCTTCTTTAGTGGTTTTTCCCACTACGGTAGCCGCTCCTTCGGTCTCAGCAGCACCTGAGGACTTGCTGTAAGGTCCCAGCTAATGTCTGGCATGCAACAGGTTATCACCAATTTGGTGCCGGCCCTTTCTTTTTCTGTAAAGTCAGGGTCGGAATCTTCCAAAACTTTGCCCTGTGCAGGGCAAAAAGGGGGGAGAGTAGTCTGTGACCGGTCAAATCATCACACCAAGCCGGTCCAGCCTAACAGAGATTTTTTCCTGACTTTGGGAAAAAGAACTGTTGTGAAGAGTGCGTACCTGAGGATGGAACAATTCAGGAGAAGGGAGCACGGCTGCAGTGTAGACAGACCTAGACCATGCAGAGCAAGCATCAGATGTTTTGCATGTGGTGGCCCAGGTCACATAGCGAGACACTACAATGCAGATAGGAAAATAACACACAGGACAAGAAACCAAGTCACGTGTTTCAGGTGTGGGAACAAAGGACACATTGCAAGGAATTGCCCTTGTGCAAGTAATTGCAATGTGTCCAACAGTAGAATTAGCCAGGTAACAAATTGTGCAGTGGGGTCTAGTCAGCTTGGCCATAAAGGAGTTACACCTCAGCGGCATACGCCTCACCAGGTGCTGAGGGGTCCGAATGGCCAAGCTAGGGAACATTTGACACCCCTGTACTATTTGTTACACCGTTTGTTCCCTGTGTATGTCCATGTTATGTGTTTTTGTTATCTGTTTGTATGTTTCTTGATGTTGATGGCGGGAGTCCTTGTCTACGAATGTGTTCCACCTTGCTGATTTTTGTAGTTTACATTCCTTGCTGTGAGTCCAGTCACTGCTGTTTTTGATTCATTCTTGTGTCCCCTTTGAGTAAAACTGTGTTATACTGTGGATCGAGAAAATTGTTGGATTGCGGAATGGGTGACATTGGAACACAGTTAAGTGGGATGTCACGATGAGCAACGAAGGTCTCTGATAGATACAGGTAACACTGTTTTGCTCAAGGTTTTCGGTAGGGATGTGTTATACTAGGGACTGGGGCAGACAGACAACATTGGTGTAATGTTGTGCTGCGCACTTAATTCTAGTCCGATCAGGTAACACAGCTCTGATTGGGATTGGGCACAGAATGATTGGCAGCAGAGTGTGGACTGTGTTTTTGTGTTGTGGAGTCCTGAAGAGCCAGGGCATGACCAATGCCATGGATTCTGCTGGCCTCCACAAGACAGGATGACAGGGGGAAATCAACCTGAGTACACATGCATGGACAGGGATACAGTGCCATCAATAACAAGATGGTGTTTTGTCCACAGCTCCTAACCTAGTAGGATGGCCATCCTTATCTGTTGGTGCAGAGGGATGTGTAGCAGAGGACGCAATCCTCTGAAGGTAGGGTGTTCAGACACCAGTGTTACGATAACGAGGGGTCCTGTAAGATGAAGGGCAGCCCAATACTTTTCTCTACTCATGCGTCAAAGGTATTGGTGCTGGGATTTTACATCTACTTGCACCGTGAGGGGAGAAATCCCCCAGGAGCGCCTGGTATTTTCTTCTGTCATAGGTGTGTTCACAATGGAGCAGAGGAAAAACCCAGATGACGCCACAGAAGAGACTAGCTATCCCCCCTGACACTCTTGTGAGGCTCCAGAGGATCCCACTGGATTTTGGCAGTCAAGCGACCTTTGTTCAGAGGTTTTCAAGCGACGGAGGACTGTGCCACAATCCAGCGGGAGCATTATCTCAGGCTCTGGAGAAAGACTTGGAGATGTTCGGGTGGAAGAGCTTATTCAGCTACGATCTCTTGTTTCACCCAGTGAAAGTTCTTCTGGTTCTGGTCATCATCACGGACTGTGTATCGGAGGGTCAAGGGACTTATTGACCAAGCACACCAGAACCAGACAGAACTTTACCGAACTAACCGGAGGAGGAGGCTCATAACTCCAACATAGTCCTGTAGCCAGATATCTTATTGACACACTTTGTTTCCTATGAGGGTTCAGGACGTATAACTTATGCTATCCTGAAACCCCATAGTACTATGTACATATATAGATTTTGTATGTTGGTCGATTGTGTACCCATAGACACTCTAGGTACAAATGTGTGACAGCCTATACCCAGGGAAATTCGCCCAACGCACTGCGGTGAGTTATAATTTGGCTGTACACATTTGGATCCTATAGTCGTTTCCCATTGACACGGGGGTCTATGACCTACCTGTGTCTTTGGAGGTGTAGAGAGATAGGCCAGGTTGCATGAGTCTCTATGGGTACACACATTAAATGGAATTTGGTGGTGTTGGGAGGGATGTGACCTGTTTTTGTGTGAATGGAAAAGAGAAGATTTCCTAGGGACAGGCTCTCCTCCTTTATAAAGTTATTTGCCACTTTAATCCCAAGAACGGTGACGTTTGTAAGGGTTGGACTGAATGTCAGCTAATGCGGTGTTCTTTCCCGCAGTTAGAATTTAGGTACCATGACATCACCTCTTACCAGAAATTCTGACCTGCCTTGTAAAGACCTACGTATCTGTCCATGGGAGAACCTCCCAACAACTGATTCTTCAATCAAGATGGAAGAAGCAGTGTCGGAAGAAAAGTCGTGCCGTTACTAACAGGAAGCCAATCCACGGTTGACCGTACTACCTGGAGACCGTGAGGGTGAAGCTATCCCAGAGTCTGACTAATAAAATATGACAATGGAGCAGCGGCGGGTACCTGAACATTGACACTGACAGCAAAAACTAAAGAAGGCCAGTCCACGGGGCAACAACCCAGCAGCAGGACCACTACCTCCACCTTTGTGCAAGGAGGGACAGGAGGAGCACTGCCAGAGCCCTGCAAAATGACCTCCAGCAGGCCACAAATGTGCATGTGTCTGCTCAAACGGTCAGAAACAGACTCCATGAGGGTGATATGAGGGCCCGACGTCCACAGGTGGGGGTTGTGCTTACAGCCCAACACCGTGCAGGACGTTTGGCATTTGCCAGAGAACACCAAGATTGGCAAATTCGCCACTGGCGCCCTGTGCTCTTCACAGATGAAAGCAGGTTCACACTGAGCACATGTGACAGACGTAGTTAGCCTAGTAGTAGGACCCTTTGCCATGCTGAGTGACCGTGACGTGGTGCAATGATGGGCTCCGATATTTTCCTGACAGGAATATATTGGCGAAAGTCTCAGCTTTTAATATCTGCTTGTATGACCAGCTAGTATAGTCAGTGGCATATCCTCTTGGTGCATTTTTCTCAGTGATTTATATAATTGTATTTTCATCCGCACAATGCTCTGGCCTGTGTAGGATGCTTTTGTGGTGCATGTGGACCGCGCTGGCGTCCTCCTTTGTACGCATTAATTGCTCGGGATGGTCATTTGCTGCGGTCCACATGCGGTGGGACTGCTCCCCCAATGAGAAACACGCTACAGTGTTTGGGGTTTGAGCAGTTCCGCCATATTGGCCACTGCAATTCAACTCGCCAGAGGTAGCCTGACTGCCATTAGGTACCGAGATGAGATCCTCAGACCCCTTGTGAGACCATATGCTGGTGCGGTTGGCCCTGGGTTCCTCCTAATGCAAGACAATGCTAGACCTCATGTGGCTGGAGTGTGTCAGCAGTTCCTGCAAGATGAAGGCATTGATGCTATGGACTGGCCCGCCTGTTCCCCAGACCTGAATCCAATTGAGCACATCTGGGACATCATGTCTCGCTCTATCCACCAACGTCACGTTGCACCACAGACTGTCCAGGAGTTGGCAGATGCTTTAGTCCAGGTCTGGGAGGGATCCCTCAGGAGACCGTCCGCCACCTCATCAGGAGCATGCACAGGCGTTGTAGGGAGGTCATACAGGCACGTGGAGGCCACACACACTACTGAGCCTCATTTTTACTTGTTTTAAGGACATTACATCAAAGTTGGATCAGCCTGTAGTGTGTTTTTCCACTTTAATTTTGAGTGTGACTCCAAATCCAGACCTCCATGGGTTGAAAAATTTGATTTCCATTTTTTAATTTTTGTGTGATTTTGTTGTCAGCACATTCAACTATGTAAAGAACAAAGTATTTCAGAAGAATATTTAATTAACTCAGATCTAGGATGTGTTATTTTTGTGTTCCCTTTATTTTTTTGCTCAAAAAAATAAAGGGAACACTTAAACAACACAATGTAACTCCAAGTCAATCACACTTCTGTGAAATCAAACTGTCCACTTAGGAAGCAACACTGAGTGACAATCAATTTCACATGCTGTTGTGCAACTGGGATAGACAACAGGTGGAAATTATAGGCAATTAGCAAGACACCCCCAATAAACTAGTGGTTCTGCAGGTGGTGAGCACAGACCACTTCTCAGTTCCTATGCTTCCTGGCTGATGTTTTGGTCACTTTTGAATGCTGGCGGTGCTTTCACTCTAGTGGTAGCATGAGACGGAGTCTACAACCCACACAAGTGGCTCAGGTAGTGCAGCTTATCCAGGATGGCACATCAATGCGAGCTGTGGCAAGAAGGTTTGCTGTGTCTGTCAGCGTAGTGTCCAGAGCAGTGTTCCCTTTATTTTTTTGAGCAGTGTATATAAAATAGGCCCTGTATGGACAGTGGACATATACAGTGAGGTGCGAAAGTTTGGGCAACCTTGTTAATCATCATGATTTTCCTGTATAAATCGTTGGTTGTTACGATAAAAAATGTCAGTTAAATATATCATATAGGAGACACACACAGTGATATTTGAGAAGTGAAATGAAGTTTATTGGATTTACAGAAAGTGTGCTATAATTGTTTAAACAAAATTAGGCAGGTGCATAAATTTGGGCACTGTCCAAAACCTTTAGAACTAATTATTGGAACTCAAAATGGCTTGGTAAGCTCAGTGACCCCTGACCTATATACACAGGTGAATCCAATTATGAGAAAGAGTATTTAAGGGGGTCAATTGTAAGTTTCCCTCTTTTAATTTTCTCTGAAGTGTAGCAACATGGGGGTCTCAAAACAACTCTCAAATGACCTGAAGACAAAGATTGTTCACCATCATGGTTTAGGGGAAGGATACAGAAAGCTGTCTCAGAGATTTCAGCTGTCTGTTTCCACAGTTAGGAACATATTTAGGAAATGGAAGACCACAGGCTCAGTTCAAGTTAAGGCTCGAAGTGGCAGACCAAGAAAAATCTCGGATAGACAGAAGGGACGAATGGTGAGAACAGTCAGAGTCAACCCACAGACCAGCACCAAAGACCTACAACATCATCTTGCTGCAGATGGAGTCACTGTGCATCGTTCAACCATTCGGCGCACTTTACACAAGGAGATGCTGTATTGTGAGAGTGATGCAGAGGAAGCCTTTTCTCCGCCCACAGCACAAAAAGTGCCGCTTGAGGTGGGCTAAAGCACATTTGGACAAGCCAGCTTCATTTTGGAATAAGGTGCTGTGGACTGATGAAACTAAAATTTAGTTATTTGGCCATAACAAGGGGCGTTATGCATGGAGGAAAAAGAACACAGCATTCCAAGAAAAACACCTGCTACCTACAGTAAAATATGGTGGTGGTTCCATCATGCTGTGGGGCTGTGTGGCCAGTGCAGGGACTGGGAATCTTGTCAAAGTTGAGGGACGCATGGATTCCACTCAGTATCAGCAGATTCTGGAGACCAATGTCCAGGAATCAGTGACAAAACTGAAGCTGCGCCGGGGCTGGATCTTTCAACAAGACAACGACCCTAAACACTGCTCAAAATCCACTAAGGCATTTATGCAGAGGAACAAGTACAACGTTCTGGAATGGCCATCTCAGTCCCCAGACCCGAATATAATTGAAAATCTGTGGTGTGACTTAAAGAGAGCTGTCCATGCTCGGAAGCCATCAAACCTGAATGAACTAAAGATGTTTTGTAAAGAGGAATGGTCCAAAATACCTTCAACCAGAATCCAGACTCTCATTGGAACCTACAGGAAGCGTTTAGAGGCTGTAATTTCTGCAAAAGGAGGATCTACTAAATATTGATTTCATTTCTTTTTTGTGGTGCCCAAATTTATGCACCTGCCTAATGTTGTTTAAACAATTATAGCACACTTTCTGTAAATCCAATAAACTTCATTTCACTTCTCAAATATCACTGTGTATGTCTCCTATATGAGATATTTAACTGACTTTTTTTATCGTAACAACCAACGATTTATACAGGAAAATCATGACAATTAACAAGGTTGCCCAAACTTTCGCATCCCACTGTATGAGTCCCCTGTATGTTGGCCCAGTGTATGTGGATCTGTCCAGGTTGTGTGTATGTCTATGCATGTATACCTAAGTGCCCCCAGGTTGTGTGGGTATATACAGCTGCAAGAAAAAGTATGTGAACTCTTTGGAATGATATGGATTTCTGCACAAATTGGTCATAAAATGTGATCTGATCTTCATCTAAGTCATAACAATAGACAATCACAGTCGGCTCAAACTAATAACACATAAAGAGTTAAATGTTACCATGTTTTTTTTGAACACACCATGTAAACATTCACAGTGCAGGTGGAAAAAGTATGTGAACCCCTAGACTAATGACATCTCCAAGAGCTAATTGGAGTGAGGTGTCAGCCAACTGGAGTCCAATCAATGAGATGAGATTGGAGGTGTTGGTTACAGCTGCCCTGCCCTATAAAAAACACACACCAGTTCTGGGTTTGCTTTTCACAAGAAGCATTGCCTGATGTGAATGATGCCTCGCACAAAAGAGCTCTCAGAAGACCTACGATTAAGAATTGTTGACTTGCATAAAGCTGGAAAGGGTTATAAAAGTATCTCCAAAAGCCTTGCTGTTCATCAGTCCACGGTAAGACAGATTGTCTATAAATGGAGAAAGTTCAGCACTGCTGCTACTCTCCTTAGGAGCGGTCATCCTGTAAAGATGACTGCAAGAGCACAGCGCAGACTGCTCAATGAGGTGAAGAAGAATCCTGGAGTGTCAGCTAAAGACTTACAAAAGTCTCTGGCATAGGCTAACATCCCTGTTAGCAAATCTACGATACGTAAAACACTAAACAAGAATGGATTTTATAGGAGGATACCACAGAGGAAGCCACTGCTGTCCAAAAAAAACATTGCTGCAAGTTTACAGTTTGCACAAGAGCACCTGGATGTTCCACAGCAGTACTGGCAAAATATTCTGTGGACAGATGAAACCAAAGTGGAGTTGTTTGGAAGAAACACACAACACTATGTGTGGGGGAAAAGAGGCACAGCACACCAACCTCAAAACCTCATCCCAACTGTGAAGTATGGTGGTGGGGGCATCATGGTTTGGGGCTGCTTTGCTGCGTCAGGGCCTGGACGGATTGCTATCATCGAAGGAAAAATGAATTCCCAAGTTTATCAAGACATTTTGCAGGAGAACTTAAGGCCATCTGTCCACCAGCTGAAGCTCAACAGAAGATGGGTGTTGCAACAGGACAACGACCCAAAGCATAGAAGTAAATCAACAACAGAATGGCTTAAACAGAAGAAATTACACCTTCTGGAGTGGCCCAGTCAGAGTCCTGACCTCAACCCGATGGAGATGCTGTGGCATGACCTCAAGAAAGTGATTCACACCAGACATCCCAAGAATATTGCTGAACTGAAACAGTTCTGTAAAGAGGAATGGTCAAGAATTACTCCTGACCGTTGTGCACGTCTGATCTGCAACTACAGGAAACGTTTGGTGGAAGTTATTGCTGCCAAAGGAGGTTCAACCAGTTATTAAATCCAAGGGTTCACATACTTTTTCCACCTGCACTGTGAATGTTTACATGGTGTGTTCAATAAAAACATGGTAACATTTAACTCTTTGTGTGTTATTAGTTTAAGCAGACTGTGACTGTCTATTGTTGTGACTTAGATGAAGATCAGATCACATTTTATGACCAATTTGTGTAAAAATCCATATCATTCCAAAGGGTTCACATACTTTTTCTTGCAACTGTATATATACTGATATGATCCCCAGGTTGAGTAATATGTATATATATATATATATATATATATATATATATATATATATATCAGCCTAGTTCTGTTTAGGGATTGTTATGACGTAGGCGTGTGTGATGCTATGGTGTGGCATCTGGGGGAATGCTCTCATTTACACCTTGGGCAGGAAGTCCTTTGATTTCTTTGTCTGTATAGATCCTGAGCTAGCCTCAGGTGGCCAACTGGCAGTTCAAGCATTCCGTCACACGCCCACGATGATGTCATCACCCTCCTGTTGAAGGGGGAGGTGGGCTGCTTTTGGGCTGATATCAGCCCTAGCCAGGACAAAGGCGCTCTCTCTTGGAACTGGACTACAAAAAGAGACACATGGGAACAGCTCCCTGAAGGAAGAGTGGCAGAGTCCCACATGCCCTTGGAGATGGCTGAGTAACCCTTTCCCTCCAGCATTGCAGTACCCCTAATACCCCTGCCCTGATTTACCCCTATTCACCTCTGGCCTGCATTGGGTTAACCCTAACCCCTGCATTTAACCCCTTTTTCCCTATACCACCGATAACCCCTGCATTAACCCACCAACCATCCCCTAACCCCGGCTGCTGAACTCCTGCAGTCATTATTTACCCCTGCTGCTGATCTCCTGCAGCATTAACCTCAGAACCCTTGAGGCAGCCCCAGTTACCCCTGTAGCTGCCCTGTAATCCTTATCCCTTCACTGCTCCCCTGTCTACCCCAGCAGCAGCTGAGTGTGTGTTAACCCTTTGTTTATCCCATAGGGATAGCTTAGAGCCAGGTTGGGTGGGTTGCTAATGTGTATGTGAGTGTAAAATATAGATAATGTGTATGTGAGTGTAAAGTATAGATAGTGTGTGGGGTGGAATGGGAATTGTGTATTGTGTAGTGTAGTTAGGTTTGTATTGTGTTTAATAATATTGTTTATTGTAGTACTGTTACTTTGCTGTGGTGTGTGCGTCTATATGTATATATATTTATATCCATTGATCTATAAATATATATAGATATAGCGTATTATTGGAATTGTATAGTTGTATTGTGTAATAAATACTTTATTGTTCATAATACAGCGTGTAGTGTTTTTAGTAGTCGCTGCCCTAGTATAGTGATAGTAAGTCACATGTAGTGTAGTTCAGTGTAGTGTATATGCAATCAGAGGTAGTTAGCTAGTTAGTTAGCTAGAGAGTATAGTTAGGTATCTATTTTAGGTATAAATAGGCAGAGTCATCACTAGACGACTCACGCCTATTTATGAATATTAATTATTGGTATTATGCAAAATATCAATAGTTAAAATGTCCTTTAACATAATTAACATAGTTAACTAGTCAATTAATTAGCTAACATAGTGTGTATATATATATTTAGGCATAAATAGGCGGAGTCATCACTAGACAACTCATACCTATTTATGAATATTATTTATTGGTATTATCCAAAATATCAATAGTTAATATTTCCTTTAATATAGAGTTAGTTCCTTTTTTTTAGGCATCAATAGGCAAAGTCATCGCTAGACGACTCACGCCTATTTATGAATATTAATTATTGAGATTTGCATAAATTTCAATGATTAATATTTCCTTTAACACATACAATGCAGGATGCCCGCAGCAAACCACAAGTGCCACATAGACATCCTACACCAGATAGCAAAATGTGTGGATGTAATTGACTATATAAAAAAAAAAACATTTAAAAGAATAGGTGCACTACTGTGGTGGTTGCAATCAACAAAATCTGGCTAAACCCTCACACTGATGTTAAAATGAGACTTTAGCCAATATATCCTTATATGAAGGACATACCGGAGCCCGCGCACCACGTCAAGGTATCTCAGGTGGCACAAGACCTAATGCTAACCTACCTGTGCCATATGGGCAGTACCAGGAGCCAGTGGGCGAATTACAGAAGCTTCCCCAGAAGAAGCCTGTGTGGCGAAATGGCGTTGGGAGGAGGTGACTGCAGAGTCGGCCTGCTACAGATGGTACTGATTTGCATTGTTTTCCTATCCTGCCCATGTATAAGTTATGTCAGTAACCCATATGTGGCCATTGTGCCCTGGGCACTAGTAATGCTTTCTGTGGGCATATTGTGATAGTGGTTTTACTGCTGGATTATATTCTGCAGCGGATGGACTCTGCAGTTCCCTCTTTGCCCTCTTTTGGGGTTTCACCTGCTGCTATTTTACTTACATGTTTTTATAAATACTACATGAATTAAATAAAGTATATATTTTCAATCTTTGTGGAAGAAAACTCTCTTTGGTGGATTTGTTGCATGGATTTTATTTCTTCCTGCCTATATACTCTTTGATGCCCTGGTTCATAGTATGGTGTGCATTTTATATATATATATATATATATATATATATATATATATACAGTGCCTTGCAAAAGTAGTCGCCCCCTTGGCTTTTTTTGTATTTTGGTGCCTCACAACCTGGAATTAACATGGATTGTTTGAGGATTTGCATAATTTAATTTACAGAACATGCCCACAACTTTGAACATGTTTTTATTTATTTATTGTGAAGCAAACAATAAATAGGACAAAATAACAGAAAAAGTCAATGTGCATAACTATTCACCCCCCTAAAGTTAATACTTTGTAGAGCCACCTTTTGCGGCAATCACAGCTCCAAGTCGCTTTGGATAAGTCTCTATGAGCTTGCCACATCTTACCACTAGGATTTTTGCCCATTCCTCCTTGCAAAACTGTTCCAGCTCCTTCAAGTTGGATGGTTTGAGCTTGTGAACAGCAATCTTTAAGTCTGACCACATATTTTCTATTGGATTGAGATCTGGGCTTTGACTAGGCCATTCCAACACATTTATATGTTTTCCCTTAAACCACTCAAGTGTTGCTTTAGCAGTGTGTTTGGGGTCATTGTCCTGCTGGAAGGTAAACCTCTGTCCTAGCCTCAAATCACGCACAGAGTGGTACAGGTTTTGCTCAAGAATATCCCTGTATTTAGCACCATCCATCTTTCCCTCAACTCTGACCAGTTTCCCAGTCCCGGCTGCTGAAAAACATCCCCACAGATGGTGTTCTTTGGGTGATGTGATGTGATGTGTTGGGTTTGCACCAGACATAGTTTTCTTTGATGGCCGAAAAGTTCAATTTTAGTCTCCTCAGACCAGAGCACCTTCCTCCATACATTTTGGGAGTCTCCCACATGCCTTTTCGTAAATTCACAACGTGCCTTTTTGTTTTTAGCTGAAAGTAATGGCTTTCTTCTGGCCACTCAGCCATAAAGCCCAACTCTATGGAGGGTACTACGGCTTATTGTCGTCCTATGTACAGATACTCCAGTCTCTGCTGTGGAACTCTGCAGCTCCTCCAGGGTTACCACCCAGTCCGTGAGTTTTGGTGGGCGGCTGGTTCTTGGCAGGTTTGCTGTTGTGCCATGTTCTTTCCATTTGGTTATGATAGATTTGCTGGTGCCCCTGGGGATCATGAAAGATTTGGATATTTTTTTATAACCTAACCCTGACTTGTACGTCTCAACAACATTGTCTCTTACTTGTTTGGAGAGTTCCTTGGTCTTCATGGCAGTGTTTGGTTAGTGATGCCTCTTGCTTAGGTGTTGGAGCCTCTGGGGCCTTTCAGAAAAGGTGTGAATATGTAATAACGGATCATGTGACACTTAGATTGCACACAGGGGGACATCATTTGACTAATTATGTGACTTCTTAAGGTAATTGGTTGCACCAGAGCTTTTTATGGGCTTCCTAACAATATATATATATATATATATATATACACACACACACACATACTTAAAGGGAACCTGTCACCAGTTTTATAATGTCCTAAGGGCAACATAAATAAGTGACTGATTCTCTTAGCAAAATGCTGGGTCACTTTCTTTAATTGACCCAGTCAATCTGCCAACATCTTGTATTGAAAAGCTCCAGCTGATAATGATGAGTCATGAATATTCATGAGCTCCTGACTCTTCCCACCTACCTGCTGCTGATTGACAGTTATTTTCCATATGAATCAGCAGCAGGTGGGCAGGGGAGTGGCTATAGCTGTTAAATAAACGCTGGACTCAATGACATCACGCTGGATTCAAATCAGCTCATTAGCATGCAGCATGTGGCATCTTTGTGTGTATATTATGAGGTAACCATCTGTCACACCAGTAAGTGAATACATCTAAGGTACTTTTTAGTAGTTAATGATTGTAATTATAATTAGTTAGATTATAATCAAATATCCACATGACAGGTTCCCTTTAAATTAAGTTTAGCCACTATTTCTGAAAAGTTTCTGCCGGGATTTGAACTCACAACATTCTAATGTAGAATGTTGTGAGTTCAAATCCCGGCAGAAACTTTTCAGAAATAGAGGCTAAATTGGATTTAAATACACTGACTCGAGCATCGCGCTCGAGCACACGAGGTATTCGGCCGAGCATCGCGATGCTCGAGTCGAACTGGTGTTTGGCCGAGCATGCTCGCTCAACACATTATGTATGTCTGGAGGTGTATAAACTCCAAACTTCAATGTGCCTGATTTTCATCTATAGGCAGCATTCGGTGCACCTGAGAGGCCTGCATCATATCAGTTAGCTCTGGGTAGGACTCACAGCCTCCTCCCTTTGCATGTGTGGTTTCACACTGGAGGCAACTGGGAGCTGTTTGCTGTGAGTCAGACCTTACACTTCTGTATTCCGCCCACTGGCCCCTGGTACTGCCCATATGGCACAGGTAGGTTAGTATTAGGTCCAGTGCCACCTGAGATACCTTGACGTGGTGCGCAGGCTCCGGTATGTCCTTCATATAAGGATATATTGGCTAAAGTCTTATTTTAACATCAGAGAGGGTTTAGTCAGATTGTGTTGATTGCATCCACCACAGTAGTGTACCTATTCTTTTAAATGTTTATTTGATATAGTCAATTACATTCACACAATTTTCAATCAGGTGTAGGGTGTCTATGTTAAACTTGTGGTCCACTGCGGGCATCCTCCATTGTACGCATTTCTTGCTGGGGATCACCATTTGCAGCGTACCACATGTGCAGGATTTTCTCCCCCAGTTATTAATGCACAATTGCATATGGGGTTCAGCATTTCCTGCTTTTTGAGACCATGTTACATTATGTAACATTATGTAATTTAGACTTCTTGGCCTCTAACTCTTCAGACTTAGTCTTCTCCAACTCATAGATGTTCTCCCCGACTTCATCCTTTGAGCTCATGAGTTCCTCCATCTCTGCTCCGAGTTGCTTGTTCAGCCTCTCAAACTCATTTCGCTCCTCTTGCGCTTCTTCAAGGGCTCTAGCCAAGGAGAGGGCCTTGGTTTCCTTCTCCCGAGCATCAGCCTCCGCTCACTCATGTTCTTCGGCATATCGGACCGAGATGTATTTCTCTTCAGCCAGGAGCCGGTCAAACTTCTTCTGTTTCTTCTTAGTTTTTCGCACCAGCTTGTTACAAGCGCCCCACTCTTGGGCCTCTGGTTCCAGCGGCTCTTCGCTCTGTTTTGCTACAACAGCAGATGTAGGAGTACCACCATTCTCACCCAGGGACTCTTCAAGCCCGTTGTCGATGTCTACTGTAAACCTTTGTGTCTGGCTCCATTCACACATCCGCAATTCCGTTCCACATTTTGCGGAACGGAATTGTGGACCCATTCATTTCAATGAGGCCGCACGATGTGCGGCCCGGATCTGGAATTGCGGTCACAGCACATACATCACATATACCGCTCGTGTCATTATTAATTCTGACCTCTAGGGGCACCGATGAGCTAATCCCCACCTGGGACACTTCCTTAGTAACCATAAAACACTGTGGAGACTGCATATCCACCTCTGGTACGTGCGGTACACCCTCTAGCCCTAACATTATTTTCCTGCACATTCACCAAACGCTGAGTTGGAGCAGTGTTTAGCTCCACACTACTTATATGCAATTCTTCAAATCTCTTGATCAAGTCATATAGTTCTTCATGAAAAATAGCAGATGAAGAAAATAAAACTTCATCATCATTTACATTTTTACCACCAGGGGCTGCTTCTCCCCCAACCACAACCTGCAACGGAAAAGTAATGTTATCAACATCACATATTTCACATAACATCCCACTTTCATTATGCATTTCCGCCAACTTGGCACAATCAACTAGCACCTTATCCGCACCATTGTTTCTAATGGTTACTTCACTTAAAAGATTAAGTACCAGTTCTGCAGGAGTTTTGTCAATGACTGCAGAAGTGTTTCCACTTCCCCACAAGTCACGGAACAAGGGGAAATCACAGCCCAACATTCCCTCATACATGAGCACTTTTGCATTACCAAGTTAATAAGTGCCAGTTCTTACCCTCAGTGAGAACCACCGGATAGTCCGTATTATCTGCACGACTGTCCCGCACATCTATCATTTGTGGCTCAGTCTCCAGTCCTTGTGTCTCAACACCTCCTGGCTCAGCAGATAGCAACTGCCGCCGGTTCACACCAGAGTCCACGGCTTCTGAAGCCCCAGGGCACTGGTCAGCAACCTGCCCAGTCTCCAGAGCCATCCTCACTGTCACTTTGTCTTTTACACAAGAAAAAAACGGAACAGTCTCACCCACAGACGTCACTGGTGCGGAAGTCCCAGGCGATGAGGGAGTGCCAGAAACATCTTCCCCGAGATCACCGTCCTTCTCCTGGACATTAGGAACCAACCGCCTTTGATTCCTGGTTATCTGACCATAGGACAATCAGGTGCACACTTTGTGACTTGATGGCATCTCCAGCAGCACTGTCTTTGTTGCAGGACAGCTGCCTGCCATCTTGGTTGGGTGCACCTAGCACCCGCATCATGGCTCCTCCGCACATCCTCTATAGGACTCTGTACACCCGAGCCGTAAACACTTGAACTCTTGAGAGCCTCACCGCTCTCCACCTCCTTTTCTTCCTGACGGTTGCACTTGGCAACGGCACATATCAAATTTTCGTTTGGTTTTCCAGCCGCATCACCGACACTTTGGACTTTTACAAATTGTCCACTCAGCTTTGCAGGCTTTTTCTCCAGGGCCCACTGCAATTGAGCGCTCAAAGCTTCAGCACAGCTGTTACCCTGGGAAACGCTTTGGGTTAGGAGTTCTCTTTGTCTTTCATAGTCCATGAGTTTTTCATGCTCCTGCTGCCACTTCAGGTGCCTTTGGTTAGCCTACCTTAGCTGCTCAGTGAGATACTCCATCCACCCCATAGCAACAGACGGCCCAGGCACCAGAATTTTTTTTCAGCAACAAGTCCACTTTAAAACAGAGACCCGGCCTCCAGGTGTCTCACTCTCTAGAGACAATTTCAGCATTCACATTGCAGACATCAGTTTTTTTCACAGGGCTGCTGGGCCTTTAAGTCCACACAGCTTTTGTTTGCAGCACACCAGTATTCAGCAGCGCCTGCTCTTGCCGTTGCCCCTAGCAACCGGTTGTCCACTTTCAGCAGGGACACTTGCCCACATCCTCCACCAATTGTAAGGGATAAGTTTGCTTTCGGGAGTCACACTCACAGATATCTTCGCCAGACACCAAGTTTAAGGTCCAAACACTGTGCTTTATTGCGGCACATCCGCTTAAACATAAACAATTATACAAAATAAACACCTCGCCCGCCTGGGCTCTACCTAAACAGAATAATATCCCTGACTCACCTACATAACGCAGTTCACACTTGGAATCAGATGCGGCTTTCTCAGCCAGTCGCTCAGCAGTCTCCAGGCTGCAGCAAAACAGCATGTCTGTGGAACTAGGGCCCAGAAGTCTGCCTGACTCTGGCCGTGCAACCCTCTCACCAAAGGCGTTGCGTGGTCCCCCAAACTCCAGGCTATTCAAAGCCTTGTGGCCCCTCAGTCCTCCTGACTGAGACCACACACAGAGCCTCTGCAGGCTTCTGCTTCACAAAACACCTCCCCTGACTGACAGTCTGGGCTGGGCTCTTATCCCAGGCTGATTGTGGCACCTGGTGCTGCCTCAGACCTGATGATTGCTGGGAAACTCCTGCCATAAATCTCCCCGAGCAGCCATGAGGCCTGTCACTGCCTCACAATATATATTGGCACTATGGGGGGGGGGGGGGGGCATTATATATTGGAACTAGTGGGGGCACTACAGGGGGACATTAGAGCCACTGGGAGCATTATAGTTATATTATTACTACTAGAGTACTGTAGGGGCGTTATTATTTGGCGCAATATGGAGGGCATTGCTACTAATGGGGGCTATCTTGGGGAGTATTATAACTATTGGGGGCACCATTACTAATGGGGACAGTTTGGGTGTATAGTATAGTGTTTGTGGACATGGGGGAAAGCACAACAGGCACAGTATTGGGGTAGCTTCAAGAGGTTCTCCGGGTTTTTTCATATTGATGACTTATCCTTTGGATAGGTCATCAATATAAGATCGGCGGGGGGGGGACGTCTGACAACCGGCACTCCCGACGATCAGCTGTTTGAGGAGACGGCGTACGCTATGTGCACGTGCCGTCTCCCTTCTCTCTTCCTCTTTTGCTGCTGTAGGTCTATGAGACAGCAGCAGTGAACAGCTTGCGCCGTCTCCTCAAACAGCTGATCGGCGGGGGTGTCGGACTGTGTTTTTAGAACATTATTACAAGATGTGGGCCCCCTCTTTTGATTTTGCCCAGGGCCACATTTTGTCTAAAACCGTCCATGAATCTATCAGACTATATGTGTACAGATATATACAATATGAAATCAGGGGGCATGCAGAAGATCACCAGAGGACTTGTGCATCTCCATTATAGCACTATTACGGTTTCATACACAACTCTGAGCTGTAGTATGACCACATGCATGAGCCCTTAATGTAATTTGTAAGGGTACTTTCACACTAGCGTTTTTAGTTTTCTGGCACTGAATTCCATCAAAAGGGCTAAATGCCGGAAAAGATCTGGCAGGCAGTTCCGGCGACGGAACTGCTTGCCGGATAACTCTGCCACAAGTGTGAAAGTAGCCTAATTCAGATAAAAATGTGCATATATCATATGTTGTGAAGTTTGCTCAGAAACAAGTCACTTTTCAAGGTCGCAAGTAACAACATAGAGACTCAAACAAAGGATAGTGCAAGTCCCTCCATGTGTCATTGTGCTTTAGTACTGTCACTCCCACTCTCCCTTGGAAATGTGAGTGAAGGTCAAACTAGTGAGTACTGGCTAGTGACCATAGAATGACGACTATTGGTCCAAGCACCAAGAGGAGATGAGCTGATACACGAGATGATACATGAAATGAATCTCTAGACTACATGTATGGTAGAGGTATTGTCACACGTAGCCCTGAATCACAAATCCTGTGCGTCTGATTTTCCACAAGGTCAACACTTATATCCAGAAAGATCATTTGCTTCTTTATTATCTGATTATTCCGTCATTACTATATTCATCCATGACTTTGAAGCTCTGAACCACCCAAAAAGGTTCATACAAGTCACTCCTATATAAAACTCATAGTATTATTCAAAATCTTGTATGCAAATCTCAGAAGTAGGGATATCTGAGATAAAGCAGTGATTATGGGAGCAGATGTATTCTGAAAATTATTTTAGTCATCCTATTGAAGAACGCCTGAAGTGGCCTATGGTCCAAAAGTTTTAAGGAAATCCAGTGCTTCTAGAATAAATTCTTGGAAAAGAAATGGTGGCTCTCTCACTGTACCACTTCTGGAATGCTGCACTACCCCTCAGCACTCCCAAATGCTGATATAAAGAAGTAAATGTGAAGTTTGGATAGGGGGTCACTCAATATTAGGCAAACACACGATAGATGGGTATCCACATACATTTTATAGGCTTAAAAATTAACACACTACAATATTACATATAAAACATTTCATAAAAAGCAGTTAAAAATTATAAATAATACCGCACTAGAAGGTCATTAGCACTAGACCTATAATTCAGTAGCGCTAGGAGTCCCTGAGGAGCTATTTTCCAATGACACTGGAATGCTTCCAGGAGCTATTACTGTTGTCAAATAGCTTCAAGTACTGTAGTCCAGAGACAGTAGTAATAATAAGTCTCAGTTATTAGTAAATCCACATTATAGATGGTACTTTACCGCTCCTGTAGCTAGTCCGCTTGTGCGCCAAGTTTTCAGATGAAGTGCTCTGTTGTAAGCTGCAAGGACCTGTGGATAAGATCTGTATATGAAGTTCCCCACGCTCCTGGATGTTCGTTGTAGCGGTGGCGCTTGATATTACCGTTTTGACCTTCCAGGACCTGTGTGGCGTCCCACGTGGTTTACTGGGCGGTCAGGTGATCTGTAATTCCAGGCGGGGTTTTCAAACTTCTTTGGCGTAGATAGCTTATTCCATGAATCGTGTAGATGTACGATTACAAATACTTCTTCCTAGTAGTCCCTCACTGTCATTCACCAAACGCGTTTCGGGGTAAAGAGACCCCTTCCTCAGTGGCTTGACAGTGGAGGTGTAATGTCTTGTTTTATATAGCGTCCATAATTAACAAATATGGGTTGGGACATGGGTTGAACCATGGGTTGGACCAGTGAGGGACATCTTAAAGACCAGGAAGTCAAATCCAGATATTGAAACAGGTTCTTTTCTTGTAACTAGTCCACATTCAATATATTCTGGGTCTAAAATCTTTATATTAACAGATTTATCATTCAATTTTGCATATCATGCGGTATATTTCACTTTGGTGCATATATAGAACTTAAAATATATAAAATCCGAAAAAAACGCATGTGCGGTTTTTATGCGTTTTCAATGCGTTTTTTCCGGAATTGGGCTAAAATGGATCATATCATAAAACTGGATACATTGGTAAGGTTAGAAATATAAAATTAATACGTTGTACACATACAAAATTCAGGAACGGAATAGGACTCATGTGTCAATATACATACATAGCTGTTATAAATATTTCATATATTATCTACATCTTTATGCTATAGAACAATATTGAATAAGCTGTCAGCGCTTTTTCAGTTTCAATGACTTGTCTGAATATATCAATATAGGTGTCATTTTACATATACCCATGATGGGTGAGATAAATATCTTGGTCAAATGCCAACTTTGTATAAAAAAATGGGAAAAGTTGTCTTTTGCCAAGATATTTCTCTCACCCAGCATGGGTATATGTAAAATGACACCCCAAAACACATTGCCCAACTTCTCCTGAGTACGGAGATACCACATGTGTGACACTTTTTTGCAGCCTAGGTGGGCAAAGGGGCCCACATTCCAAAGAGCACCTTTCGGATTTCACCGGCCATTTTTTACAGATTTTGATTTCAAACTACTTACCACACATTAGGGCCCCTAGAATCCCATGGCAGTATAACTACCCCACAAGTGACCCCATTTTGGAAAGAAGACACCCCAAGGTATTCGCTGATGGGCATAGTGAGTTCATGGAAGTTTTTATTTTTTGTCACAAGTTAGTGGAATATGAGACTTTGTAAGAAAAAAAAAAAAAAAATCATCATTTTACGCTAACTTGTGACAAAAAATTAAAAATTCTAGGAACTCGCCATGCCCCTCACGGAATACCTTGGGGTGTCTTCTATCCAAAATGGGGTCACTTGTGGGGTAGTTATACTGCCCTGGCATTCTAGGGGCCCTAATGTGTGGTAAGTAGGTAAATGACCTGTGAAATCCGAAAGGTGCTCTTTGGAATGTGGGCCCCTTTGCCCACCTAGGCTGCAAAAAAGTGTCACACATGTGGTATCGCCGTACTCAGGAGAAGTTGGGCAATGTGTTTTGGGGTGTCTTTATACATATACTCATGCTGGGTGAGAGAAATATCTTGGCAAAAGACAACTTTTCCCATTTTTTATACAAAGTTGGCATTTGACCAAGACATTTATCTCACCCAGCATGGGTATATGTAAAATGACACCCCAAAACACATTGCCCAACTTCTCCTGAGTACGGCAATACCAGATGTGTGACACTTTTTTGCAGCCTAGATGCGCAAAGGGGCCTACATTCCTTTTATGAGGGCATTTTTAGACATTTGGATCCCAGACTTCTTCTCACGCTTTAGGCCCCCTAAAAAGCCAGGGCAGTATAAATACCCCACATGTGACCCCATTTTGGAAAGAAGACACCCCAAGGTATTCAATGAGGGGCATGGCGAGTTCATAGAAATTATTTTTTTTTGGCACAAGTTAGCGGAAATTGATTTATTTATTTATTTTTTTTGTCACAAAGTCTCCCTTTCCGCTAACTTGGGACAAAAATTTCAATCTTTCATGGACTCAATATGCCCCTCAGCGAATACCTTGGGGTGTCTTCTTTCCGAAATGGGGTCACATGTGGGGTATTTATGCTGCCCTGGCATTCTAGGGGCCCTAAAGCGTGAGAAGAAGTCTGGAATATAAATGTCTAAAAATTTTTACGCATTTGGATTCCGTGAGGGGTATGGTGAGTTCATGTGAGATTTTCTTTTTTGACACAAGTTAGTGGAATATGAGACTTTGTAAGAAAAAAAAAAATAATTTCCACTAACTTGGGCCAAAAAAATGTCTGAATGGAGCCTTACAGGGGGGTGATCAATGACAGGGAGGTGATCAGGGAGTCTATATGGGGTGATCACCCCCCTATCATTGATCACCCCCCTATAAGGCTCCATTCAGATGTCCGTATGTGTTTTGCGGATCCGATCCATGTATCCGTGGATCCGTAAAAAACATACGGACATCTGAATGCAGCCTTACAGGGGGGTGATCAATGACAGGGGGGTGATCAATAACAAGGGGGTGATCAGGGAGTCTATATGGGGTGATCACCCCCCTGTCATTGATCACCCCCCTGTAAGGCTCCATTCAGATGTCCGTATGTGTTTTGCGGATCCGATCCATGTATCCGTGGATCCGTAAAAAACATACGGACATCTGAATGCAGCCTTACAGGGGGGTGATCAATGACAAGGGGGTGATCAATGACAGGGGGGTGATCAGGGAGTCTATATGGGGTGATCACCCCCCCTGTCATTGATCACCCCCCTGTAAGGCTCCATTCAGACGTCCGTATGTGTTTTGCGGATCCGATCCATGTATCCGTGGATCCGTAAAAAAACATACGGACATCTGAATGCAGCCTTACAGGGGGGTGATCAATGACAGGGGGGTGCTCAGGGAGTCTATATGGGGTGATCACCCCCCTGTCATTGATCACCCCGCTATAAGGCTCCATTCAGATGTCCGTATGGGTTTTGTGGATCCGATCCATGTATCCGTGGATCCGTAAAAAACATACGGACATCTGAATGCAGCCTTACAGGGGGGTGATCAATGACAGGGGGGTAATCAGGGAGTCTATATAGGGTGATCACCCCCCTGTCATTGATCACCCCCCTATAAGGCTCCATTCAGATATCCGTATGTGTTTTGTGGATCCGATCCATGTATCCGTGGATCCGTAAAAAACATACGGACATCTGAATGCAGCCTTACAGGGGGGTGATCAATGACAGGGGGGTGATCAATGACAGGGGGGTGATCAGGGAGTCTATATGGGGTGATCACCCCCGTCATTGATCACCCCCCTGTAAGGCTCCATTCAGACGTCCGTATGTGTTTTGCGGATCCGATCCATGTATCAGTGGATCCGTAAAAATCATACGGACGTCTGAATGGAGCCTTACAGGGGGGTGATCAATGACAGGGGGGTGATCAATGACAGGGGGGTGATCAGGGGGTTAATAAGGGGTTAATAAGTGACAGGGGGGGGTGTAGTGTAGTGTGGTGCTTGTTGCTACTTATTACTGAGCTACCTGTGTCCTCTGGTGGTCGATCCAAACAAAAGGGACCACCAGAGGACCAGGTAGCAGGTATATTAGACACTGTTATCAAAACAGCGTCTAATATACCTGTTAGGGGTTAAAAAAATCGCATCTCCAGCCTGCCAGTGAACGATCGCCGCTGGCAGGCTGGAGATCCACTCGCTTACCTTCCGATCCTGTGAACGCGCGCGCCTGTGTGCGCGTTCCCAGGAAATCTCGCGTCTCGCGAGATGACGCATAGATGCGCGACTGTGCGCAGGGCTGCCGCCTCCGGAACGCGATCCTGCGTTAGGCGGTCCGGAGGCGGTTAAGCGGCAAAAAACATCTAGGTTACATAAACTGTGGTCTTAGGGTCACACACAGTTCCCATATATATTACATAAACAGTCTCCTAATCCTTGTCGCTTTAATATCCTTTATTTTTTTTATTTTTTTTTTATTTTTACATATGTGTGATTAAAGTCATAGAAAGCAATTTAGACTTCATGCACACTGCAGAGCTGCATGCAGAAGGCAGTACAGCCATACATGGAGTCACTGCTGATCCATATTGTGTAACCGCAGATATCCTGTGTGCTGCCATATGGTGCTCCGTGCAGAAATAATATCTCCCATAATATAGGGTCGCATGAAGTATATCACAGATAATATCAAAAGGTATACAGAAGTACAGCAGAGTCCCATAAAAGGTGCCCTGCTACAGCTCTGTAGAACTAGTAAGTTTTATTGTCTATAAATGTCGTAGTTTTATTCCGTCCGCCTCTCGGCATGTTTGCCGTGCTGCCACCGGAACTCAGGCCTGCCCCCATTATAGTCAATGGGGCCAGAGTGGACCTCCGGCGGCACACGTGCACTAGTGTCAGCACGGATCCAGCAGGTTGTTCACCCGTCGGAACAGCCTACTGGAGAAGGCTGCCGCTGCTGTGAAAGAAGCCTTACATTATTAATTGGGTTGAGCGAAGCGCACTTCGGATCATAGATCCGAAACTGCTTTGTTTAAAACTTTGTTTGAATGCTGTACGGAGATCTTCGTACAGCTTTCAAATTTGTGAGCTCCACAGAGGTGAAATTCGTCTTCAACTGATACCTCGGTACATTTGAGCACTGTACGGAGATGGGTTGCTCAACCCTAATTATTATCCATTATCATCAATAATCACATATTCTTATACGTTCTTAATGGCATTTACAAAGGCTTTACTCCAGATTTCGTGGGGTAAAAAGTAGCAAAATAAAAAGCAAAGGGCTTTTTGCACAAAAATATTGCGACATTTGTGCTTTCAAGGGGCAGAGCTTAGCTGAAAGGGTGGTGGTACCTGTTGTAGAAATATTAATAGTTGTAATCAGCTCGCATCAAACTTTGTGTAAAGAAATAGGTAAATCTCTCTTCCCTCAACCCCAGTCAGAGACAGACCCAGGTGTTACCATCTTGATTAAAAATTCTGAGCAACTCCTCCCCTCCCTGCTCAACCTGTGTCTTTTATTTACTAACACAAGGTGTAAAAGGGGCTGGCCCAAGACAAGGATACAGGAAGTGATAACATACAGGAAGTGATGACATGTCAAAGGACAGGGAGGGGCAATCAATGTGGCTGGGCAGACAATGCCCCATCCCTGTATAAGGAAGGATGAGTCATGTCCATTGTCTGATCAGCCAGGTGGCCGCCCACCCCCCATCACTGTCAGCATGGACCTCATTCAATACTGCTCAAAGGTGATCAGTATCTAATAAAGATCATTCTACTGGTTCCTATAGGTTTGAGATTATCTGCGAGACATTGCTACGGCTATTGTCAGTATACGGTACTAGTATACCGACAAGGCAGATATGCATGTCTTAAAAGAAGATATGTCTCCAAGCCCATGAGAAGGTTTTCATACTGACGGTTTAACCACTGGTCCCGATTCAGCCAAAGTACCCTCTGCTAGAGCGCTCTTTGGCTAAATCAGACACAGGGAGACAGATGACAATCTATAAAAACACACCCACATCCTAAGATAAAATGTCCGCATAATAAAATTTCCACAACAACCATTGTCCAGAACATTTACTATAATTTATGCCAGAGAACTGGAGTAGATTTTACTTTCTGGCGAACGGACCTGGTGCACCTATTAAAAAATTGGTCTTCCGAGGCGCATGCGCGAGGCTCGCATGGCGGACGTGTTCCCCTGAGCTCCGCTCCTAGCGCCGAACTTTTCCCACATTTAGCGCTGATTCGTCAGCTCCACGGGCCTGATTCTACATGAAAGGGACCCCTATGAAGACCCGCAACAAAGGGAGGACAAAATCGATGGGAACACCCATGCTTTCCCAAACCTTGCCGGAACTATTCAGAAACTCCGGCCGAAGCAATATGGCGGACTCTGCTCCCACACCCAGAAGTCCAGCGTCCTCAGAGGTCAGCACTGCCTCACAGCCGCCGGAGATACATGATCCAGGTCAGGCTGAGCTGTATAAGAACATTGCATCCCTGTTCCGCTCAGAACTGTCCCAAGCTGTGGACGAGTTTTCCCGCCAGATTAACGACCTGGGCGCACGGGTCTCAGACTTGGAGACACGCACCGATGATTTGGCGGACGCCCTACATGCTGACAAGGCGGATATCTCAGCGCAAGCTGCCCAGATTACAGCTCTGGAACTCAAATTAGAGGATCTGGAAAATAGAACCAGGAGGGGCAATCTCCGGGTCAAGGGCCTACCTGAAATTTTCACTGATCTCCAGGTCACTTTGATGGATCTGTTCCAGGCCCTGCTGCCGCAAATAGAACCAGCAAAACTCCTGATGGATAGGGTTCACAGAGCCCTAGGGAGACCTCGTTCTGATGCCTTACCGAGGGACGTTATACTAAAATTCCACCACCCAGGTACTCGGGACTTAATTTTGGCGGCCGCCCGCAACCTTACTGAACTCCCTGGTGTACCCTCATCAGTTCACCTATACGCCGACCTGGCCCCCTCCACTCTCCGCAGACGCAGGGACATGAAACCGGTGACTTCGGCTTTACAAAATGCGCAGGTGCGATATAAATGGGGGTTCCCTTTTTCCCTCTCATTCCGATTGAATTTGCGGGATCATACAATCCACTCACCAAAAGAAGGATTTGAGATCCTCCGGAAAGCGGGAATTCCATGCGACCATGATCCTGCCCCAGAAGCCGTCCCGGAGCCGCAGCGTCCGTCCAGGATCTGGACGAAGGTACCTTCATCCTCGCGGAAACCGGCCTCACCACCATCTGTTTAGATTTGGGACTTATGTTCCTGATCTTCAGGCCTGCTATAAGGCCCAACCTGTTGTTATTCCCCCAACAACTTTGCTCCATACTAATTACTCTGTCCCTAATGTTGCAGAACACTTCTCCACCTTTATGGCCCCTTCACTACTGGCTGATATTTTCACATCATTGTCTTTTAACAGGGAATCGGCGTGAAGGACTGTCATGTTAGACCCCATGTTTGGGTTCTTTGGGTTGGGTTGGGTGACTTTGTCCTCTCCCCACCCTACAGCACCCACCTACTCTTCTCAAGCCTATTTAGGCTTTATTTCATTTTGTTTAATGTGTTTGAAATTTTTTGTTATTTTCACTTCTTTTACCCTTTTTGTCTTTATCATTATATGTGTCAGGGGAATTGAATATGCTGCATTGGTGTTCAGGAGGCGACCTGAGGTAGCATTCCTGTGGCGGATCGCATGGGCTAATTCCATACCCTTCTGGTTATACTGACATGTGTAAGTTACTTTCACATAATGTGAGGGGATTTAACTCCCCCAGAAAACGTAAGTCAGCCTTTTCCACCTATGTTAAACATACACCTGATGTGATCTGCCTGCAGGAATCCCACTTCACGCCCACCTCCCATCCCAAATATTTCCATCCACAATATTCACGTTTCTATTCATCTACTTATGTTTCTAAGAGTAGGGGGGCTATAATACTATTGCGTAATTCCTTCCCTTTTACATTGCAGAGTTCTATGGCTGACCCCAATGGAAGATATGTCATTCTTCTAGGCACCTATAGGGAGGAAATCCTATGTATAGTGAATGTATATGCACCCACTGAAGACCCTATTCAGTTTTTTGCTACTATGCATTCTATTATTGAACCCCTCACCTTCCACAAGATACTATGGTGTAGTGACTTCAATTTTGTACCCAACCCGGTTCTCGACAGATCCGCCCCCCCGGCCCAATCGCGCCCATTATCCCATAATGTCAAAATTAAACAGGTGATGGAATCTCTGTCCTTGGCGGATTCCTGGAGGGAGCACAATGGCCCACAAAGGGGATACACCTACTATTCTCCTTCTCATCAACTCTACTCCCGGATTGATTTAATCCTAGCTTCCTCTTCATGTCTCCCTTCACTAACCCACTCCAGACATATTGTGTCCTCTCTATCGGACCATGATATGGTTTTAGCAGACTTTGCATTCAACAATAACCCTAGTACTCCCCCTGCCTGGCGCCTGAATGAGTCATTACTGACCCGTCCGGCTGTGTTTGATTCACTATTAGATGAACTTAAACAGTTCTTTTTGCTGAATGACACGCCAGATACTGACCCTATGAACCTGTGGTTGACTCACAAGGCTGTCATGCGGGGTAAGCTCATTCAGGTGGCATCGCGGCTTAAAAAGGACAGGTCTTCAGCTCAGACTACCCTGGAGTCTAAATTGGCTAAACTAGTAAGAGCTCATCAACAAACCCCATCCCTATATTTACTGAAGGAAATAAGGGACGCTAAGTCACAACTGAATACCATACTTTCTAACAATACAGAAAAAGCACTCCGCTGGACCTCCTCCTATTACTATAGGTATGCCAACAAACCAGATAAAATGTTAGCTCGCCAACTTAAGGCTAAGCAGAAAGTAAATCTAGTCTACCAGATCCGTACACGATCTGGTAGAACTACTACTCACCCGGACATCATTTATGACACTTTCCAATCCTACTATAAACAGCTATACTCAGACCACAATAATAGCCCCAGCAATAGGACTGATAACTTCCTTTCATCCATTCCTCTCCCTAAGGTCTCTCCTACTGCACTAGTAGAACTTAATAACCCCATTACAATGGAAGAAGTGACCTATTCAATCAAAGCCCTAAAACTGGGAAAAGCCCCAGGCCCAGACGGCTACACAGCACTTTATTTTAAAAAATTCTCAGACCAATTAATCCCTTTCATTACTAAATATTGTAACCATTTGCTGCAGGGCTCCACACCCCCAGCCGAGTTCCTAGAGGCCAAAATCACAGTAATTCCCAAACCACACAAAGATCCTCTTCTCCCTTCTAACTATAGGCCCATCTCACTCCTGAATATAGATAACAAACTATTTACTTCCATCCTGGCGCGTAGACTAAATAGACTTCTCCCTGATCTGATTCACAAAGACCAGGTTGGTTTTATCCCGGGCAGGGAGGCTCCAGATAATATAAGAAAAGTGTTGGGTCTTGTCCAAGAGGCAAACAGAACCGTAACCCCAATTGCTCTATTAGCTTTGGATATAGAGAAGGCATTTGATACGGTGTCTTGGACCTACCTCTGGCAGACTCTTTCCCATTTTAACATTAAAGGTCCCTTCCTTTCTGCCATCCAAACTTTATACTCTTCACCACAGGCTAGCCTCAAATTACCCTCATCACATTCGTCATCTATCCCAATCTTTAGGGGAACACGTCAAGGATGCCCCCTATCCCCAGCCCTCTTCGCCTTAGCCATGGAACCGCTAGCAATTAAGATCAGATCTCATCCGGATATAAAAGGGATCTCGGTTGGGGGTGTGGAATATAAACTAAGCCTTTTTGCTGACGACTTTTTGTTGACACTCACCAACCCTGTCATTTCATTCCCCTGCCTTTTATCAGCTCTCAAGTCCTTCTCGACCACATCTGGCCTACTAGTTAACCAGTCCAAATCTGAACTTTTGTTAAGTAATGTCCCCACTAGAGATTCCGAAATTCTCCAAAGAGGATTCCCATTTCAACACAATCCACATCTCCTCTCATACTTAGGTATATCACTGACCAAAACGCTCGACACCCTATATAAGCACAACTATCTCCCCATGTTTGCTCGGATACGGAAAGACCTACAGTCATGGGAATCCCTTCCAGTGTCCTGGGTGGGTAAGATACACATAGTACGAATGGTAGTCCTCCCTCGACTTTTATACATGTTCCGTGCCCTCCCTGTATCAATCCCAGCGTCTGAGGGCTCTTTAGGCGGACATCCTTAAATTTATTTGGGCCCATAAACGTGCCCGTATTTCAAAACTGGTAATGTGCCGTCACAAGGCTCACGGAGGCCTTTCAGTACCAAATTTAGCTCAATACTACAAGGCAGCCAGATTAGCGCAACTGTTCCTGACACATCTATCCGAGCAAGCTCAACCTATATGGGTCACCCTTGAGCAGTCGCTGTTTGGCCCGTTCTCCTGGAGAGCCCTCATTTGGACCACATCCACCCTGCCCTCGTCTCTCCGCTCCAAATCCCAACTCTCATACTATGCTTTACTCCTATGGAGATCCATCAGATTCAAATGTATTCTCCAATCCAAACCATCCCCCTTAGAATACATGTGGGGCAATCCTGCCTTCCCCCCTGGACTTCAATCTAGGACCTTCTCATGGTGGGTTGGGAAAAAATTGTGCTCCCTCCGGGACTTCCTAGAGCGGGGTAAACTACTGACTATGTCAGCCTTTATTGAGAAATACTCCCCCCCAGCTTGTGAACAATTCAATGTCCGGAGAGTATTCTCCTTCCTTCACTCCCTGAAGACTAGCCTCCATAAAGTTGAATATACACCTTTTGAAAGAACAATGTCCTTCTCTCTATATAAACAGGGTCTATTATCCCGGATATACTCCATCCTCACTGCACCTCCAGAGGACACCAAACTCCACTATATGTTGGAGTGGGAGGCGGATCTGTCGGAAGAATCAAGCGTATCTAGGTGGCACCAGCGCTCCCAGACATTAACCAAAGGGTCATGGCAAACTACCTTGGCTGAGACCTCTATTAAAATACTCCACCGGACGTATTTAGTACCAGCCAAATTACATCGCTTTTACCCAGAGGTTCCCTCTACTTGCTTTCGAGGATGTGATGAGGAGGGCACGATGCTCCATACCTGGTGGACTTGCCCAGTGGTGGCCAGGCTATGGGGTCGCATCTGTGACCTGCTCTCTTCTCTGCTGGGGTACGTCCTCCTCCCCACACCCTCGGTCTTGCTACTTGGCGACAAGCCGTCGAAATTAACAAATGCCAAATTCAAATTGACCCAATTTATCCTGCTTGCGGCTAGAATCTACATTGCCTCCCAGTGGCGTTCCTTGTCACTAAGCTATCAAGCAGTAATTGATAGAGTCAACAAGATATACCAATCTGAAAGGATGTCGGCAATCCGCTCAGATACATTTGCTTTGTTTGAAAGAGTCTGGGAGCCCTGGTCGTCCTCTTCACACTCTATTGACCTCTCCCTTTACAGGGGGCTCTGATAATTTGTCATGGATGTACTGCACACTGAAGGGGGGTTATGCAGTTATGAACCTTTCTACTCTTGATCGCCTCCTGACACCAGACCTATGTACCTTGTAAGTATAAGTCTAATACCCCTGATTTCCTGACGCTTCCCTTTTATTTAAATCTTATTTTATGTATGTCTTTTTGTTCTATTTATTTCTTATTTTATTTTATATGTTTGGAATGTACAAATAACTGGACTCCAAGTCCCCTGTATTAAGTACATTTTACTGTACACCTTATTATTGAAAAAAAAAATCCAATAAATACTATTGAAACATAAAAAATTGGTCTTCCTCCAGTGGGGTTCTTACTAACTAGTCTTTAAGCAGTCATAATAGCTGACCAATTCCATTGTTAATATACAGTAAAAGAGGTCAGAGCTCTTCTTATTTTGTACAAAGCCTAATTGCCTATTCCATGTATAGTTGAAAATTATCAATGCTATGGCTGTTGCTAGAGGATGTACAAATAAAGACTAATTTAGAGAATGCCCTTGAGAAATTGATAACATGATAATGTGTTTCTGTCTGATAAGATATATTGCAAAGTTTCTTATGGCCGATTGTACTATTGATTTATGCAAAGTTGTGTAAAAAGTTAGTCACCATTTAAAACAAAACTGTCACATTGCAAATATAGTGCAACCTGCAGGCATCAATTACACAGCTGCTGAGCAGATTGATATTTAGTTTTATCAGAAAAGGTTCAGTAAAACTTGTATTTTATTTATTTATTTCTGCGATTAGAAATCCTGTGGGTGGTTCTGTCAGTGATTGACAAATACAGTATCTCAGTTTACATACTTATACATGGAAGAGGGCCCGCTCTTGGTGTAGCTCCATTCAATTGGGTCAAACCATGAGCAGGTCCGCAGCATTTAAGTTTAAAAATTGTGGCAGAAACAGTGGTAATTTTTGCAAGTGGCAGTTTTGATGGCAACAGCATGCACTGTATGGAGAACAGCACGGTGGGGTCATCTAACTGATATACTGTCACTTTTATCATAAAGCAGTCGTAGTCATTTAGCAGATCAGATCTTTATAATCAGTTCTGCACAGGAGAAGGGAAAAACAGGAACAGAATTTTTGTGGCGGACATTACATTGTAAACCTCCTAGTGATATGTGTTGTGCTATGTAATTCTTGATGGAAGCCTGCTCACAATGTTACATTAACCTGTTGGGGCAGGTTAATACTGCCTGCATGTTAAAACCTACATCTAATCCTACTTGAAAGCCAGGACAGTTTTATAACAGCAGACTAGGCCGCTTTGCTTCTTATTTTAGTTTTTTGCTTTTAATTAGAAACATGACATCATTTGCTTTATGAAGGTCTGAAAACTGGTCTAATGTGACATATAAACACCATCTTGGCATCAAAGGATTCTTTGTCTTCTCATTGAAAGTTCCCTTTAAAGAGCATCTGTCGGCATGATCAACCCTATTAAACCAGGCATATTGCCGGGTAGGATTGATCATGCTGAGTTAGACGATATATTCCTTTTCTCTATAGGAATAATAGTTGCTGAGATATATGAATTGTTACATTTACCGGTATGTAAGTGTCCTATTTGGATCACCAAAGAGCTGGCCATAGCGCTAGGAGCACCGCTGGTGAAAGCCTCTGTGTTATCTCCCTCCCCCCTTGTGTTCCTGTGCCAGCACCGAGGCTCAGTGACTCTTCACCCGTGCAGTGGATCTGATGAGCTTGAAAAGCAGCGCTCATCAGATCCTCCGTGCAGGCGCCAGGTCACTGAGCCAACTTGCCGCTTGCGCAACGGACTTTCTGCTGCTTCCCAAGCTCAGGAAGCAGCATCTGATTCACTGCCCAAACACCAATTCACTGTTCACAGTTGCCAAATATGTTGCAGAAATTTCTACAACTGAAAAATCCACTGATACATCTAAATGGTGTTGTTTCTGCATTCAGAACAAGACTTTGTGCAAACCCCATTCAGATGCATGGAAGAACTGCAGACATGACTACAACAAATCTGATGGGTGTAAATAATATGCTATTCCAGGTATACCCCACAGATGCATCATTGGCACACTCCCTTTATAGGCTACTTTCACATATGCATTTTGGCATTAGGATTTTGAGATCCAGCAGAGGATCTCAAAACCGGGCCAAAATGGTTCCGTTTTGTCCCCATGCATTCTGAATGGAAAGAGATCTGTTCAGGGTGCATCAGGATTCCTTCAGCATTCCGATTTTTGACCAGACACTAAACCGCTGCACTAAACGCAACCAACCGGATCCATCACTAAAAACAGTGTAAGTCAATGTTGACGGATCCGCTTTTTTAGGATCCATTGACTTAGTATTTTTGTATTTAGTAATGGATCCGGTTTGTTCCATTTGATTTTGCACAAGCACATCCTAACGGAACGGATGCATACTGATGTTAAATCAAAACGGAACCATTTTGGTCAGGTTTTCAGATCCTTATTTTGCATTAGTATCTGTAAGGCCTATTGCACGCAAACGTGTGCACTCTGTGGCTGTATTGCAGACCGCATTTGCGGATGCGCAATACACGGGCACCGTTCCGTGTGCATTCTGCATCACGGATGCGGACCCATTCACTTCAATGGGTTCGCAAATCCGGAGATGCGGAATGGTGTGGAACGGAAGCACGGAACGGAACCCTATGGGAGCACTACTGAATACATCCATGGGGTTTCGTCCCGTACTTCCGTTCCGCAAAAGGATAGAACATGTCCTATCTTTTTGCAAAATAGCTGGATCGCGGACCCATTAAAGTGAATGGGTCCGCGATCCGCTGCGGCTGCCCCACAGACAATGTGTGACAACACAACCACGGGGCGCACACGTACGTGTGCAGGAGGCCTAAGGCTGTGTTCACATCTGCATCAGAGTTCCATTATGGACCTTCATGGCGGATTCCATAAAAAATATGGTACAAAATGGAACAGCATGGTGTACTATTTTGGCCAGTAAAATGCCGGGTTGCATGACGAAGACCCAGCAGACTCCATTAGAGTGCATTGGGCTCTATTTCTGCCTGTTATATGACAGATCCAGAGATTCCGTTATTTCCACTGTTCTGCTCCTATAACAGAAGCAGTTTAACACCAGTCAACAGAGGGTTGTAGTCAATGGAGAACATTCAAAACAAGGTCATGTTACCAGTGGGGTTCCACAGGGATCTGTACTGGGACCAATTTTGTTTAATATCTTCATAAGTGATATTGCAAAAGGCCTCGATGGTAAGGTTTGTCTTTTTGCTGATGACACAAAGATATGTAACAGGGTTGATGTTCCTGGAGGGAAACGCCAAATGGAAAAGGATTTAGGAAAACTAGAAGAATGGTCAGAACTGAAATTTAATGTGGATAAGTGCAAGATAATGCACCTGGGGCGTAAAAACCCAAGGGCAGAATATAGAATATTTGACACAGTCCTGACCTCAGTATCTGAGGAAAGGGATTTAGGAGTAATTATTTCAGAAGACTTAAAGGTGGGAAGACAATGTAATAGAGCAGCACGAAATGCCAGCAGAATGCTTGGATGTATAGGGAGAGGTATAAGCAGTAGAAAGAGTGAAGTGCTTATGCCGCTGTACAGAACACTGGTGAGACCTCACTTGGAGTATTGTGCGCAGTACTGGAGGCCATATCTCCAGAAGGATATAGATACTCTAGAGAGAGTTCAGAGAAGAGCTACTAATCTAGTACATGGATTGCAGGATAAAACTTACCAGGAAAGGTTAAAGGACCTTAATATGTATAGCTTGGAAGAAAGAAGAGACAGAGGGGATATGATAGAAACTTTTAAATACATAAAGGGAATCAACTCGGTAAAAGAGGAGAGAATATTTAAAAGAAGAAAAACTACCACAAGAGGACACAGTTTTAAATTAGAGGGGCAAAGGTTTAAAAGTAATATAAGGAAGTATTACTTTACTGAGAGAGTAGTGGATGCATGGAATAGCCTTCCTGCAGAAGTGGTAGCTGCAAATACAGTGAAGGAGTTTAAGCATGCATGGGATAGGCATAAGGCCATCCTTCATATAAGATAGGGCCAGGGACTATTCATAGGATTCAGATATATTGGGCAGACTAGATGGGCCAAATGGTTCTTATCTGCCGACACATTCTATGTTTCTATGTTTCAGTCTGTGGTATTCTCTGCGCTGTTGGAGGTTGTGCCTAATTTATGTTGAGGTGCAGGCCTTGGCATTAGGTGCATCTTCCTGCAATCCGTGCGGCTATCTGAAATTCCCAACAGCTCCAAGCTGCCAAAGATTTCTGGCTTCATTAACAGCAGAAAACTAGCCTAAATGAAGATAAATGTGACAGGCCATCTCGCCTAAATAAATAAAAAATTGTAATTAAAAAAATTGCCCTCCATCTCATTCACTGTATCCGAATTCTATGTCGGGAAAACGTGAAATAGGTGTTTCATAAGTTTGGCACTCTTTCTGAGCACCATATTTCTCAATGTTTTTACACCAGGCAACTGGCAAATACATTGATAAATCTGTGACCCTTCTATTATAAAGCTGACTGCCTGCAGCCACCACTAGGGGGACCTCAGTGCATAGAAAAGTTACAATTTACTGTGATGGAAGCTGAAATAACCCCTTTGCATTATGACCTGAGTAAATGCAGTGTTTTCACATAGGGAATAGGAGTTCAAGGCATGCGCCTCCTCTCACCGTGCCACACATCGGAATGTACGCAGGTCAACCTTGGAGGCTGACTGCTCACAGCCCCAGTGGCTGCCTGACTGTGCATGCACAACCCGAGTACATTGTAGGTTGTAGCCATGCTAGCATCACGTGCAGTACATTCTGAAGTGCCCCCAAACTATTTAGACCAGGAAATTCTTATCAGCATTTATAAAAGCATTATAACACATACCAACCAGAGGTAAAAAAAAACAAAAACTGTTAATCCCATTGACCCTTACTGATCCATGCATGACTCAAAGTAAAACACATCAAAACACTGCAAGGAACCAAATAACATTAAATATCAATAAACAACAGTACCCTGTTCTGGGGTATTTCACATTTATAATGTAAGAGTCTTCTCATTATGGGCATTGATAGGGTCTCAAAAGATCCAGGACCGAAGACCCAATGCATATGTGCCAAATTCTCAAACTAACCACCTCTCACACACACACACACACACACTCTCATGCCCTAGCACTAAAGACATACCGGTATTGTACTGGCTGGATGGACATTACCTGTACAAACAGGACTATACAGCACTACATACCTATTACATCCAGTGTGTCAGTGTCTTGTTGGTGATGTCTCCTCTGATGCAGATATTCTAGTCTCTGCAGAGTTTGCCACACAAACATCTTAGGTTTCTCACTTTTCTGTTATCCTCCCAGTGCCCCAACATTGTTATCCTGCTGCTGCCCCAAATATTGTGTCCGCTGCGCTCCCCAAAATACTATACAGTAGAAATTACAGTGGCATACAGATAGTCCCCTGACTATAAAATAAAAGTCCTACCAATAGCAATAATTCGCTTCTGGAGTGCGCTCATTAGTAATAGTGCCCCCTACAGTACCCCCAATAATGATAATGCTCCCCAAGAGTACCCATGTTAGTAGTAGTGCCCTCCATATTGTTCCAAATAATAATGCCCACCATGGTGCTCCAGTAGTAATAAGTCCTCTCTATTATGCCCCTAGTATTAATAAGGGCCCCATGTAGTGCCCCCAGTAGTATTAAGGCCCCTTTATAGTGCCCCAGTAGTTATAATGTCCCCTATAGTAGCCCAGTAGTTAAAGAGTAATTAAACCTTTGAGTAAAATTTTAATAAGATGTCCATAATACCCTAATAAAAGTTTTTTTTAATATACTTTATTAATGGATTTTGTATTTTTATTAGACTTTTCCCTACCTAAAGCGCACCATTCACTGTGCGCTTAAAACCGACATTTCTGTACACCGCTGAATGGAGCTCCGCTCAGCTAATCCTGGCGTAGTACATGGGTACAGGGTACCCATGTGGTATGCCAGGAGTTAGTAAACCTCCGGGGGGCACGGGTAAGAGCAGCAATATGCACTCCTGCCCGTATGCACTGCTGCTGCAGCCCCATTCATAAAGTGTCTACAGCCCATACTTAACGTACACTGCTAAGCAGTCAGTGGTGTACAGAAGTGTCAGTTTTAAGCTCAGAGGGAATGGTGCGCTTTAGGGAGGGAAAAGGCTAATAAAAATACAAAATCCATTAATAAAGTATATTAGATAAACTTTTATTAGGAACATATTAGTGTTACTTGTATTTCAGCGCAGGCGGTAGCGAGACATTATCATGCGCCCTGTTCCGTTGATGCATCCTCTAATAGGCTTCAGGCCAAGTGTCTGTGGCCTATGAGAGTAATTTATGGTGGGGCAGGAAGCCCTTGGCTCCCATGCCCAGCTGCGATGTTCAACTGGGTCACAATATACAACTTTATACAATGTGCAGCTGTCACAATGTTCAGTGCCTTAGGAAAAACATCTGGAACCCTAGCCCTGGATATTTTGGCCTAGTGACACCTCTGCTTCCTTTTTGGCCCTTTTATTATATACCTATGACAGCCAAGTTAGTTTTGATATATGTAATTGTGGCGAAACCAACCTCACCACTGGGTTTTGGAGAGGCCTGTTTACTAGCCTCTTGCCCCAGGATTATGGGCCCTCTCATCAGCCAGGCCTCATTTGTTCACAAAGGACTTGGACTTACTTGAACTCTCACCCCCACGAATTAGACCAGGGTTCAAGTTAGTCCATTACGTTTGGTAATTGTATTTTGTGGATTGCGTCTCAGACAATGCTCATTGTATTTTGTTTATTGCGTTACAGACAGAGGGAAGGGGATTTTGTGTACAATTGCTGGGAAGGTTGAATACTGTAAATACAGGTGATTGGCTGTTTTTACAAAACCCTGTGGGTGGTAACATTGTTGGAAGATGTGTATAAATCAATGCTTGTGTTAAAATAAAGGGAGTTCCTGTTTTATACCTTCATGAAGTCTTGGCTCATGTTTGGCTCATGGGATAACTACACTCTTGGGGATTGCTATATCATAATACTCCCCTGAGTATAAGCTCTTGTAAGAGCTTGCTCCTGGTTCCTGACTCTGGATTTAGGAGAGGTTCACCCACTGGAGCCTGGAGCTTTGTCGTAGGTCCAGGGTGGGTAGGAGACGGCGAGACCTCCACCAAGCTTCGGCGGTTCGTGGGGTCTGCAGTGCTGACGGTGTCGAGTGGAGTGCTTGGAGTACTCTGGAAGCACTAGGAGCATCTATCGACGGAGGTACCCGGTCGGGCTGCTAGGCGTTCCGTTACAGCAATCAAAAGCTTTTTCCAGTAAATATTAGACTAAGGCTACAAAACAATAGTGCTGCAACTGGCCAATGGGACAGGCAGGGCCGGCTCCAGGTTCATGCGGGCCATTGGGTGATAAAGTCTCAGTGGACCCCCTTACACAGTGATAACTCTCTAAGTACAGATAATATAGTAGATATCACCTGCAGTTCTATGTACCAGCACAGATAACACAGTCATGGCTATCTGAGTAAAAAAATGTAGTAGCGTTACCTGCAGTCCTATGTAAAACCACGGATGACACTAGTGCTAATAATGTGTTAGTGTTACCTGCAGTCCTATGTAAAACCACAGATAACACTAGTGCTGATAATGTGTTAGTGTTACATGCAGTCCTATGTGAAACCACAGATAACACTAGTGCTGATAATATGGTAGTGTTACCTGCAGTCCTATGTAAAACCACAGATAACACAAGTGCTGATAATGTGGTATTGTTACCTGCAGTCCTATGTAAAACCACAGATAACACTAGTGTAGATCATGTGGTAGTGTTACCTACATCCTTAGTGTGCCTCCCTGTGTCTCTCCCACGGACTCCATTCTGGCGGCGCTGCCTTCTCCTCCATCTTCTTCTTCTTGCCCCACACAGAACGTTCTGATGCAGCTGCGTCAAGGCATAGGAACACTGTGGGCATGGTGATGGTGACACACAGGGAGAGACACACACACACAGACACACAGCGAGAGACACACACACACAGGGAGAGACACATACACAGGTACAGACACATACACACAAAGACAGACACATACACACAAGGACACACACAGGGACGGACACACAGACACACACACAGGGATAGACAACACACACACAGGGACAGACACACTCACATACACACACACACACACACATGGACAGACAGACAAACACACACACAGGGACAGACAGACACACACACAGGGAAAGATACACACACACAGGGACAGACACACACACACAGGGACAGACACATACATATGGACAGACACCTGTGCAATGGTGAGATCGTCAACCAACTTCTATCTAATGTGTGGCCACCTTTAGGGGACATTAAAAGGGAATTCCACCTTTAGTTATGCTCCAACCTTTTGTCACCTTCTAACCCCTTAAGGACTCAGCCCTATTTCACCTTAAGGACCAGGCCATTTTTTGCAAATCTGACCAGTGTCACTTTAAGTGCTGATAACTTTAAAACGCTTTGACTTATCCAGGCCATTCTGAGTTTGTTTTTTAGTCACATATTGTACTTCATGACACTGGTAAAATGAAGTAAAAAAAAATCATTTTTATTTATTAAAAAAATACCAAAGTTACCAAAAATTTGTAAAAAATTAGCAAATTTCCAAGTTTCAATTTCTCTACTTCTATAATACATAGTAATACCTCCAAAAATAGTTATTACTTTACATTCCCCATATGTCTACTTCATGTTTGGATCATTTTGAAATGATATTAAATTTTTTGGGGATGTTACAAGGCTTAGAAGTTTAGAAGCAAATCTTGAAATTTTTCAGAAATTTTCAAAAACCCAATTTTTAGGGACCAGCTCAGGTCTGAAGTCACTTTGCGAGGCTTACATAATAGAAACCACCCAAAAAACCCATTCTATAAACTACACCCCTCAAGGTATTCAAAACTGATCTTACAAACGTCGTTAACCCTTTAGGTGTTCCACAAGAATTAATGGAAAATAGAGATACAATTTCAAAATTTCACTTTTTTGGCAGATTTTCCATTTTAATAATTTTTTTCCAGTTACAAAGCAAGGGTTAACAGCCAAACCAAACTCAAAATTTATGGCCCTGATTCTGTAGTTTACAGAAACACCCCATATGTGGTCGTAAACCGCTGTACGGGCACACGGCAGGGCGCAGAAGGAAAGGAATGCCATACGGTTTTTGGAAGGCAGGTTTTGCTGGACTGTTTTTTTTGACACCATGTCCCATTTGAAGCCCCCCTGATGTAACCCTAGAGTAGAAACTCCATAAAAGTGACCCCATCTAAGAAACTACACCCCTCAAGGTATTCAAAACAGATTTTACAAACGTTGTTAACCCTTTAGGTGTTCCACAAGAGTTATTGGCAAATGGAGATGAAATTTCAGAATTTACATTTTTTGGCAAATTTATCATTTTAATCCATTTTTCCCAGTAACAAAGCAAGGGTTAACAGCCAAACAAAACTCAATATTTATGGCCCTGATTCTGTAGTTTACAGAAACACCCCATATGTGGTCGTAAACAGCTGTATGGGCACATGGCAGGTCGCAGAAGGAAAGGAATGCCATACGGTTTTTGGAAGGCAGATTTTGCTGGACTGTTTTTTTTGACACCATGTCCCATTTGAAGCCCCCCTGATGCACCCCTAGAGTAGAATAAAAAAACTGGCCCCATTTTAGAAACTACGGGATAGGGTGGCAGTATTGTTGGCATTAGTTTAGGGTACATATGATTTTTGGTTGCTCTATATTACACTTTTTGTGAGGCAAGATAACAAGAAATAGCTGTTTTGGCACCGTTTCTTGTTATTTACAGCATTCATCTGACAGGTTAGATCATGTGATATTTTTATAGACCAGGTTGCCACGGATGCGGCGATACCTAATATGTATACTTTTTTTTTTATTTATGTAAGTGTTACACACCACGATTTCATTTTTGAAGCAAACAAAATCATGTTTTAGTGTTTCCATAGTCTGAGAGCCATAGTTTTTTCAGTTTTTGGGCGATGACCTTGGGTAGGGTTTGATTTTTGCGGGATGAGATGACAGTTTTATTGGCACTATTTTGGGGTGCGTGTGACTTTTTGATCGCTTGCTATTACACTTTTTGTGATGTAAGGTGACAAAAAATAGTTTATTTAGCACAGTTTTTATTTAAATTTTTTTACGGTGTTCATCTGAGGGGTTAGGTAATGTGATATTTTTATAGAGCCGGCCGATACGGATGCGGCGATACCAAATATGTATACTTTTTTTTTATTTATGTAAGTTTTAGACAATAACAGCTTTTTTTTTTTTTAAAAATTATGTTTTAGTGTCTCCATATTCTGAGCCATAGTTTTTTTATTTTTTGGGCGATTGTCTCAGGTAGGGGCTCATTTTTTGCGGGATGAGGTGACGGTTAGATTGGTACTATTTTGGTGGGCAAACGCCTTTTTGATCGCTTGCTGTTGTACTTTTTGTGATGTAAGGTGACAAAAAAATGGTTTATTTAGCACAGTTTTTATTTTTTATTTTTTACGGTGTTCATCTGAGAGGTTAGGTCATGTGATATGTTTATAGAGCCGGTCGATACGGATGCGGCGATACCTAATATGTATACTTTTTTCCCCCCCTATTTTTTACCAATTTTTTTAACTTTGACGTTTTTGTTTATTTTTACTTGAAACTTTTTTGGGGGGAAACCTTTATTTTTTCAACTTTTTTTTCACTTTATTTTTTGTCCCACTTTGGGACTTGAACTTTTTGGGGTATATTCCTTTACAATGCATTCCAATACTTCTGTATTGGAATGCATTGACTGTATGAGTAATACTGTGTGTATTACTCATACAGCTTCCGGGGCTTCTGAGATCCAGGGGGCTGGATCTCACAGGCTCTTCACCGGAAGGCAGCGCAGATGCCTCAGGAAGGCATCGCGCTGCCTTCCATGCCATCGGGTCCCCCCCACAGCCCCATGGGGACCCGATGGCACCACCGCCGCACCAGGTAAAAGCCGCAAACCGCAGGTCTGAATTGACCTGCGGTTTGCAGAGATCGCCGGAACGGGGGGGTCACGGGACCCCCCGCACATTTAGCCAAGGTGCCTGCTCAATGATTTGTCATGTGTCCTTAAGGACTCGGGAAAAACATGCCGTATCGGTACGTCATGTGTCCGTAAGGGGTTAAAAAGGAATTATCAACATGTACCAGAAGGTGGTCTAAACTGTAACCCATTAGACACTGGCTAGACTGTGGTATGGAGTCTAAGCAATGCCTTAGACACACACAGGGACAGACAGACACACACACACACACACACAGGGACAGGCATACACAGCTAGGCCTCACCACATTCCAGCCAGGCTCCTGTCCATACAAGAACACAGCTATGTGCTCCTCTGGCTCCTCCCCCACTGGTCACATGGGCGGATGACATCAGGAAGGTCCTTTAGCCCGGTAGGAAACTCCATCTACCCGGTTCTGAGTCCTGGGGCCGCCCACCCCAGCAGTGCACATGGCATAAATTGTCTGCATTGCTGGGGTAAGCTGCCCTAGAATTGAGAAGAGGAAGTTTAATGAAGACCAGGACACATCTGCAGGAGTGAGCGGGCACAATAGGCCCCCCAGGAGCAGTGGGCCCCGGAACTTGCCCGGGTGTCCCGAGTGCTGAGGTCGGCCCTGGGGACAGGTGTTTATAAATGTTGGCAATACCTCCCACTGACCAGACATCCTCTATTTACACAGCACAGCGCTGCCAAGGAGTAGAATTGTTCACTGTATACATAATCTGGTTATTCAGCTGTATAGTTTGGGTTACAAATAGTATTATTTTCCTTCCCTGAAATTCCTACATCTGTCAGGATCACTGATTCATAGTTCATTGTATTTTTAGAAGATTAATCATATTGCAGTCATTGTCATGGTGGTCATGATTAAGAAGTACAGTTAAAACACGTAGACCTTGCCTGTCTGGTCAGCCTATGAATTTTATAATGAAGAAATAAAGAAATCGGATTTTATCCTGAGCCTGCTGCTTAATTGTTTTCCACTGATTTGATATTGCAGTGATTATAATGTTAGGGAACTCCCTAGCTTATATAGCAGGAGGTCCCAGGCTGGACTTACATCCATGCTAGAAAAACAAAACAAAAACTGAACCAGGTACTCCTTAAATGATGGTGATGGTGGAATATCTAGGAGGTAAGAAATTTCATGAACTGACCACAGCAGTGGCATCCTATTACAGTACCACTGTTGAATTCAGTGATCTCTTTATAACGACCCACTCTTTCACAAATGTTTGTAAAGGCGATTGCATGGCGAGGTGCTTAATTATATACACCTTTGGCAGTGGGACTGAATGAAACCCCTGGATTCCATGATTAACAGTTGTGCCCCAGTACATTTTTCCATATAATGACTTCCCTGCATTGGTGGAAGGTAAAATGATAAAATCTCTACTGCCTGCAGTCAGTCAATAGGGGGAGCTAATGTGCTTACTGCATACTGTTTTATTATTGAGCTCTATGTATACTCAGTATGCAGTAAGCCAACTGTCCCATTCATCATTATTATGCAAAGGCTTGTCTACTGGTAAATGTCTAATCAGATATCTAAGCGAGTAATTGTTAACCACAATGTCAAGATGCGCTCTGTGTGTGGTTCCAGGAGGCGGGCACGGCCGAGGCGCGCTCGCATCATCAGCGCACCCGGCGTTGCCTGTTCCCGTGCGAACCACACTGGGGCTGAGTGCCGAGCTGATCAATCGGCGCTCGGCTGTATGGGCTGCATTGGAACTCAGGAGTCATGTGACGCTGGCCACGTCACATGACTCCACTAGTGTACTATTTAAACAGGCAATCTGCTGGCCACAGATTGCCTGTTATTGAGGTCCTTCCTGCATGATACTCACCTGGTTTGTTTGTTCCTGCTTGGCTTCCGATTTCCCGTCCGTCTCATCCTCTGGTCTTGGCGTGCTCTCCTGATTTGACTTTGGCTTGTCCTGACGATTCTCTGCTTGCTCCTCCGGTACCTTTTCTGCTCTCTTGGTTCTGACGCAGCTTGTTTGACCTTTCTGTTTATGTGTTGTTTGTCTTCCCTGCACTATCCTAGCTAAGGGTTTGTCGACCAGTTGTCCCTTGTCGCTAGGACTTGCGAGGCAAGTAGGCAGGGACAGGGGTAAGGGTGGAGTTCAGTGGTCACTACCCCACCCCCTGTGTGTGTGACACACAACTAACTATTTTTAATGCAAAGGCACCAAACAATAGTTCGTTACCACAATTAGTACATCTAAGATAACAAAATGATTAGGGTATATTGGCATGTGGCAGGTTTTGTTACATAACTTTCTGCGACTGCTCATTTATCTGAATGGGGTTTGCAGAAAACAAGATTCTGGTGAACCTGGTGGATGTATGGATTTTCAGAGGCAGAAAGTTGTACAAGGAATCCGCAGATTTTATCCATAGGCGAGGGCTATACTGCTTTGGCCAAATCACACTTTAGGCAGTCAAATGTCATGAAATGTTACATAACAATATAATGAAAGTGAATGTGGTTGCATTGTGGCTTTTAAGTTGCTGTGGCCATGACATGAAAGTTGCCAGAAATTCTAACCTGCTAGATTTCTGGTGACTGGCCTGTGAGGCTAATAAATGCATATGATCAGGATTGCGTGCGGATTTGCATGCGGAAAACCGCACCGTAGGTCATGTACATTGTATTCTATGTATTTTTATTAAAGAAATGTAATAACTTTTAAGTTGCTAGGCGAATACAAAAGGGGGTATTCATTCTGGGTCCTTAAAAGGGGTGTTGTTGCTATATGGGACCTAAAAAGAGGCAATATTTCTGTATGGGAGCTAAAGTGGCACTATTTCTTTGCTGGGCCTAAAGGGAGCACTACTACTGTGGGACCTAGTGTGGAATTACTAGAGGGCACTATTACTTTGTGGGACCTAAAGAGGCACTATTACTGTGTGTAGCACATCATGGATACTTTGGTTTGTGGGGCAGTATTATTGTTTGGGTCACTATTTGGCACTTTTATTTTCAGAGGCCCTATTGAGTCGTGACTGGAAGAAGTCATCATGGAGGCCAGGATTGGATTGAGAGGATAATAGAGAAATAATGACTCAGAGAAGATATCACCCATGAGGTTAGGGCATATTCACATGTAGAGGTTATGTTATTGTTATTTTTATTTTGCCAAGACTATTGTTGAAGCAAAATCCCACAGTCTTGCCACAATTTCGCAAAAATAGTCACAGCAATAAATTGTGATGTAGCTGATTATATACATTAAATTGACTGTGTAGATAGCGTAAGACAATTTGTAAGAAGGTCCACTCATGAACCTTTGCATTGGGCTGACAAATATTTCACGTGAGTCACGGGACTAAAGGTGGATTTACATAGTGTATTAATTGAGTAGATTATCGAGAATGAACATTCCTGCGAATGCTCGTTCCAGACAATCTGCCCGTGTAAAGGTGCAGCCGATCACCTGATAAACAAGAAAAACACTCATTCATTGGGTCAAATTGTCGCTCGGGCAGGCACCTAAATGATCGTTTCTAGGCAGCGATCGTACGGTCTAAACAGCGACCTGCTGCCCAGAAACAATGCAGCTGTATGAGGACGAGCAATCGCAATAGCAACCGCTCCTCCTCATACTGTGGAGGTGATCGCTGCATGTAAATGCATCTCTTCACCTCCTCTTAACGAGCAGCCGACTGTGCTCATTGCAAGGTGTAAATGCACCTTTAACTGTACTGCATGCCTGGACAGCCTACAGCTATCAGCCTACAGCCGGGCATGGTGGGAGTTGTAGTTTTACAACAGCTGGAGGGCAGCAGATTGAGCATCCCTGGTCTAGAGGTATTATTTAATTCTTACAATGTGATCTATAAGTTGTCTTACAGCTATATTGTCTTCAATACATTTTTAAAGGTGGGGGCATATGCTTTTGGTATTGTGCCCAGATCTTTTAAGACCCTAGCAACATCCCTAGAACCAGTAATCCCTTAAAGAGAGTCTGCTAGCAGTTTTGGGCCTGCACAACTGCTGGTAATACTTGACAAGTGTCCTTGAAAGCTGTTTAAACATATCTTTGTGCATGGCTTTAGGCTAGGGCTACACTGCGACATGTGTCGCACACCAATGTCGCGCTACATTTATTGTAATGATAGTCTATGGTGTCACACTGTGACATGCAGCGACACGCCAGTTACAAAAAATTCATCCAAATTGTATTTTTTGTGTGACTGTCGTGTCGCAGTCACTGCATGTTGCATTACAATGAATATTGTGCGACATTAGTCACAATGTAGGTGTACTCCAATTAGTCGCACGACTAATGTCGCCGTGAAGCCCTAGCCTTTATAGCAGCATGAATGAGAAAATTAAGTCTTAATCCAGCTTGTGCTGCTATCACAAGTGCCCTCTAGATAGACAGTACATTATTAGGGCAGTTGCAGGAGTAGCACACTCCAGATTAATACTTCACTTTCTCAAACATGCTGTTAGCTACTTTCACACTGGCGTTTTGGCTTTCTGTTTCAGAGATCCGTCATAGGCTCTCAGAAGCGGTGCAAAACGGATCAGTTTTGCCCTAATGCATTCTGAATGGAAAAGGATCCGCTCAGAATGCATCAGTTTGCCTCCATTGAGTCACCGTTCCGCTCTGGAGGCGGACACCAAAACGCTGCTTGCAGTGTTTATCTGTCCGCCATGTGGTGCGGAGCAAGACAGATCCATCCTGACAAACAATGTAAGTCAATGGGGACGGATCAGTTTTCTATTGTGTCAAGACGGATCCGTCATGGCTATAGAAGACATAATACAACCGGATCCGTTCATGACGGATGCATGCAGTTGTATTATTGTAACAGAAGTGTTTTTGCAGATCCATGACGGATCCGCAACAAACGCTAATGTGAAAGTAGCCTTACTAAAACCATACAGAAAGGGATGGTCATGGGCGGATGGCAATTTAACCACCTCAGCCCCTATAGCTTAAACACCCTGAAAGACCAGGCCACTTTTTACACTTCTGACCTACACTACTTTCACCGTTTATTGCTCGGTCATGCAACTTACCACCCAAATGAATTTTACCTCCTTTTCTTCTCACTAATAGAGCTTTCATTTGGTGGTATTTCATTGCTGCTGACATTTTTACTTTTTTTGTTATTAATCGAAATTTAACGATTTTTTTGCAAAGAAATGACATTTTTCACTTTCAGTTGTAAAATTTTGCAAAAAAAAACGAGATCCATATAGAAATTTTGCTCTAAATTTATAGTTCTACATGTCTTTGATAAAAAAAAAATGTTTGGGTAAAAAAAAAAAATGGTTTGGGTAAAAGTTATAGCGTTTACAAACTATGGTACAAAAATGTGAATTTCCGCTTTTTGAAGCAGCTCTGACTTTCTGAGCACCTGTCATGTTTCCTGAGGTTCTACAATGGCAAGACAGTACAAACACCCCACAAATGACCCCATTTCGAAAAGTACACACCCTAAGGTATTCGCTGATGGGCATAGTGAGTTCATAGAACTTTTTATTTTTTGTCACAAGTTAGCGGAAAATGATGATTTTTTTTTTTATTTTTTTTTTCTTACAAAGTCTCATATTCCACTAACTTGTGACAAAAAATAAAAACTTCTATGAACTCACTATGCCCATCACGAAATACCTTGGGGTCTCTTCTTTCCAAAATGGGGTCACTTGTGGGGTAGTTATACTGCCCTGGCATTTTAGGGGCCCAAATGTGTGGTAAGGAGTTTGAAATCAAATTCTGTAAAAAATGACCTGTGAAATCCGAAAGGTGCTCTTTGGAATATGGGCCCCTTTGCCCACCTAGGCTGCAAAAAAGTGTCACACATCTGGTATCTCCGTACTCAGGAGAAGGTGGGGAATGTGTTTTGGGGTGTCTTTTTACATATACCCATGCTGGGTGAGATAAATATCTTGGTCAAATGCCAACTTTGTATAAAAAAAAATGGGAAAAGTTGTCTTTTGCCAAGATATTTCTCTCACCCAGCATGGGTATATGTAAAATGACACCCCAAAACACATTCCCCACCTTCTCCTGAGTACGGCAATACCAGATGTGTGACACTTTTTTGCAGCCTAGGTGGGCAAAGGGGCCCATATTCCAAAGAGCACCTTTCGGATTTCACAGGTCATTTTTTACAGAATTTGATTTCAAACTCCTTACCACACATTTGGGCCCCTAGAATGCCAGGGCAGTATAACTACCCCACAAGTGACCCCATTTTGGAAAGAAGACACCCCAAGGTATTGCGTGAGGGGCATGGCAAGTTCCTAGAATTTTTTATTTTTTGTCACAAGTTAGTGGAAAATGATGAATTGTTTTTTTTTTTTTTCATACAAAGTCTCATATTCCACTAACTTGTGACAAAAAATAAAAACTTCCATGAACTCACTATGCCCATCAGCGAATACCTTGGGGTCTCTTCTTTCCAAAATGGGGTCACTTGTGGGGTAGTTATACTGCCCTGGCATTCTAGGGGCCCAAATGTGTGGTAAGGAGTTTGAAATCAAATTCTGTAAAAAATGACCTGTGAAATCCGAAAGGTGCTCTTTGGAATATGGGCCCCTTTGCCCACCTAGGCTGCAAAAAAGTGTCACACATCTGGTATCTCCGTACTCAGGAGAAGGTGGGGAATGTGTTTTGGGGTGTCATTTTACATATACCCATGCTGGGTGAGATAAATATCTTGGTCAAATGCCAACTTTGTATAAAAAAATGGGAAAAGTTGTCTTTTGCCAAGATATTTCTCTCACCCAGCATAGGTATATGTAAAATGACACCCCAAAACACATTCCCCACCTTCTCCTGAGTACGGAGATACCAGATGTGTGACACTTTTTTGCAGCCTAGGTGGGCAAAGGGGCCCATATTCCAAAGAGCACCTTTCGGATTTCACAGGTCATTTTTTACAGAATTTGATTTCAAACTCCTTACCACACATTTGGGCCCCTAGAATGCCAGGGCAGTATAACTACCCCACAAGTGACCCCATTTTGGAAAGAAGAGACCCCAAGGTATTCGCTGATGGGCATAGTGAGTTCATGGAAGTTTTTATTTTTTGTCACAAGTTAGTGGAATATGAGACTTTGTATGAAAAAAATAAATAAAAATAAATCAGCATTTTCCACTAACTTGTGACAAAAAAGAAAAAATTCTAGGAACTCGCCATGCCCCTCACGGAATACCTTGGGGTGTCTTCTTTCCAAAATGGGGTCACTTGTGGGGTAGTTATACTGCCCTAGCATTTTCCAGGGGCCCTAATGTGTGGTAAGTAGGTAAATGACCTGTGAAATCCTAAAGGTGCTCTTTGGAATATGGGCCTCTTTGCCCACCTAGGCTGCAAAAAAGTGTCACACATCTGGTATCGCCTTTTTCAGGAGAAGTTGGGGAATGTGTTTTGGGGTGTCATTTTACATATACCCTTGCTGGGTGAGAGAAATATCTTGGCAAAAGACAACTTTTCCCATTTTTTTATACAAAGTTGGCATTTGACCAAGATATTTATCTCACCCAGCATGGGTATATGTAAAATGACACCCCAAAACACATTCCCCACCTTCTCCTGAGTACGGCGATACCAGATGTGTGACACTTTTTTGCAGCCTAGATGCGCAAAGGGGCCCAAATTCCTTTTAGGAGGGCATTTTTAGACATTTGGATACCAGACTTCTTCTCACGCTTTGGGGCCCCTAGAATGCCAGGGCAGTATAAATACCCCACATGTGACCCCATTTTGGAAAGAAGACACCCCAAGGTATTCAATGAGGGGCATGGCGAGTTCATAGAAATTTTTTTTTTTTGGCACAAGTTAGCGGAAATTGATATTTTTAATTTTTTTCTCACAAAGTCTCCCGTTCCGCTAACTTGGGACAAAAATTTCAATCTTTCATGGACTCAATATGCCCCTCACGGAATACCTGGGGGTGTCTTCTTTCCGAAATGGGGTCACATGTGGGGTATTTATACTGCCCTGGCATTCTAGGGGCCCTAAAGCGTGAGAAGAAGTCTGGAATATAAATGTCTAAAAAATTTTACGCATTTGGTTTCCGTGAGGGGTATGGTGAGTTAATGTGAGATTTTATTTTTTGACACAAGTTAGTGGAATATGAGACTTTGTAAGAAAAAAAATAAAAAAATTCCGCTAACTTGGGCCAAAAAAATGTCTGAATGGAGCCTTACAGAGGGGTGATCAATGACAGGGGGGTGATCAATGACAGGGGGGTGATCAATGACAGGGGGGTGATCAGGGAGTCTATATTGGGTGATAACCACAGTCATTGATCACGCCCGTGTAAGGCTTCATTCAGACGTCCATATGCGTTTTGCGGATCCGATCCATCTATCAGTGGATCCGTAAAAATCATGCGGACGTCTGAATGGAGCTTTACAGGGGGGTAATCAATGACAGGGGGGTAATCAATGACAGGGGGGTGATCAGGGAGTCTATATGGGGTGATCACCACAGTCATTGATCACGCCCCTGTAAGGCTTCATTCAGACGTCCGTATGCGTTTTGCGGATCCGATCCATCTATCAGTGCATCCGTAAAAATCATGCGGACATCTCAATGGAGCTTTACAGGGGGGTAATCAATGACAGGGGGGTGATCAGGGAGTCTATATGGGGTGATCACCACAGTCATTGATCACGCCCCTGTAAGGCTTCATTCAGACGTCCGGATGCGTTTTGCGGATCCGATCCATCTATCAGTGGATCCGTAAAAATCATGCGGACGTCTGAATGGAGCTTTACAGGGGGGTAATCAATGACAGGGGGGTAATCAATGACAGGGGGGTGATCAGGGAGTCTATATGGGGTGATCACCACAGTCATTGATCACGCCCCTGTAAGGCTTCATTCAGACGTCCGGATGCGTTTTGCGGATCCGATCCATCTATCAGTGCATCCGTAAAAATCATGCGGACATCTGAATGGAGCTTTACAGGGGGTTGATCAATGACAGGGGGGTGATCACCACAGTCATTGATCATGCCCCTGTAAGGCTTCATTCAGACGTCCGGATGCGTTTTGCGGATCGGATCCATCTATCAGTGCATCCGTAAAAATCATGCGGACATCTGAATGGCGCTTTACAGGGGGGTGATCAGGGAGTCTATATGGGGTGATCACCACAGTCATTGATCATGCCCCTGTAAGGCTTCATTCAGACGTCCGGATGCGTTTTGCGGATCCGATCCATCTATCAGTGCATCCGTAAAAATCATGCGGACATCTGAATGGAGCTTTACAGGGGGGTAATCAATGACAGGGGGGTGATCACCACAGTCATTGATCATGCCCCTGTAAGGCTTCATTCAGACGTCCGGATGCGTTTTGCGGATCGGATCCATCTATCAGTGCATCCGTAAAAATCATGCGGACATCTGAATGGAGCTTTACAGGGGGGTGATCAATGACAGGGGGGTAATCAATGACAGGGGGGTGATCAGGGAGTCTATATGGGGTGATCACCACAGTCAGTGATCATGCCCCTGTAAGGCTTCATTCAGACGTCCGGATGCGTTTTGCGGATCGGATCCATCTATCAGTGCATCCGTAAAAATCATGCGGACATCTGAATGGAGCTTTACAGGGGGGTGATCAGGGAGTCTATATGGGGTGATCACCACAGTCATTGATCATGCCCCTGTAAGGCTTCATTCAGACGTCCGGATGCGTTTTGCGGATCCGATCCATCTATCAGTGGATCCGTAAAAATCATGCGGACGTCTGAATGGAGCTTTACAGGGGGGTAATCAATGACAGGGGGGTAATCAATGACAGGGGGTGATCAGGGAGTCTATATGGGGTGATCACCACAGTCATTGATCATGCCCCTGTAAGGCTTCATTCAGACGTCCGGATGCGTTTTGCGGATCCGATCCATCTATCAGTGCATCCGTAAAAATCATGCGGACATCTGAATGGAGCTTTACAGGGGGGTAATCAATGACAGGGGGGTGATCACCACAGTCATTGATCATGCCCCTGTAAGGCTTCATTCAGACGTCCGGATGCGTTTTGCGGATCGGATCCATCTATCAGTGCATCCGTAAAAATCATGCGGACATCTGAATGGAGCTTTACAGGGGGGTGATCAATGACAGGGGGGTAATCAATGACAGGGGGGTGATCAGGGAGTCTATATGGGGTGATCACCACAGTCAGTGATCATGCCCCTGTAAGGCTTCATTCAGACGTCCGGATGCGTTTTGCGGATCGGATCCATCTATCAGTGCATCCGTAAAAATCATGCGGACATCTGAATGAAGCTTTACAGGGGGGTGATCAGGGAGTCTATATGGGGTGATCACCACAGTCATTGATCATGCCCCTGTAAGGCTTCATTCAGACGTCCGGATGCGTTTTGCGGATCCGATCCATCTATCAGTGGATCCGTAAAAATCATGCGGACGTCTGAATGGAGCTTTACAGGGGGGTAATCAATGACAGGGGGGTAATCAATGACAGGGGGGTGATCAGGGAGTCTATATGGGGTGATCACCACAGTCATTGATCACGCCCCTGTAAGGCTTCATTCAGACGTCCGGATGCGTTTTGCGGATCCGATCCATCTATCAGTGCATCCGTAAAAATCATGCGGACATCTGAATGGAGCTTTACAGGGGGTTGATCAATGACAGGGGGGTGATCACCACAGTCATTGATCATGCCCCTGTAAGGCTTCATTCAGACGTCCGGATGCGTTTTGCGGATCGGATCCATCTATCAGTGCATCCGTAAAAATCATGCGGACATCTGAATGGAGCTTTACAGGGGGGTGATCAATGACAGGGGGGTAATCAATGACAGGGGGGTGATCAGGGAGTCTATATGGGGTGATCACCACAGTCATTGATCATGCCCCTGTAAGGCTTCATTCAGACGTCCGGATGCGTTTTGCGGATCGGATCCATCTATCAGTGCATCCGTAAAAATCATGCGGACATCTGAATGGAGCTTTACAGGGGGGTGATCAGGGAGTCTATATGGGGTGATCACCACAGTCATTGATCATGCCCCTGTAAGGCTTCATTCAGACGTCCGGATGCGTTTTGCGGATCGGATCCATCTATCAGTGCATCCGTAAAAATCATGCGGACATCTGAATGGCGCTTTACAGGGGGGTGATCAGGGAGTCTATATGGGGTGATCACCACAGTCATTGATCATGCCCCTGTAAGGCTTCATTCAGACGTCCGGATGCGTTTTGCGGATCCGATCCATCTATCAGTGCATCCGTAAAAATCATGCGGACATCTGAATGGAGCTTTACAGGGGGGTAATCAATGACAGGGGGGTGATCACCACAGTCATTGATCATGCCCCTGTAAGGCTTCATTCAGACGTCCGGATGCGTTTTGCGGATCGGATCCATCTATCAGTGCATCCGTAAAAATCATGCGGACATCTGAATGGAGCTTTACAGGGGGGTGATCAATGACAGGGGGGTAATCAATGACAGGGGGGTGATCAGGGAGTCTATATGGGGTGATCACCACAGTCATTGATCATGCCCCTGTAAGGCTTCATTCAGACGTCCGGATGCGTTTTGCGGATCGGATCCATCTATCAGTGCATCCGTAAAAATCATGCGGACATCTGAATGGAGCTTTACAGGGGGGTGATCAGGGAGTCTATATGGGGTGATCACCACAGTCATTGATCATGCCCCTGTAAGGCTTCATTCAGACGTCCGGATGCGTTTTGCGGATCCGATCCATCTATCAGTGGATCCGTAAAATCATGCGGACGTCTGAATGGAGCTTTACAGGGGGGTAATCAATGACAGGGGGGTAATCAATGACAGGGGGGTGATCAGGGAGTCTATATGGGGTGATCACCACAGTCATTGATCACGCCCCTGTAAGGCTTCATTCAGACGTCCGGATGCGTTTTGCGGATCCGATCCATCTATCAGTGGATCCGTAAAAATCATGCGGACATCTGAATGGAGCTTTTTCAGGGGGGTGATCAATGACAGGGGGGTAATCAATGACAGGGGGGTGATCAGGGAGTCTATATGGGGTGATCAGGGGTGATCAGGGGCTAATAAGGGGTAAATAAGTGATGGGGGGGGTGTAGTGTAGTGTAGTGGTGCTTGGTGCTACTTTACTGAGCTACCTGTGTCCTCTGGTGGTCGATCCAAACAAAGGGGACCACCAGAGGACCAGGTAGCAGGTATATTAGACGCTGTTATCAAAACAGCGTCTAATATACCTGTTAGGGGTTAAAAAAAACACATCTCCAGCCTGCCAGCGAACGATCGCCGCTGGCAGGCTGGAGATCAACTCTCTTACCTTCCGTTCCTGTGAGCGCGCGCGCCTGTGTGCGCGCGTTCACAGGAAATCTCGGCCATCGCGAGATGACGCGTATATGCGTGACTGTGCGCAGCGCTGCCACCTCCGGAACGCGATCCTGCGTTAGGCGGTCCGGAGGTGGTTAAAGTGGCGCTGGAAAAAAAATAAAAGTGGGCCCAAATTGACAGAAGGTCAAGTAGGTAGGGCTACCACACATATACGGGGCCAGCAATACCATAGCGGTGCAGCAGAACCATAAATATCACATTGCAGCACAATATACTGACCCGGCAGAACCAAATACCACGGTGCAGCACATTATACTGCCCTACCAGAACTAAATATCACAGTACAATACAAAATACTGCCCCAGCAGAACCAAATACCACAGAGCAGCAGAATGTACTGCCACCACCAGGACCAAATACCACAGTGCAGCACAAAATACTGCACCAGCAGTACCAAATACCACAGTGCAATACAATATACTACCTCAGCAGAACCAAATAATGTAGTGCCCTAGAGCAGGGAGTACTTTGACATTTGGACATTTGCCTATATCCCCTATGCAAAGTAAAAACTTCTCACTTTATTTCTCTTGAAAGGGTTAACTTATACTGTTTAACCCCTTCCCGACATGTCACGTACTATTACGTCATGGAAGTCAGTGACTTCCCCCATTTTGACGTAATATGAAGTCATGGTGATCGGGCGGGCACCGGAGCGGTGCACGCCCGATCACTGCAGGGTTACGGCAGTCCCTGATACCTGGGCCCCGGCTGTATCCGCCGGCATCGCTGTTTACAGCGTTGCCGGCGGATTAACCCCTTCTATGCCGCGGTCAGCACTGACCGCGACATAGAAGGGGTTTGCTGCGGGTGAGGGAGCCCATCGAGTCCCTGCACTGCTGTGGCGGGGGCACGATGGTTGACAAGGCAGCCCGATGCCGTGCAGAAGGCTGCCCAATGCCTTGCACGCAATTGGACCTGCCTTCTACGGGTTCCGAGGAGATTCAGCCTCAGGCTGTCACTCTCTGAGAAGGTCTGGCAGACGTTCTTCTGTACCTCTTGCATGATGTTCTTTGTTTTGGTTTCACTTTGTCATCTCCTTTCCTTCTCCCAGCTGTCACCTATCTACACTAATTGCCTCCCTTTATATTCCCTCCCATACTGCCTCACTTTGCGGTTTATACTACTTCCTGGATTGAAGTTTTCACTGCTGGAGTCTTCTGCTGCTGCTTGTTCAGATAAGTCCTTTCATGTATTGTGTTTCCTTGCTGGCTTGATTCTAGGTGACCCTGACTCCCTCCATATTAAGTGCAGGGAGCCGGTGGTCGTGTCCCCTCACTATTATAGGGTTTTCAGGTGTCACACAGTCTAGGTACGAGGGCATGCAATCGTCTACCTCTGAGACCCTTGTATGTGCTTAGCAGTCAGGATGAGCTCTTAGGGTTTTATAGGGGTCACCTTTATGCTCCTTAGTTTGGGATCAAGCCAGTCGGATGTTTATCCATAACTTCCAGCTATCTGCAACATCATCCGTGACACAGGCTGGGTCTCCTAGGCAACCTGTTAGTGTATTACTCTGTGTAATATGCTAACAGGCAATGCATTACAATACAGATGTATTGTAATGTATTGCAGAGGGGATCAGACCCCTAAAAGTTGAAGTCCCAGAGTGGGACAGAAATAAAGTTAAAAAAAAAGTTTAAAAAAAGTGTATTTAATAAAAATAAATAAAGTTTCAAGTAAAAAAAAAAAAAAAAAACTTTCCCCAGATTTCATAATAAAAAATAGAAAAAAAAAGGAAAAACACACATATTAGGTATCGCCACATCCATAACGACCGTCTCTATAAATATATCACATGATCCACCATAAAAAAATAAAAATAAAAACTGTCAAAAAAAGCTATTTTTGTCACCCTACATCACAAAAAGTGCAACACCAAGTGATCAAAAATGCGTATGTCGAACAAAATGGTACCAATAAAACTCACCTCATCCTGCAAAAAATTAGACCCTACATAAGAAAATCACTCAAAAAATAAAAGAACTGTAGCTCTCAGAACATGGAGACATTTTTTCTTTCAAATATGCTATTATTGTGTTAAAGGGAAATAAATAAAAAAATTATACATATTAGGTCTCTCCGTGTCCGTAACAACCAGCTCTATAAAAATATCACATGACCTAACCCCTCAGGTGAACGCTGTAAAAATAAATAAATAAATAAAAACTGTGCCAAAATTAACTATTTTTTGGTCACCTTGCCCCATAAAGTGTAATAATGAATGATCAAAAAATCATATGTACCCAAAAATGGTACCAATAAAACTGGCACCTTATCCGCTAGTTTCCAAAATTGGGTCACTTTTTGGGAGTTTCTACTGTAAGGGTGCATCAGGGGGGTTTCAAATGGGACATGGCATCTAAAAACCAGTCCAGCAAAATCTGCCTTCCAAAAATCATATGGCATTCCTTTTCTTCTGCACCCTGCTGTGTGCCCTTACATCCGTTTACGACCACATGTGGGGTTTTTCTGTAAACCGCAGAATCAGGGTAATAAATATTGAGTTTTGTTTGGCTGTTAACCCTTGATGTGTTAAAGAAAAAAATTGATTAAAATGGAAAATCTGCTAAAAAAAGTTAAATTTAGAAATTTTATCTCCATTTTCCTTTAATTCTTGTGGAACACCTAAAGGGTTAACAAAGTTTGTAAAATCAGTTTTTAGTAACTTGAGGGGTGTAGTTTCTACTATGGGGTCATTTATGGGGCGTTTCTACTATGTAAGCCTTACAAAGTGACTTCACACCTGAAATGGTCCTTAAAAAGTGGGTTTTGAAAAAAATAATTAAAATTTTAAGAATTGCTTCTAAATTTCTAAGCCTTCTAACGTCCTAAACAATAAAATGACATTTCCAAAATTATGCCAAAATAAAGTAGACATATGTGGAATGTTAAGTAATAAATATTTTATGAGGTATCACTTTCTGTTTTAAAAGCAGAGAAATCGAAATGTTGAAAATTGCAAATTTTTCTAAATTTTTGGTAAATTTGGGATTTTTTTCATAAATAAATTTGAAATATATTGACTCAAATTTATGACTATCATGAAGTACAATGTGTCACGGGAAAACATTCTCAGAATGGCTTGGATAAATAAAAGTGTTCCAAAGATATTACTACATAAAATGACCTGGGCAGAAGGGTGAAAACTGGCCCGGGGTAAAAGGGGTTAATACTGTGTTACTGTATTTTATAAGTTCTGATATATAGCCTGTTCATTATCACTGTATTTACATGGCTCTGTGGAAAGATCTAATGAATACTGAGAGACTGTTAGGGCTTTGATTGAGAAGCTGGTAATTTTACACCATAGGGTTTACCATAGGGTTTAAAGAATACCATATTTTGGAGGGAAAAAACTCAGACCTGTTTACCACCATGTTTTGGAGGGAAAAACCCCAGACTTATTTACCACCAAAAAGCAGACAGCCTGACCTTTCAAAATGTCTGGTTTTAGCTATGTTGTTATGTCTGGAAACTTGTTTTTGTCTGGAAAACCTGCTGTGTCATTGCCATTGAGTATCGAATCTCTAATGTAAGTCCATACCAGACAGGAGTTGAAACATTGTATCTGTTTGTGCTGAGTTTCTCCACTCCACCCCTCCCACTAGAAGGTACTAGTCTAGCAAAAACTGTATATAAGGAGAGCAGTCAGAGCCCCTAGTGTGCTGCAGTTAGAGAACAGTGCTTGGAGGAGAGACTCATGCCAGCCTGCATGAGTGACCAGAAGAAGACGCTGAGATAGGGACACTGAGCCACAGACCATGGGTCACTAGCCCTGTGACCAGGAATCCACCCGGACTACTGTACTATAGACCGTGGGCCCTTGACCAGGATGCCAGCCTTCTGAGAGAGAGACTACTGAGTGACCAGAAGAAGACGCTGAGACGGGGATACGCTGCCACAGACCCTGGATCACCAGCCTTGGACCAGGTACCAGCCTTCTGAAGAGAAAGAGGGCAGCCAGCTCAGGCCTTTCCTCAGCATCAAACCCTTCTTTTGCTAGGGAGGAGACTGGAGAAGCCAGCCATTGCCTCGCCTGTATTGTTTTGTACCTGAATTCCTACAATAAAGAAGCACCCTGGTTTACTGCAGACCCTGACTCTCTGGACTTATTTCCCATTGGGGTGTACCACGCCTTACCATCCCTTCGGGAGAGTAGCAACACATGGTGACACCTCAACGGTGTCCGGGGGACCCAGCGTAGCGTTGGGGCCACCCCAAACCCGGCCACTGCAATAACACTATGCAGCAAAATATACTGCCCTAGCAGCAGGAAATACTTGTCCAGCAGCTGCCTCTCTGTGGTGGCCAGTGCCAGCTTCCACGTTCTGTCTTCCTCGACTTGTCTCTGGAGGAGGGGGCTGACAAGGGGAAACACAGGCCACAGAAGCGAGCCAGGCCTACAAATAGCATACTGCCTACCATCACTACCAAACATACAGGAGGACACAGGACTACATACCTATTACAGCGACTGATGTCTCCTCTGATTAGTCGTTCTCTTTCCATATTTTCTCCATTGGGCCAAGATTGCCATGACAAATCCTTTCAGCCACATTTTGTCTCTGCAGAGTTTGCCACACAGACATTTTAGATTCATCACTTTTCCATCATCCTCCACATCTTCTCAATACAAACCACCCATACTGGTGCCCCAACAGTGTCATCCTGCAGCCACCCCCAGTACCGTGTCTGCTGTGATCCCCAATGAATCCACATGTACTATACTGCTAAAAAAGTTCCCCCAGTAGTAATAATGCCCTTATATTGCCTCCAGTAACAATAATGGCACCTATAGTGCCCCCAGTATTAACCCCCTCCTGACATGGTGATTTTTCATTTTTGCATTTCCGTTTTTTACTTCCTGCCTTCCCAGAACTTTTTTATTTTTTTGTTCACATAACCATATGAGGGCTTGTTTTTTGCACTTTGTAATGGCACCATTTAATATTGCGTATGATATTGTGAAGTTGGAAAAATTTCCAAATATGGTGGAATTGAAAACAAAATAGCAATTTTGCCACAGTTTTGTGGGTTTTGTTTTTACAGCACTCACTATGAGGTAAAACTGACCAGTTCCCCATTCTCTGGGTCAGTGCAATCACAAAGATACCACAAATATAGTTTTTCTTGCGTTTTAATACTGAAAAAATATATATAAACTTTGAAGAAAAAAATATATATTTTCATTACCATATTCTAACCTCTAACTTTTTTTTATAGTTATGTCTAAGGCTCATTTTTTGCAAGACAATCTGTAGATTTTATTAATACCATTTTGGGGTATGTATGGACTTTTTTAATACATTTTTATTCAATATTTGGTGGGAGAAAAAGTGATTAAAAAATCGTCAAATCGGCCATTTTGATATTTTTTTTCCATTATACTATTCACCATATGGGATCCATTTTTATATTTTAATAGTACAGGGTTTTTTTTAGATGCAGAAATGCCTTTGATGTTTATTTTTTTTAATTGGTCATTTATTTTTTGTTTAATTTTGGGGAAAAGGCGGTTGATTTGAGTTTTTATATTTTTTAACCCCCCCAAATTGATCCCAACATGTAATCATTATATTGCAGCTTGAATAAAGTAATGGAATTGTATCCACTACACCATACAAAGATTGGTATATTACAATACAGGGCTGCCACCTGCAGGCCTGAATTGTAATATACAAGTAATAAGCCTAGAAGCCTAGTACAGGCTCTGGCTTATTACAGCAATGCAACGCATATGGGGGTTAAATGTCCATAATCGGTATTACTGGTGATCGCAGACATTAGCCCTGGGTGTCTGCTGTGTGAAACAGCAGGCACATAGTAGCTATGACGAGCACATCTTTAAAGACCAAACATCCGCTGTACATGTACTGCGAATGTCGAGCAGAGGTTAATAGTGCCCCTATATTGCTTGCAGCAATAATAATAGCCCCTATAGTGCCCCAAGTAATAATAATGTTCTCTTAAATGCCCACAGGAATAACATCTCTATAGTGCCCCAAGTATTAATGTCTCCTATTGTGCCCCCAGTAATAATGTCCCCTAAAATGCTTCTAGCAATAAAAATGCCTCTATAGTGCCTCCCCCTCATTGTACTCATCGTAATAATAATGTGCCCAGTAATAAAATCCCCCCATATTGCCCTGTATTAAAATGCCTCAGTGCCTCCATTAATGCCACAGGTTTAAAAAAAAAAGCTCTGTTAATGCTACCAGTATTAATAAAATGACCAAGCTGTGCCTAAGTACTATAAAGTATATAAAATATATAAACATAAAATATAATAAAATCCATCCATAGTGCCCCCAACTGCACATTGCGTTTTTTGTCCGGCCGCCTCTCGTCATGATTGCTGTGCTGCGGCCGGATCTGTGGCCAGTCCCCATTATAGTGAATAGGGCCGGGCGGACTTCCGGCAGAACACGTGTGCACACGGTAGTACGGATTTGGCAGGCTGTTCACCTGCTAGAACAGCCTGCCGGAAAAGCTTAACGCCTTAGTACTCGCCTTGCATATTATTTCCTTATTTTATGCAACTTGGCTTTTAGAAATTTCTATATTCAGATAAGTTTTGGGCTATTGTTGTAAAAAGAAAACTATTAAAGTGTATAAATATGCAGGAAAAATAGATTTTTCACACCCAACAAGTTGGGTGGTATGCCCACACCACCCAGTCACACCAGGCATGACTTAGCACCACCACCCTCCCTGCCCTACATCACACTACTACACTGACCAACACCACCAGTTAACCAGGCAGCCTGACCGAGCCCCATGCCCTAATGTTGAGAGCCATTTGACTGGCATGGGATCGGGCACACAGGAGGAAGAGAAAGTATGGCTGGGAGTGGGAGGAGGTTTGCATGCATGCAGTCTTAGTGGCCTGCTGATGCTGGGAGTGGTAGGCATGGCAGGTCTCTTAGGGAGGAAACTAAAAAGAAAACGGTTCATCATCAGCAGGTGGGTGGGGAAGCAGGAGATTATGAATAACCATGACTCTTCATAGGCAGCCGTGACTCTTTTCAAGGCACGAGCTGCAATCATTATAAAGCTGGTTCTCAGCAACCACTTAAAGGGGTTTTCTCATCACAGACAATGGGGGCATATTGCTAGAATATGCCCCCATTGTCTGATAGGTGCGGTTCCCACCTCTGGGACCCACACTTACACCGAGAATGGATTGGGGAAGGTGGCGGAGGGCGCACTGTGCATCCGCTCTCCATTCATTACTATGGGGCCACCAAAAATAGCCAAGCTATTTCCGTCGGCCCCATAGAAATTAAGGGAGCAGTGGCCGCGCAAGTGCGGTGCGCTTCATTTTAACTTGTATGTAGAGAGCGCTTGCAGGGGGCCAGGCCCTGGGAAACCCAGGGTCCTCCAGCCACCACTCTCCCCGCTCCGTTCTCACCTATCAGACAATGGGAGCATATCCTAGCGATAAGCCCCGATTGTCTGTGATGGGAATACCCCTTTAATGAGTGACACACCTCTGAAATAAGCATATCTGTCACTACTTTATGCTGCCATCAGTGAGGGTAGCATAAAGTTGATGACAAGTTTCCTTCACATTCTCCAGGTGTAAATAAGCAAAAAAAAAGGGAAAAGTTCCAACATCTAAAGAGTATACCAATTTGCGATCTATGGACATATTCAATTATGAGTCCACTAGGGGGCAATATTGTCATCCATTCACTAATGGACCCACAAATTGATATGTCAACAACAGCAGCCTGTCATCTCTGGTTTATTCCCATTTTTAAGAACTAATGACTCCCTGGAGCCTTGCTGTACATTTTAATTTGATGTATTATTTATGCATTTCTTTCCAAAGAGGTTTCTACAAAACCTAAATAGGATATTTATAATACCCATATTAATTATTCACGCTAGTTTGTTTTCAATGATAACAAGCCAAAACCTTAAGGATTTAAAACCTCAAGCTTTTTTTTAAACAAAAACACAGGCAGCTGGACCTGTGGGGAAATCCATAATTATTGTACCTGGTTACGGCTTCCTGGCTCTCAGGTCTTCACTGGACTTCCATTCCGCATATTGCTATTTCACTTGTGCTGCTGCAGCAGCCAATGACTGGCCTCAGCAGTGATGTGTCCAAAAGGGTGCATGTGACCCAGTCTGTGCAGGAAGTTGACAGAGACCAGAAATCCAGTGTAAACATCTTGGAAGCCAGAACTATTCAGCAGGGACAGATAAAAAATAAATAAATAATGGACAAATATGTAAAAAAAAATATTATAATTTTATATATATATATATATATATATATATATATACACATTTGAAAATATATGTACAGCATCATTATGTGTACTGCATATGCAGATATAAGGTTATTTAATAAGTTATGTTGTACAATAATAAATGTAGTTCCAAATATACAGGTGAAACTCAAAAAATTAGAATATTGTGCAAAGTTCATTTATTTCAGTAATGCAACTTAAAAGGTGAAACTAACATATGAGATAGACTCATTACATGCAAAGCAAGATATTTCAAGCCTTTATTTGTAATAATTTGGTGGATTATGGCTTATAGCTTATGAAACCCCAAAGTCACAATTTTGAGGTACCCTTTGCTCAGGGGGTAACATAGAAACATAGAAACATAGAATGTGTCGGCAGATAAGAACCATTTGGCCCATCTAGTCTGCCCAATATACTGAATACTATGGATAGCCCCCGGCCCTATCTTATATGAAGGATGGCCTTATGCCTATCCCATGCATGCTTAAACCCCTTCACTGTATTTGCAGCTACCACTTCTGCAGGAAGGCTATTCCATGCATCCACTACTCTCTCAGTAAAGTAATACTTCCTTATATTACTTTTAAACCTTTGCCCCTCTAATTTAAAACTGTGTCCTCTTGTGGTAGTTTTTCTTCTTTTAAATATGCTCTCTTTCTTTACCGAGTTGATTCCCTTTATGTATTTAAAAGTTTCTATCATATCCCCTCTGTCTCTTCTTTCTTCCAAGCTATACATATTAAGGTCCTTTAACCTTTCCTGGTAAGTTTTATCCTGCAATCCATGTACTAGTTTAGTAGCTCTTCTCTGAACTCTCTCTAGAGTATCTATATCCTTCTGGAGATATGGCCTCCAGTACTGCGCACAATACTCCAAGTGAGGTCTCACCAGTGTTCTGTACAGCGGCATAAGCACTTCACTCTTTCTACTGCTTATACCTCTCCCTATACATCCAAGCATTCTGCTGGCATTTCGTGCTGCTCTATTACATTGTCTTCCCACCTTTAAGTCTTCTGAAATAATTACTCCTAAATCCCTTTCCTCAGATACTGAGGTCAGGACTGTGTCAAATATTCTATATTCTGCCCTTGGGTTTTTACGCCCCAGGTGCATTATCTTGCACTTATCCACATTAAATTTCAGTTTCCAGAGTTCTGACCATTCTTCTAGTTTTCCTAAATCCTTTTCCATTTGGCGTTTCCCTCCAGGAACATCAACCCTGTTACATATCTTTGTGTCATCAGCAAAAAGACAAACCTTACCAGCGAGGCCTTTTGCAATATCACTTATGAAGATATTAAACAAAATCGGTCCCAGTACAGATCCCTGTGGAACCCCACTGGTAACATTACCTTGTTTTGAATGTTCTCCATTGACTACAACCCTCTGTTGTCTGTCACTCAGCCACTGCCTAATCCACTCAACAATATGGGAGTCCATGCTCAATGACTGCAGTTTATTGATAAGTCTTCTATGTGGGACAGTGTCAAAAGCCTTACTAAAATCTAGAAATGCGATGTCTACTGCACCTCCACCGTCTATTATTTTATTCACCCAGTCAAAAAAATCTATAAGATTTGTTTGACATGATCTCCCTGAAGTAAACCCATGTTGTTTTTCATCTTGTAATCCATGGGATTTTAGATGTTCCACAATCCTATCCTTTAATAGGGTTTCCATTAATTTGCCTACTATTGATGTCAGACTCACTGGTCTATAGTTGCTCGATTCCTCCCTACTACCTTTCTTGTGAATGGGCACGACATTTGCCAATTTCCAATCTTCCGGGACGACTCCTGTTACTAATGATTGGTTAAATAAATCTGTTAACGGTTTTGCCAGCTCACCACTAAGCTCTTTTAATAATTTTGGGTGTATCTCATCAGGCCCCTGTGACTTATCTGTCTTCACCTTAGACAGCAAACTTAGAACATCTTCCTCTGTAAAGATACATGCATCAAACGATTTAATAGTCATTCTTTCTAGTGGAGGTCCTTCTCCTTTTTCTTTTGTAAAAACTGAACAGAAGTATTCATTAAGGCAGTCGGCTAGCCCTTTATTCTCTTCTACATACCTTCCGTCCTTTGTTTTTAATTTAGTTATTCCTTGTTTTAATTTCCTTTTTTCATTTATATATCTGAAGAATGTCTTATCCCCTTTTTTCATAGACTGAGCTAGTTTTTCTTCTGCCTGCGCTTTAGAAGTTCTTATAACTTGCTTGGCCTCTCTCTGCCTAATCTTGTAGATTTCCTTATCTTCATTGCTCTGGGTTTTTTTATAATTACAAAATGCTAGCTTTTTATTTTTAATGATTTGGGCCACTTCTGCTGAGTACCACATTGGTCTCCTCCTTTTTTTGCTTTTACTGACGAGTCTAATGCAATTTTCTGTTGCCTTCAATAATGCACCTTTTAAGTAGTCCCATTTCTCCTGGACTCCATGTAATCCGTTCCAGTCTGATAAGGACTCATTTATGACTAATTTCATTTTTGAAAAGTCTGTTTTTCTAAAATCTAAAACTTTTGTTTTTGTGTGGTGGGACTCTTTCACAGTTCTTATATTAAACCACACTGACTGGTGATCACTAGATCCCAAGGTTTCGCCTACAATGACATCATATACCGAATCCCCGTTTGTGAATACCAAATCCAAAATGGCCTCCCTCCGGGTTGGCTCCTCAACCACTTGTTGTAGAGATAACCCCAGTAGGGAATTTAGAATATCTGTACTCCTGGTAGAACTTGCTATTTTGGTTTTCCAGTTTATATCTGGAAGATTGAAATCTCCCATAATGATAACTTCTCCTTTCATTGTCATTTTAGCTATTTCTTCAACTAGTAGATCATCTAGTTCTTTAACTTGACCAGGTGGTCTATATATCACACCTACACGTGTTACTGCATGGTTAGCAAACTGCAACGTAACCCAAACTGACTCTATGTTGGCCTCACCAACTTGTATTAGGTTAGATTTAATGCTATCTTTCACATACAGGGCCACTCCTCCTCCTTTCTTGCCTTCTCTGTCTCTTCTGTATAAAGAGTACCCTGGTATGGTTATGTCCCAGTCATTTCTTTCATTAAACCATGTCTCCGTAACAGCCACTAAATCTACATTCTCAGATGCCATTATTGACCCAAGTTCATAGATTTTTTTACCTAAACTGCGAGCATTTGTAGACAGGACTCTGAGCTTATCATTTCTTAACCTCTGTGCTTCTGACCTGTTCTGGCATTGTTTCGGGGGGCAATTGGACTCTTTTATTTTCACTCTTTTGCCCCCCCTTCCTAGTTTAAATACTCTTTCGCAAATTCTTGGAGCTGTTTACTAAGTACATTTGTTCCTTTGAGAGAAAGATGCAAACCATCTTTTTTGTACAGTTCCTTTCTATTCCAAGTAGAGCTATCATGAGAAACAAAGCCAAATCCTTGCTCTTGACCACATTTACCAAGCCATATGTTGAACTCCTTTATGCGCCTCTGCCTATCATTCTGAACATTATGCACAGGCAGAACTTCAGAAAATGAAATGGTGGATGCAAAATCCTGTACGTCATTACCAAGTGTGATAAAAGATTTTTTCACCTCTGACACTTCATTGCAAGCCAGGTCATTTGTCCCTAGATGGACAAGAACATCCACGTCCCCTTCCTGCTTTGCTTGCTTAACAATATTAATAATACGTCTTCTATCTCTTCTAGCAGTAGCCCCAGGGAGACATCTCACAAAACCATTTTCTTTAAGCTCCACACTTCTTATGATTGAATCACCCAGCAACAGCTGCATCCTTTGAGACTTCACTTTATCTTTTTTGTTGCATACATTAGACATAGGAGTCGATGGTTTCTCACCCTCTGTGCTTGAGTCCATATCCATGTTGTCCTTACATTCTGAGAGTGCTGCAAATGAATTATGGAGAACCACCGACTGTGGGACATGTCTTCTATCCACCACTCTAAGACTTCCAGAACCTACATTAACCCATCTGCCATTTCTGGGGGTCCTCTGTGGCAGTGGCATTGCAGCAGTCCTAGCTGGAGTTTGTTTGGGTATGAATTAATTAGCTGATTAGAGTGTGACACTTTGAGCCTAGAATATTGAACCTTTTCACAAAATTCAATTTTTAAGCTGCATTAATGCAATTCCTTTTAATTTGCATTACTGAAATAAATGGACTTTTGCACAATATTCTAATTTTTTGAGTTTCACCTATATATAAGACAGCTCTCACCTTTGTTGCTTTCAGGGAAGCACGGGCCCAGCCCGGACTTGACTGTATACAAATGTAATCCAAAGAAAAAACTTGTGGTCCAGCTTCCCATAAAAACTTGCATCTTTATTAATAACAATAAAAAACTGTTATCCAAACACGAATACAAGATCATACAAGATCCACGATGTCTACGCGTTTCGGACTCCACAATCTCGGTCCTTTCTCATGACATACAGAAAAGTGAATGTTCACCTTTCTTTAAAGATATGGTGCACCAGGTAATCAAGACTTCGGCATCACATGCTTAAAAGGGGGAGGAGAACTAATCAGACACCAAAAACCAACACCCAATGCATCAGAAAGAAAAGACAACATATACAGTATATAGTGCTGAAAAACTATAAAGATAGTTCTTTTAACAATATTGTAAAATCAGATCGTGTCTTCTGTTCAGACCTGTGGGAAAGCAACTTCCCAATTCAAACATCCAATATGCCTCACGGCTGAGGAGTTTTCATTTGTGATCTCCTCCTCTAATGGGAAGAGTAACCCTTTCCACTCCTGAACAGAAAACGCTCTTGTATCTCTTTTATGTACAGTGGCAAAGTGAAAACTGGCTGCAGATACATTGCGAGTTTCATAATATGGTATATCTGATAAATGTTTGCGTATTCTGCTTTTTATTTGTTTTGTAGTGCAACCTACATATTGTAGAAGACAATTTCTGCAAGTGATTAAATAAATTGCATAATCTGTCTTACAGTTCAAATATTGTTTTATGGTATAATTCTTGCCATTTACAGTATATGTCACATTTTGACACACTGACATGTATTTACAACAGATACATCTGTTACTACCACATTTGTAGCTCCCTTTATAGGTGAGTCACATAGGTGGAGTTGCTGATCGTTCCTGGAAAAGGCTGGGGCTGATTTTTTGTCCTATGGTTGTGGCTCTATGGGCCACACATTCAACCCCCTCATTGACTATCCCTTTCCACTCCTGGTCAAAGTTTAATACAGGGAGATGTCGCTGTATGATATTCCAAATCTCTGTGTATTCCTTACTCTAGCCTGTCAAAAAAGTTGCTGGCTTCCCTTTTTTATCTTTTTTTATTTTCCTATCAGAAACTGCCTATTGGGGAACTATTAATTTCTTTCTGTCTAAAGAGAGAGACCATTTTTTGGCCTCCTCTATAGACCGTGTAGCATAATTTCTCACAAACAATCTGCTACCGATATTATCTGCTTCCCTCATAAATGCAGTACTATCCGAACAGTTGCATCTTGCTCGCAACATTTCGCCCCTTGGTATGTTCCTTGTCACAGGAGCAGGGGCGTAACTAGGGTTCTATGGGCCCAGGGGCCGGCTGGGCCGGGAGGCAATTGCCCCCCAGGCCGCCCTAAATAAACGGCCGCACCGCCGATCACCACAGGTGGCGCGGCCCTGGATGTAATTGCGGCCGTGCTGTGTGCTGTGGGGCAGGGGAAGGAGAGGCGTGTCCCTCCCCTGTTCTTCTGATAGGCCGCAGGCACTAATGCCTGCAGCCTATCAGAGGCCGGCTCAAGCAGCGCGATGACGTCATTATCATCGTGACGCCTGAGCCGGGCAGCACACAGCAGGGACACAGGCCGGAAGAGGCTTGCATCGCTGCTGATGGAGGTAAGTATTAGTGTTTTTTTTTTTTCTTCTTTGCGGGGGGCTGGCACTATGGGGGGGGGAGCTGGCACTATAGAGGGGGCTGGCACTATGGGGGGGAGATGGCACTTTGGGGGAGCTAGCACTATGGGGGGCACTATAGGGGGAGCTGGCACTATAGGGGGGCTGGCACTATGGGGGAGCTGGCACTATAGGGGGGGCTGGCACTATGGGGGAGCTGGCACTATAGGGGAGCTGGCACTATAGGGGGGCTGGCACTATGGGGGGGCTGGCACTATGGGGGAGCTGCCACTATGGGGGAGCTGGCACTATAGGGGAGCTGACACTATGGGGGGGCTGACACTATGGGGGGCTGGCACTATAGGGGGGCTGGCACTATGGGGGAGCTGGCACTATGGAGAGGAGTGGCACTATGGGGGGCTGGCACTATAGGGGGGCTGGCACTATGGGGGGGCACTATAGGGGGAGCTGGCACTATAGGGGGGCTGGCACTATAGGGGGGGCTGGCACTATGGGGGGCTGGCACTATAAGGGGGTTGGCACTATGAGGGGAGCTGGCACTATTGGAGGAGCTGGCACTATGGGGGCATTTCTTACTGGCACATTATGGGGGGGCACCATGGGGGAGAGGAGCACTATGGGGGTATCTGGGGGCTCTAAAGGGGCTTTTTTTTTTATTATTGGCACATTCTGGGGGGCACTATAGGGGAGAGCAGCACTATGGGGCATCTGGTGTTACTATAGGGGCATTATTTGGGGGCACTATGGGGAAGTGGGGGCTCTAAAGGGGCCTTTTGTATTGGGGGCACTATGGCATTTGGTGGCACTAAGGGGGCATTTTTTACTGGCACATTATAGGAGGCACTATAGGGGAGAGCGGCACTATGGGGCATTATTTGGGGGCACTATGGGGGAGTGGAGCACTATTGGGGCATATGGTGGCACTAAGAAGAGGCATTTTTTTACTGGCACATTGTGGGGGAGAGGAGCACTATAGGGGCATCTGCTGGGGGCACTAAGGGGCATTTTTTTACTGTCATATTATGGGGGACACTATGGGGGAGGGGGAGAGGAGCAGTATGAGGGCATTTACTGGAGCACAATATAGGGGTATTTTATACTGGCATACATTATGGGGACATTAGCTCAACTGCGGGCACTAAGCGGGGTATTTCATGTACTGTCATATTATAGGGAAAATTAGTACTACTAGGGGGTATTATGGGGAGCTTTACTACTACTGGGGGGCTATGAGGAACATGATTACTAGGGCACTATAGGGGCATTATTACTACTAAGTGTGCTCTGGCAGAGAATTATTTCTATTGGTGGGATTTTGGGGAGCACTGTTACTTTGGGGGCACCCTGCCACAGTATCAGCTTAGCACAATTATTTTTGGGGGACATTATCTTTATACTATTAGTGTCTGGGTGCAGTTATTTTTTTAGAGCACTGTGTGCCAATAATTGTTTAAGGGGGCACTATCTGTGTGGTAGTAGTATTCCCAGGGGTACTGTTTCTGCAGTATAGTATTGGGGGCATAACGGGTACAGTATTGGGGGCACTATCTGTGTGGTAGTAGTATTTCCAGGGGGACTGTTTCTGCAGTATAGTATTGGGGTTGGCAGGAAACTAATGTCTGTTTCTCAATCTCTGCAGAGACGGGAGATAGCAGAAAAATCATTATGGCGGTCTGGTCTGAATGGAGAAGATGAGGAAAGAGAACGTCTACATCAAAGGTGACATCACTGGATGTAAGAGGTATGTGGCGCTATGTAGGGGAGGAGATGCTCCGGCTCCTCCTCCTGCCATTTGCAAAAGGAGGATTCAGAGCTGGGTGAGGACGACGAAAGGGGGCAGCAGGCCACGGGCGGGTGGCAGATGGAGGGGGGAACCACAGGCCTTGAGCAGGATCTGGGGAGGGAGGAGAGCAGAGGAGCATCCTGGCTGTAGCTTGTTATATAAGCAGGCAGTGCAGCCAGGACAGACCCTCCCCTCTCCGTATGATGTGTAGACAGGCCTCAACTATAGAATGTCAGCTGTACAGTGTGTGTTGGGAGTGGCCTATTATATGTAGGAGGGGCTTTTAATAATGGGCGGGGCTAAAAATGGGCCACTTGACTGGATTTTCCCCCCAGGACTAAGGCTGCCAGCCCTCCCCTGTAATGGGCCTGTTATAGAAATATTAATAGTTGACATCCGCTCTCATCAGACTGTGTAAGGACAGGCAAATCCCTCAACCGCAGTCAGACAAAGGTGTTTTCATGTTGAGTTCTGCTGAGCAACTGCCCCTTCTCCAGTCTGCTCACCTTTTATTTAGTCACAGTAACAATAGAAAAGGGGGTGGCCCATCACCCGACCACTTACTTCATGTAACAAGGATACAGGAAGCAGGGCCGATCCTACACGGGGTGCAGTGGGTGCCCCGCACCCCAGCGCTGTCACCCGAAAGGCGCCGAGCGCAGGGCCGGACTGGCCTGCCGGGATAGCGGGAAATTTCCCGGTGGGCCGGCAAGCCTGAGTGCCGCAAGGCCGCGGCCCTGGTGACAAGTGGGGGCGGCCGCGGCCGGCGGCAGGGCAGAGCAGGAGATGAGCGCCTCCATTGCGGAAGCGCTCATCTCCATAGTCATCTGTATTGCCGTCCTCAGGACAGCAATACAGATGCCTGTGCTGCGGCAGAGGAGGGAGAGGTGTGTCCCCTCCTGTTCCTCTGATAGGCTGCCGGCTTAGTGCTGGCAGCCTATCAGAGGCCGGTGCAGGCGGCGCGATGACGTCATCGCGTCGCCTGAGCCGTATAGCGAGGGACACAGACGGAAGAGGCGGCCTGCATCGCATCGCATTGCTGGAGGTAAGTATAAGTGTATTATTTTTTTTATTTTTTTTATATAGGTACAATACTGGGCTGGCACATGATAAGGGGGGCTACTGGGCTGGCACATAAGGGGGGCTACTGGGCTGGCACATAAGGGGGGACTACTGGGCTGGCACATGATAAGGGGGGCTACTGGGCTGGCACATGATAAGGGGGGACTACTGGGCTGGCACATGATAAGGGGGGACTACTGGGCTGGCACATGATAAGGGGGGACTACTGGGCTGGCACATGATAAGGGGGGCTACTGGCACATGATATGGGGGGCTACTGGCACATGATATGGGGGCACTCTGGCTACTGGCACATGATATGGGGGCACTCTGGCTACTGGCACATGATAATGGGGGGGATCTGGCTACTGGCACATGATATGGGGGGGGGGGCTCTGGCTACTGGCACATGATAAGGGGGGGCTCTGGCTACTGGCACATGATAAGGGGGGGCACTCTGGCTACTGGCACATGATATGGGGGCACTCTGGCTACTGGCACATGATAATGGGGGGGATCTGGCTACTGGCACATGATATGGGGGGGGGGGCTCTGGCTACTGGCACATGATATGGGGGGCTACTGGCACATGATAAGGGGGGCTACTGGCACATGATAAGGGGGCTACTGGCACATGATAAGGGGGTCTACTGGCACATGATAAGGGGGGCTACTGGCACATAGGGGGGCTACTGGCACATAAGGGGGGCTACTGGCACATGATATGGGGGGCTCTGGCTACTGGCACATGATATGGGGGGGCTCTGGCTACTGGCACATGACTTTTATTTTGACTTGTCAAAGCCGTTGACTAAGTTATTGTCAAAGCAAATTGGTGGGGCTGAAGTTGGGGGCTGAAGTTGTTGCCATAGAAACATTGTAAAGGGGAGGAGTTAGTAAGATAACCACGCCCATGTGGGGGCGCCAGAAATATTTCTGCACCCAGGCGCCTGTGACCCTAGGATCGGCCCTGACAGGAAGTGATGACATACAGGAAGATGAGAAAGTTCAGGTACATGTCAAAGGACAGGGGATTGCATCAACATGGCTGGACAGTGCAATGCACACACCCCATCCCCGTATAAGGATGGATGAGTCATGTCCATTGTCTGATCAGCCAGGTGGCTGCCCATCCCCCATCACTGTCAGCATGGACCCCATTCAATACTGCTCAAAGTGACCAGTATCTAGTGAAGATCATTCTGCTGGTTCTTATAGGTTTGAGATTATCTGCGAGACATTGCTACGGCTATTGTCAGTATACGGTACGAGTATACCGACAAGGCAGATATTCATGTCTTAAAAGCAGATATGTATCCAGAAAGGGATAGCGAAGCCGCAGCAGAGGTATAATATGTATCTCTCGTTATGCAGACTTCACTTCTCTAATGTGCATAGACATTTGAAGGGAAGAAGCCCAGTGCATTGCACTTAGTGCTCACAAACCAGCAAACGCCCCCCTACACACTGAGAACACGTCTCCAAGCCCATGAGAAGTACCCTCTGCTAGAGAGTTCTTCGGTTGAATCGGACACAGGGAGACAGATGACAATCTATAAAACACACACACATCCTAAGATAAAATGTCCGCATAATAAAATTTCCACAACAGGCCCCAGGGCAAACTTTGAATTGGGGCCCCTCTCGCGAGCCTCTGTCCCCCCCCCAGCCTCTGCCCCCACCCATACCCTCCCCCCCCTCTGTCCCCACCCATACCCCCCCCCCCCCCTGTATGAAGCCATACATAAAAAATATATATATACTCTAGTCACTAGAGTATTTTTTATTTATTTTTTAATGTATGGCACACACTGGCTTGATATGAGGGATGGGGGGGAGATGAATGATGATCAGTGGTGCCGTGCGGCAGTGTGTCTGAATTCAGAAAGGGGGGGCCCGCCGGCCATATGAGGGCAGCCAGGGGCAGCAAACAATGAGGGGGGAAAATGAAAATGAAATACTCTGTGGGCAATTTTTTTTTAAATATATAGAGGGAATGAGGGCAAAATGAAATCTAGTGAGACTCTTACTATATTTCATTTTGCCCCCACCCACTCCCTCTATACAGTTAGATTTTTGTCCACAGAGTATTTCATTTTCATTTGCCCCCGGGCTCCTCATTATTTGCTGCCCTATTATGGCCGGTCCGGGCCCTTCTGAATTTAGACACACTGCCTCACGGCACCACTGATCATCATTCATGTCCCCTCGAAGTATGAAGCCTGACGCCGGTGTGTGCCATTTTTTACCTAAAAAAAAAAAACTACCTGCTCTTGTTTGTTCCGCTCTCCTCACTTGAGGGCTGAGGTGGCCGGCGGACTCGTCATTCCTGGCTGCTGTGATCCTGCGAGACCCGCCGCGGAGATCACGGGTCTCGAGCTGACAAGTAAGCGCAGCCACACAAAATATAGGGAGGGCCCGCCGCACTTAATAAAAACCACTTGCGGGGCCCGCTTTACTCCATCTCTCCGCACTTAATAAAAACCACTTGCGGGGCCCGCTTTACTCCATCTCTCCAGTCACAATTGCGACCGCTGTGACCCCTATAGCTACGCCACTGCACATGAGGTAGGTGACATGAAGTCGCTAAAAGGGTAGTATTGCCAGCCGTCTCTTTTCTATGGGTTGATGTTGAAATTACTGAATTGGCGGCATCACCATATAAATGCAGGTCCAAAAATACTATAGATTTCGGATCATGATGGATGCTAAATTTGATTGTATCTATCCCCTCACTGAAGTATTCACCTAAAGCTGGAATGTCCGCCACATCGCTGACCCATATAATCAACATATCGTCTATGTAGCATCCATACCACTTGATATTATCTAAAAAAAAGGGTTAGCTTCCGTAAATAAAAACTGTCTTTCCCACCAAGCCATGACAATATTAGCTACGGAAGGCGAAAATTTCACCCCCATAGAGACTCCTGCCCACTGCAAATAATACTCCCCATTAAAGATGAAAAAATTATGCTTGAGTAAAAATTGCATAACCTTGCAAATATAATCTTGGAGCTGTGTGGTATAATCACTATAAGAGACCAACAACCACTGTAGAGCTTGTATCGCTAATTGATGGGGAATATTGGTATATAGCGATACCACATCTGCTGTTATCCATTCATAATTAGCATTCCACTCTAAACTGTCGCAAGCTTGCAATACAGTATGTGAATCTTTCAAATATCCAGGAATTAGCGGTACCAAAGGTTGCAGGAGAGAATCCACCCACTCTCATAATTTCTCAGAGTAAGAACCAATACCAGCAACTATTGGTCTCATAGGGGGTGGAAACTCTCCTTTATTTATCTTGGTTAAAGCATGAAAAATAGAAACGATGGATGTTCCACATATATACAGTATATTCCATTTCTTTTTGGCTCAAAATACCCATGGTGAAACCACACTGCACCAAATCGTGCAATTTTTTCTGATAGAGGGAGAGAGGATTGTTCTTCAATAGGGAGTAAGTTGCTGAAACTCTCAACATCTTCAAAATTTGTGATTTATACACATAACTATCCATTAGAACAACTGCTCCACCCTTATCAGCTTCTTTAATTACTATATCCGATCTCTTTATTAATTAATTTAGTGCATTGTGTTCATCCATGGATATGTTGAAACCATTCTTATGTGGAATTGTGTTCAGGGAGTGGAAAGGGTTACTCTTCCCATTAGAGGAGGAGATCACAAACGAAAACTCCTCAGCCGTGAGGCATATTGGATGTTTGAATTAGGAAGTTGCTTTCCCACAGGTCTGAAAAGAAAGACACAAACTGATTTTACAATATTGTTAAAAGAACTATCTTTATAGTTTTTCAGTACTATATATATGTTGTCTTTTCTTTCTGATGCATTGGGTGTTGGTTTTTAGTGTCTGATTAGTTCTCCTCCCCCTTTTAAGCATGTGATGCCGAAGTCTTGATTACCTGGTGCACCATATCTTTAAAGAAAGGTGAACATTCACTTTTCTGTATGTCATGAGTAAGGGCCGACATTGTGGAGTTCAAAACGCGTAGACATCGTGGATCCTGTATGAGATTCGTGTTTGTATAACAGTTTTTTATTGTTATTAATAAAGCTGCAAGTTTTTATGGGAAGCTGGATAAGTTTTTTCTTTGAATAATAAATGTAGAACCAGCAAAAGTATGTAATATAAAGTAAAAGCACCAACTCCACTGGCTAAGACCTAATGCCTACAGGAAAATAGAAATGCAAAGAACTAGATGTACAAATAGATGGCTCTCAAGGCATTTATATAAGTATTTTATTAGTCGTATCATAAAACAAAATTAAATGTATATATAAAGAGAGCAATCCCGATGTCGGCACTGCTGCCAATTTTTGGGGTGCGCCTGGAGTCTGTGCGCATTTGCGTGCTCAACAATTTAAACCCAATTCAAATGTAATATGTAGAAGACAAAAACTTGCGGCACTCTCCCAATTTTCTTTGCAGATTTGTTATTCAAAGTTAAAACATGGTCGCTGATGCGGGCACTCACTCTGCCACAGGCAACGGCTGTTTCACGCAATCCGCGCTTCGTCTGGCCTCCCACTGCGTCTGACGTCATCACCATAACAACGATATACACATATACATTTAAAAACAAAACACTATTACATGCCTTAAATGAAAACAGCTAAATCATTCTTATCATTTAGGCTGAAAGGTCCCATTGAATTTGTTTTTATTATCTAAGAGGCTTCTTTTTGGAGTAATATGCAATGTCTATCTCCTCCATTTATTAATATTCCTACCGTTTCTATTCCTGCACATGTGAGGACGTTACTGTCCCCTCCATGTGCTTCTCTGATATGTTCTATCAGTCTCTGTGAACCAATTCCTGTCTCAATAGATTTCTTATGTTCCCTAAATCTTATATATAGACATCGTATGGTTTTTCCTATATAGAACCTTCCACATGAACAAAATATAACATAAACCAGAAACTGTGTTTTACATGAGATAAACTGTCTTACTGTATGTTTCACTCCTCCTATATTTAAATTCCTAGATTTAATTATAAATCTGAAAGCTGTACATTGACCACATTTATAATTTCCCTTCTAGTATTTGTACAATTAGACAGCACTCCAATTGGTTGGTGAGATAATTAGTGAATTTTATTCAGCCGGACATGATGGTGCACAACAATACAATATGGCAATGTTTTTAAAATTATAGCCCTTCGTCAGGCTGGTGCACAGAAGAAAAAGAAATGAAAAACGGATCAGTACGTGATTTGAAAACATGATTGGAAAAACATGATTGAAAAAACAAGATTGAAAAAACAAAATAAAATGCATTACATAAATTCTGGTCTCACACTAATAATTTCATATAAATAATTGGTGACTAATTTATACCAGAAATTAATTCATAAACCATGATCAAAATTAATAGTACATGATAGTAGGCAATAAAACAAGGTTCAAAGTGTATGAAGTACACCAATGTACATAGATGTGCAAATACAAGAGGGCTGAATGGAAACATGAACAATAGTGAGAGGGGAGGCAAAGTAATATATCCACAAAGGAGGATTACTAAGAGCAAATAAAATAGCTAGAAAGAATAGGAGTGGTACCTAGATACGGAGTCTACATGATATGGAGCTGTATGTCTTACCCTGTTTGTGAGCACGAGCGGGGAATGCCAACGCTGGGGCAGGGGATGGCGATCGTCATCTTAAATAGTGCGAGAGTGGAGACAATTGGCCTACATGGCCGATCCGGGGCGGGTACAGGAGAAGGTGCACAGGTGCAATGCACAAGAGGACGGAGTTAGGTAAATAGCTTAACTTCAAAAGCGTGCAGGAGCACTAGACCGGAAGGTTCCGGGGGCCATCTTGGTTGAGGGCAAAGGTGCCAGAGCTATAACTGCGCTTAATAGCCTAATGGGGAACGCAGGAACAGCGTGCATATGTGAGTTTAATTAATCAGAACCACAAGGAAAACCCCCCTGAAGAGAGAAAGAGACACGAAGAGGATATTAGTATAGACTAAAGGGGATAATGCAGAAAAGCCTGGCCAGATGTAAATGTAGGGAAAAGTACCCCCTTATGCTAAGATGACCATCTAGTAACCCTCAAGTGACAGCACACTAAGATGGCCCTGGGCGTTATGACAACCTGGTAATAATGGAAAATCGGTACCACTTCAGATGGAAGACTAGGAAAATTGGACCATGGGACGTACTTCACGAGTGTCTCCACTCGCTATTGAACGACTCCGGCCCTATGGAAAGAAGGAGAATAAAACTTTACAAAATATATAGCAGAAAGTGATTCAAAATTTAACTAAATATTAGAACAAGAGCATAAGAACGTAATTAATCCCAACAATTTATAATTTCCCTGTGGTGTTCCTTTTTCTAGCAAATTGTCTTTTCTACTCTCAAACCTACTTCTTACTATCTTATTTTTAATGGTCTGGCTCCTTCTAAAACTTATCAAAGGTGAATTCTTTGTTTTTTCCTTTAAATCCTCATAATGGGCAAGAATATTCCAGTTATTCAAGATGGCTTTTTTTTTTATAATCGTAGCCATAGGTGTCTATTTAACGGTGAACACTGCTCTACCTCTTTTCTCTTCTACTTGTTTATTATATCTCCTCTCTTTTTGATTACTCTCCTTCGTTGTTCTCAAAAATGAACCATCAATAATTTTTCCAGGGTGCCCCCTCTCCAGTAGTCTTCTTTTTAAATCTCTAGACTGATCTATAAAGTCTACATCTTCACTAGCTATCCTTCTCAATCTTGTAAATTGCCCATAGGGTACTGCTTTTTTTTTTTTACATGTGGGGGGTGGGAGCTCCTGAAGTGCAAGCGGAAATTCGTGGCAGTAGATTTTCTATATACCCTATAAGACGCACCTACCCATAAGACGCACCTAGCTTTTTGAGGAGGAAAATAAGAAAAAAATTATTTTGAACCAAAAGGTGTGCTTTTGGTGGGTTTTGAACTAATGGTGGTCTGTGGATGACACTATTATGGGGGATCTGTGGATGACACTGTTATGGGGATCTGTGGATGACACTGTTATGGGGGATCTGTGGATGGCACTGTTATGGGGGATCTGTGGATGGCACTGTTATGGGGGATCTATGGATGACATTGTTATGGGGGATCTATGGATGACACTGTTATGGGGAGGGGGATCTGTGGATGGCACTGTTATGGGGGCATCTGTGGATGGCACTGTTATGGGGGCATCTGTGGATGATACTGTTATGGGGGGGATCTGTGGCTGACACTGCTATATACACTCACCTAAAGAATTATTAGGAACACCTGTTCTATTTCTCATTAATGCAATTATCTAGTCAACCAATCACATGGCAGTTGCTTCAATGCATTTAGGGGTGTGGTCCTGGTCAAGACAATGTCCTGAACTCCAAACTGAATGTCAGAATGGGAAAGAAAGGTGATTTAAGCAATTTTGAGCGTGGCATGGTTGTTGGTGCCAGACGGGCCGGTCTGAGTATTTCACAATCTGCTCAGTTACTGGGATTTTCACGCACAACCATTTCTAGGGTTTACAAAAAATGGTGTGAAAAGGGAAAAACATCCAGTATGCGGCAGTCCTGTGGGCAAAAATGCCTTGTGGATGCTAGAGGTCAGAGGACAATGGGCCGACTGATTCAAGCTGATAGAAGAGCAACGTTGACTGAAATAACCGTTACAACCGAGGTATGCAGTAAAGCATTTGTGAAGCCACAACACGCACAACCTTGAGGCGGATGGGCTACAACAGCAGAAGACCCCACCGGGTACCACTCATCTCCACTACAAATAGGAAAAAGAGGCTACAATTTGCACGAGCTCACCAAAATTGGACTGTTGAAGACTGGAAAAATGTTGCCTGGTCTGATGAGTCTTGATTTCTGTTGAGACATTCAAATGGTAGAGTCCGAATTTGGCGTAAACAGAATGAGAACATGTATCCATCCTCTGATGGCTACTTCCAGCAGGATAATGCACCATGTCACAAAGCTCGAATCATTTCAAATTGGTTTCTTGAACATGACAATGAGTTCACTGTACTAAAATGGCCCCCACAGTCACCAGATCTCAACCCAATAGAACATCTTTGGGATGTGGTGGAACGGGAGCTTCGTGCCCTGGATGTGCATCCCTCAAATCTCCATCAACTGCAAGATGCTATCCTATCAATATGGGCCAACATTTCTAAAGAATGCTATCAGCACCTTGTTGAATCAATGCCACATAGAATTAAGGCAGTTCTGAAGGCAAAAGGGGGTCCAACACCGTATTAGCATGGTGTTCCTAATAATTCTTTAGGTGAGTGTATGTGTCATCCACAGATCCCCCCCCCCCCCCATAACAGTGTCCCCCAATACACAGGGCCCGCTCACAGAAGTCTTCATATCTAAACTGTAATCATCCTTAACCTCTTGGTAATGTTAGTTAAAGTAGCGCTATCCCATGTACTAGTACTTACTATCAAACTCCCGTAGCATGCAGGGCGGCTGACAGCATAACGTCACTCACGTCACGTGCTCGCGCCCGCTTCATTATTAAAGTGGGAGGAGCAGGTGAGTGAGTGGCGTTACGCTGCCGGCCGCCCTGCATGCTACGGGAGTTTGATAGTAAGTACTAGTACACAGGATAGTGTTACTTTAACTAACGTTACCAAGAGGTTAAGGATGATTACAGTTTAGACATGAAGACTGCTGTGAGCGGCGGGGCCCGGTGTAAGAGTGCAGTGACTGCACCAGGCACCGCCGCAATTCCAACAGCAGTTGCCGGCCTCCAGCCCCTCCTCCCTCCCTGCTGATACATCGCCGCGCTGTGCAGCATCGCAGCCGGCGATGTATCATTGTTGTTAGCACAGTAAAAATGGCAGCATTCGCCCTATAAGACACACTGCCATTTTCCCCCCACTTTTGGGGAAAAAAAGTGTGTCTTATGGGGCTAAAAATACGGTACTTTAGTTCTTAATTTCTCCCCTTGTACATTAAAGGGCTTCTGTCACCCCACTAAACTCTTTTTTTTTTTTTGGGGTACTTATAATCCCTATCCTGCGATATAGCTATACATTATTTTATTAATCATTTTCGTTCTGTAGATATGCCCAAAAATTTACTTTTATAATATGCTAATTACCTGTCTACTTGCTGGTAGCAGCCGCAAAAAACCGCCCCCTCGTCGTGTTGATTGACAGGGCCAGCCGCGATCTCCTCCTCCAGCCAGCCCTGTCAGCATTTCAAAAATCGCGCGCCTGTGTTCATTCGGCGCAGGCGCTCTGAGATAAGGAGGCTCGCCTCCTCAGCACTCCCTCAGTGCGCCTGCGCCGATGACGTCTTCTCTTTCGGAGATGTCATCGGCGCAGGCGCACTGAGGGAGTGCTGAGGAGGCGAGCCTCCTTATCTCAGAGCGCCTGCGCCGAATGAACACAGGCGCGCGATTTTTGAAATGCTGACAGGGCTGGCCGGAGGAGGAGATCGCGGCTGGCCCTGTCAATCAACAAGAGGAGGGGGCGGTTTTTTGCGGCTGCTACCAGCAAGTAGACACCCCACTTGCTGGTAGACAGGTAATTAGCATATTATAAAAGTAAATTTTTTGACATATCTACAGAATGAAAATGATTAATAAAATAATGTATAGCTATATCGCAGGATAGGTATTATAAGTACCCCAAAAAATAATAATGAGTTTAGTGGGGTGAAAGAAGCCCTTTAACCCTTATATCCAAATAGTCCAATTCTCTTGAACTTATTTTACTAGTAAATTTCATATTTCCTCTCCATATTCAGTTCCTCTCCATATAATAAGCACATCATCAATAAATCTCAAAAAAAGCTTTATATTGCTCACATACTTATTTTTAGTGGTGAAAATTAGCGAAAGTACAGAAGACTGGTGTCCCTATAGCTGTTTCCGTTTTTGGTAATACCATTTATTATCAAATGTGAAGGCGTTATGTGTCAAAACAAATCTCAAGGTATCTCTCACAAATTCCACATATTCCTCACTTTTTTGTTGACATTCCAATATTTTACCTATTGCCTGAACCCCCAATTCCTGTGGTATTCTTTTGTACAAACTTTCTACATCTATAGATGCTAAAAGATCTCCTTCTTGCCACTGTATATCTCTAATCACTCTCAAAAAATCATTAGTATCTTTCAGATATGATGGTATCCCTTTCAAAAGAGGACAAAGTAGCCAATCTACATATTGTCTCAGGGGTTCTGTAATCGACCCTATTCCTGACACTATAGGATGTCCAGGTGGGTTTTCCACCGATTTATGTACTTTAGGTACAAAATACCACTTTGGTTTTGTGGGGTATTTGGGATACAGTCTCTCCGCAGTTTTTTCTGTTATCACACCTTTCTCCATATATTTCCACAACAGTGACCTCAACTGCTTCTGATATTGAGAAATTGGATTGTTCATCAATTGTGTGTATACTTCCTTATCCTCTAACTGTCTTATTGCCTCTTTTATGTAATATTCTTTCTGCATTAGTACTATATTACCTCCCTTGTCGGCTGGTTTCACTATTATATTCTCTTGTTTCATCAACCACTGTAGGGCTTGTTCTTCCCCCTTACTGATGTTTTTCTTCATCTTTGGGTACATCAGGCATTTCTCTTCTTTGAGTACCTGTTTTTGAAATATACAGTATCTAAGTTACTTCCAGCCGACAAGGGAGGGTTAAATTTTGATTTAACACCTTTCATGAACGGTTCTACATCATCCACTTCCCCTATTTGTGTTAACTCTGTCTCATCCTGAAGGGCCAACAATGTGTTCACCACATCTTTGTCAACTTGGTCCTGTACTTTACTCATACAGAATCCAACTTCACTTATCACGCTTGGTTTTTCTCCTTCTTTTACCTCCCCCTTCAATCTTTTGTCATTTTTGTAAAACTTATACAGATTTAGTTTCCCGATAGCTTTAAACAGATCTACTTCAAATTCCACTGGGTTAAATCATTCCACTAAACTAAAAATCAAACCTTTTGAAAGCAGCGAGAGACAGTCCTTATCTAATCTCACATTTGTCAAATTAATGACATTACTTCCTATTTTTTTCTCTTAAGTGTCCTCCACTCCCAGTTTTATTGCTTCCAAGATACTTGTTTCCTTTTGTAACTTCCTTTCCAATTTCTTCCCCTTTGATAGCCCCTTTCTGGTCTTTCTCCTAAAAGGGGGACCCTTTCCCCAATTGTCATCTCTCCTCTTGCATTAGTGGCCAATGTTATATTATTTAAGTCTTCTAATGCACTTGAATAAGATTCTGTGGTCCATCCATCCATATTTCTCCTTCTCCCTTGTCTTTTTCTCCTATATGTTTTTCGGTTCTCTTTCCAGTCAAAAACTCAAAAAATCATTATCATAGTTCTGTTTATCTCTCAAAAATGTGAGATTTTTGTCTTGGATAATAAAAACAAATGCAATGGGACCTTTGGGCCTAAATGATAAGAATGATTGAGCTGTTTTCATTTAATAAGGCATGTAATAGTGTTTTGTTTTTAAATGTATATGTGTATAATGTTGTCATGGCGATGGTGTCAGACGCAGTATATTGAGAGGAGCGTCCTGACGCCATCACAAGTGAGTGCCCGCACCAGCGACCATGTTTTAACTTTGAATAAACAAGCTGCAAAGAAAATTGGGTAAGTGTCGCAAGTTTTTATCGTCTACATATTACATAAAACAAAATTATATTACATAACCTTACATTGAAATTGTGACAAAAACACAATAAAAAATAAATAAAATTGTACACTTACGCAGTCCGAATTCTAGGGTAAAATACTTGCTGCCGGTGCCTATCAGGAATCCATATGCTACTTGTTAATACCACAATGCTATCACTTGTATAACCATCGCTAAAATAAAGTAAGCAAAAGTCTGATATTGCGGTTCAAAATAAAGTTAGTAGTTGGTATGAGTTATAGCAGTTGATTGGACGAGAACAGTGTCTATATTATCTAATAAGCCATAGTGGTATTACCATTTCTTCACCCTGCTACTGTCTCTAATGGGCTAACAATAATGTAATCTTTGTATTTATTCCAGGTCCTCCTACATTGTGCATTCCTAACCATTGCAATATAACCTTTATTGACCAGTATGTGACTGGTTCACCAACAGGTGGCAGAGAGATCTATACATAGAATAGAACTTACCATTCCATTCTCCCCATTTTGGGCAGAAGTGGGCTAGTCCCATTTCGTACCAAGTCAGTCTAAGCCAGGGCAGCATCAGATGCAGACGTGCCAAGATGTAGCAGTGAGGGGAGGCCCTGCTCCAGCAGCAGGAGTCCCTCCAGAGGGAGCAGCTCATAGAGCACCATAACTCCTTGCAGATTTACCTAGAGAGTGTCACGAGGGGGTCAACAGCCAAAGGCACGCCACTCCAGAGATACCAGAACAGTCCTAAAGTCCAGCTGCCAGACTAAGGCCGAGTTTAGCACAGCAGAGAGAGAAGGCAGAGTACTCAAGTTTGCCTGCCAGTTTATGCCAAGCCTGACGGAACCAAGAGAGAGACTGCATTTTGTCTGGATACAAGTTTATGCAAGTAAAGCTGTTGAACTTTATAAAAGTCTGGACTTGACTTGCTCTCCGCCTCCACCATTACTCATCCCTTTTATTGCTTCTAGGTTGGTATTTTGTTCTGCACTATGGTATTGCTGTCCCCGCCTCTTCTGCTGCCCTGCCTTTTGTCAGTTTTGACCCTCCTACAACATGGGGCCACTATTAGTTTTTTTCTTCCAGGGTCGCTTTATGTTCCAAGTCCGCCCCTGGAACTTGGCCATAATGACTGTCATTATGAATAGTGGAAAAAGGGGAGACTAACTCGCCAATGAATACCATCCCAACCATGACGCACAGGGGTGGCAGCATCATATTGTAGGGGTGCCTCGCTGCGTGACTGGTGCAGTTTGGAAAATAGTTGGCATTATAAGCAAGGAAAATGATGTGGAGATATTGAAACAACATCTGAAGATGTCAGCCAGGAAGTTTAAGTTTCAATGCAAATGGGTCTTCCAAATAGACAATTAGACATTGATTGGTCAGCACCCCGGGCTATTGTGTGGTGCTCAGTGGTAAAGAAATCCTTCCATGTATATGAATACCACAACACTCATAAATGATGCTTAAGTATATATTTGCTTTATTGAAGGCACTCCATAAAAGAAAACGTATAGGCTGACACCAGTGTTTCCATCTAAACTTATACCTAGTTCACAGCCTGGAATAAGTGAAATAAAAAATGGATGAGTACAAAAGAAAACTAAATAATGCAAACAAAAATTAGGTAGGATAATGTACAGGTAAAGGAACATGTAAAATATGGTTCCCAAGATGTACATATAAAATAACAAGAAAGGCATGGGGACTGAGAAGTACATACATTTTGTCCACAAATTAATGAAAGTAATACAGCTGCTGGAAGTTATAAAAGCACAACACTGATATAGTTTGTAATATACATAAAAGTCTGCTGGGTCATAAAATAACATAAATCAACATAATCATTTGAATAGGAGGTAGATATCAGTGGATAAGCTGATAAACTAGTAGCAAAGGATATGAGAGACATACTGTATGATGCAAAGTATCAAAGGATCATTGTGACAACAAAATGTATTGGTGGTTTGGGTTATACAATGGCAGGCATGAAAACCCAATCAACAAAAGAAAAAAATGTAGATTGGCTCACCTCCATGAAGAGACGGTGCTTGGGATCAGGAGTGCTTTTAATATTTTTTCATATGTTCTGAGCATATAAAGTACACTGTTTTTATTGAGTGCGGGATAGACAGTTTTTTTTTAATTGAAAACCCAATAGGTGCCGAGCAAAAGATTACTGCATTAGTAGAGCAGTATGTGTTATAGGGAGAATAACTAATGGCGGGTTTACACTGCCCGATTGTAAGGCAGATGATCTGGGACGAACGTTCCTACGTTCTAAAGGTGCAGGCATTTGTGCAGGCAAGTAAATTATCATTTCTGGGCAGCTGTCACGGAACCATGAACCAGACGTACAACAAGGGATAAGTGAAAATAAGAAGGCTTTATTGAAAATAAAGCTGTAAAGCAAAAGTCCAAACGGATGGCGAAACCGAAGCAGAGTCTTTGCGAAGCCAGAGGTCAGGAACCAGAAGGGTAGTCAGACGAAGCCAGGATCAGGAACCAGCAGGGTAGTCAGACGAAGCCAGGATCAGGAACCAGCAGGGTAGTCGGACGAAACCAGGATCAGGAACCAGCAGGGTAGTCGGACGAAACCAGGATCAGGAACCAGAAGCAGCAGCAGTCTAGAAGCATGTGAACACAGGAGGACCAAGCAAGGAACTGAAGCCACAGACCTCCTATATATATATGCTAGGCATCCAGCTCCTCCCAGTGGGAAGGAGGAGCCGCAGGGTGGGAGGCTACAAGAAACCCATAAACCAAGATGGCCGCCAGCACATGTCAAACGAAGGAGAACAGCAAGAAGGTAAGACCATGACAGTACCTCCCCCTCAAGGCCCTCTCCTCCGCGGAGTAAAGAACGGTTTCTGAGGGAAGCGTGCGTGGAAGGCTCGGAGCAAGGCAGGAGCATGGACATCTGCGGAGGGAACCCAGGAACGCTCCTCTGGACCATAACCACGCCAATGGACCAAAAACTGCACCCGACCGTGGACCAGGCGTGAGTCCAGGATATTGCTCACCTCATACTCCTCACGATTACCCACTTGGACCGGACGAGGCCGAGGAACCGAGGAAGTGAAACGATTACACACCAGTGGCTTCAACAGGGAGACATGAAACTTGTTGGAGATCCGCATGCCAGGAGGAAGCGCAAGGGCATAGGCTACCGGGTTTACCCTGCGAAGCACTCGGAAGGGACCAACAAAGCGAGGCGCCAGCTTGGGAGTGGGCACTCGAAGGTTGAGGTTGCGGGTGGACAAGCATACACGGTCTCCGACCTGGTAGGAAGGAGCAGGCGCTCGTCTGCGATCAGCCTGGAGTCTCTGGCGCTGCGCAGAGACCTCAAGAGACTTCTGGATCAGTACCCAAGAAGCACGTAGGACGGAAAGGTGATCCTCCACAGCCGGAATATCCTGGGGAGAGAATACCTCCGGTAACACGGCAGGTTGGAACCCATAATTGGCCATGAAGGGAGACGTCCCAGAGGAAGAGTTCACCGCCGTGTTCCTGGCAAACTCAGCCCAAGGCAGGAGGTCAACCCAATTGTCTTGGTGATCGGAGACATAGCAACGAAGGAATTGCTCCAAGGCCTGATTGGATCGTTCTGCGGCCCCATTGGACTGAGGGTGGTAGGCCGAGGAGAAGGAGAGATGAATCCCCAACTGGGAGCAAAAGGCGCGCCAGAACCTGGACACAAACTGACTCCCCCGATCCGACACAATCTCCTTGGGCAAACCGTGCAACCGGAAGACCTCCCTGGCAAAAATCGTGGCCAACTCTTGTGCAGAGGGTAACTTCTTGAGAGGAACACAGTGGCACATTTTGGAAAACCGATCCACAATCATGAGAATGACCGTATGGCCTCGGGATGCAGGGAGGTCCACAATGAAATCCATCCCCAGGTGTGACCATGGGCGCTCCCCGGTGGCTATGGGTTGCAGAAGGCCCAACGGAAGGTGCCGAGGGGACTTACTCTGGGCACAAACGGAGCATGCCGCTACATATGCGGCGATGTCGGAACGTAGGGAAGGCCACCAGAACAGACGTGAAACAGCCCAGGACAGCTGATTCTTTCCAGGATGCCCCGCGGTCTTGGAGTTATGGTAGGTTCGCAACAACCGAGTGCGCAACTCCTCAGGCACAAAACATCTGCCGTTGGGTCTCCAGATTGAGCCGCCAAAATCTGCTCACCCAGGGGAGAGGTCAGGCTGGTGCGAATGGCGGCCAAGATCTGATTCGGAGGTATGACCGACGTCGGAATCGACTCCTCCCTGGACAGCTCGGAGTACTGCCGTGATAAGGCATCCGCCCTGATGTTCTTGGAACCGGGTAGGTAGGAGACCACGTAATTAAAACGTGACAAGAACAGAGCCCATCTGGCCTGAACTGGTGTCAATCTCTTGGCCTCAGAAAGGTAGGTCAGATTCTTGTGGTCCGTCAGGATGAGGACCGGAACCACCGAACCCTCGAGCAAGTGCCTCCATTCTTTAAGGGCCTGCACGATGGCCAATAACTCCCTGTCACCAATCTGATAGTTGCACTCCGCGGAAGACAGTTTCCGGGAGTAAAACCCACAAGGAAGCAGAGGACCCTCTGGTGTTCTACGCTGAGACAGAAGGGCGCCTACTCCCGTCTCAGACGCGTCCACCTCGAGGACAAAGGGCAACCCAGGGTTGGGATGCGACAGAATCGGAGCCGACACAAAGGCGGACTTTAGAGCCTCAAAAGCTCGGATGGCCTCGAGCGGCCAGACCTGGGAATTACTGCCCTTCCTGGTCAGATCCGTGAGAGGCTTGGCTAGCATGGAAAAGTCCCTGATGAACTTCCGATAATAATTGGCGAAGCCCAAAAAGCGCTGCAGGGAACGAAGACCACTGGGCTGGGACCACTGTAAGACAGCCGAAACCTTCTCAGGATCCATGGAGAACCCCTCAGCGGAAATGATGTAACCTAAGAAGGTTACCTGGGATCGGTGAAATTCGCATTTCTCAAGCTTACCGAACAGCTTGTTCTCTCGTAACCGTTGCAACACTCGTCTGACATCCAGAATGTGGGCCTCCATGGATTCAGAATATACCAAGATGTCATCCAAATAGACCACCACACACTGCTGCAACAGGTCACGGAAAACATCGTTGATGAATTCCTGAAAGACTGCGGGCGCATTGCACAACCCAAAGGGCATAACCAAGGATTCATAATGACCGGTCCTGGTGTTAAACGCGGTCTTCCACTCATCGCCCGCCTTGATCCTTACCAGGTTATATGCCGCCCTCAGGTCGAGTTTGGTAAAGACCGTGGCCCCTTTAAGGCAATCGAACAGCTCGGAAATCAAGGGTATCGGGTAAGCGTTCTTGATCGTGATGCGATTGAGACCCCTGTAATCGATGCAAGGCCTCAACTCACCGCCCTTCTTTTTCACAAAGAAAAATCCAGCCCCTGCCGGGGACGAGGATTTGCGAATGTGTCCGCGTGAAAGCGCCTCCCTCACGTACTCCTCCATGGCCTCATTCTCCGCTACCGACAGTGGATAGACTTTGCCACGAGGAGGAACGGCACCAGATTGTAACTCTATGGCACAATCGTATGGGCGGTGCGGAGGTAGGGCAACCGCACGCACCTTATCGAATACATCCCGGTACTCCTCGTATTCAGGAGGCAACAGAGAGTCCAAGGAAGTACACAGCAACTTGACAGACCCATGGATGCAACTAGCCCCACACTGCGGTGACCACGAGAGGATCTCGGCCGATCTCCAATCGAAAGTCGGATTATGCTTCCGGAGCCAGGGGTACCCCAAGACCACCGAGTAGTGTGGAGACGAAATAACCTGGAGGCAGACCGACTCTCTGTGAACGGCACCAATGGCTATCCCCACTGGAAGGGTCTCATGAGTCACGTGTGGCGGCAGAAGGGGTCTGCCGTCTATCGCCTCAAGAGCCAGTGGGGAACCTCGAGCCTGCAGAGGAATGGAATTGGCGGCAGCGAACACATTATCAATGAACAAACCACCGGCACCAGAGTCCACCAACGCCTGGGTCGTCACCGAGCCCCCGACCCAGGAGAGGACAACAGTGATCAGTGGTTTGTCAACACGGGAAACCGGGGACGAGGAGACTCCACCCAAGATCTGCCCCCGACAGGATCTCAGGTGCGAGCGTTTCCCGGACGGTTCGGACATGCCAACCGAAAATGCCCACCGAGACCACAGTACATGCATCGGCCCTCGCGTCTCCGGAGTACCCTCTCCCCCTCGGACAGGCGAGCAAACCCCAGCTGCATGGGTTCACCCCCAGACAAGTCATCCCCAGGAGGCGTGGGAGGAGAGGGAGGCACGGGTGGGACAACAAACGTAGGCGCCACTCTGTTAGAAAACCTCCGCAGGCTCTCCTTAAAGGAAGGTCTCTCCCTGAGTCTGGTGTCAATCAAAATCAGGAAAGAAATAAGAGACTCGAGCTCGAGCTCCACTGGTAGGTCCTTAGCTGCAACCTCATCCTTGAAGGCATCCGAGAGACCATGAGAGAAAGCAGCGACCAGAGCCTCATTATTCCAGCCCACCTCTGCTGCCAGGGTACGAAACTCAATGGCGTATTCAGCTACGGATCGTGAACCCTGTCTGATGGACATAAGGAGCTTCGCAGCAGAGGCAGCACGAGCCGGCACATCGAATACCTTCCGAAGAGAAGCAACAAAACCGGAAAACTCGGCAACCACCGGATTGTTGTTCTCCCATAAAGGGCTGGCCCAGGCCAAGGCCTTGTCCGAGAGCAGCGAGATCAAGAAGCCCACCTTTGATCTCTCAGTGGGAAAGGCATGTGGCAGCAACTCGAAATAAATGCCCACCTGGTTAAGGAAACCTCGGCACTGAGTTGGCTCTCCCCCAAAGCACTGTGGAAGAGGGGCAGAACCGGTCATACCCCGAAACACCGCAGGTGCAACAACAGGTGTCGGGGTAGACTCTGGCGCAACAACCGGAGCGGCAGTAGGAGCGGGCCCAGGAGCGACAACCGACCCATCGGCAACGGGAGCGAAATGAGCCGTGCGTTCAAGCAGGGTTTGCAACGCCACAGCAACCGACCCAACAGGTGATCCTGCTGATCAAGTCTGGCAACCAGCGTGGGTAGCGAGGATGGCCCTGTACCGTCAGAATTCATGGCTTGGTCCTAATGTCACGGAACCATGAACCAGACGTACAACAAGGGATAAGTGAAAATAAGAAGGATTTATTGAAAATAAAGCTGTAAAGCAAAAGTCCAAACGGATGGCGAAACCGAAGCAGAGTCTTTGCGAAGCCAGAGGTCAGGAACCAGAAGGGTAGTCAGACGAAGCCAGGATCAGGAACCAGCAGGGTAGTCAGACGAAGCCAGGATCAGGAACCAGCAGGGTAGTCGGACGAAACCAGGATCAGGAACCAGCAGGGTAGTCGGACGAAACCAGGATCAGGAACCAGAAGCAGCAGCAGTCTAGAAGCATGTGAACACAGGAGGACCAAGCAAGGAACTGAAGCCACAGACCTCCTATATATATATGCTAGGCATCCAGCTCCTCCCAGTGGGAAGGAGGAGCCGCAGGGTGGGAGGCTACAAGAAACCCAGAAACCAAGATGGCCGCCAGCACATGTCAAACGAAGGAGAACAGCAAGAAGGTAAGACCATGACAGCAGCAGATCGTGTGGTCTAATCAGCCTCTGCTGCCCAAATACAATGCTGTTGTATGAAGACGAGTGATAGCAGTAGTAACCGCTCCTCCTCATACTGTGGGGGTGATCACTGCATGTAAATTCAGTGCTTTTTGCCCACTGGACTAGCAGCCAATTGTCCAGAAGGAACAGTTCTTTCCGAATTCGACTGTTCCTCGGGCCGTCTAAACCAGCCATTTAATCGCACTGTAGCAATACAGTGGCAAACAGTTCTCACCACTATGTAGAGAAGCATGTATAGCGATAGAGCTGACGAGGCTGGAATGTACTGTGCAATGCAATGCACTTGCTCAGGCAGACAGGGGATGGCTTACACATGTAGTAGAGTTAGCACGTCTCATAAAGCATGTGTGTTATCTAAACTAAATGCGTTAAGCTAACACCTTCATTTGCTTTTCAATGGCTTTTGTTTCAAGATAACGTGATGAGTTAAGAAATTTGAGTTAAGAGTTTGTGTGTTAACCCTGCTACAAAAGTAGCTGTGGGAGGCTGGTAGGGATGGTGCAGAGAAGAGAGGCTACAAATCAACTGATATCGGGTGCTTCCTGACTGAGCACAATGAGTGGGCCTGAGCCAAGTGAAGAGCACTATATAGTAATGATGCAGTGCAAAACAGTTAAAAGGCCAATATACAGTCAGGTGCATAAATATTGGGACATCTACACAATTCTAACATTTTTGGCTCTATACACCACCACAATGGATTTGAAATTAAATGAACAAGATGCGCTTTAACTGCAGACTGTCAGCTTTAATTTGAGGGTATTTACATCCAAATCAGGTGAACGGTGTAGGAATTACAACAGTTTGCATATGTGCCTCCCACTTGTTAATGGACCAAAAGTAATGGGACAATTGGCTTCTCAGCTGTTCCATGGCCAGGTGTGTGTTATCCCCTCATTATCCCAATTACAATGAGCAGATAAAGAGTTCATTTCAAGTGTGCTATTTGCATTTGGAATCTGTTTCTGTCAGCTCTCAAGATGAGATCCAAAGAGCTGTCACTATCAGTGAAGCAAGCCATCATTAGGCTAAAAAAAACACAACAAACCCATCAGAGAGATAGCAAAAACATTAGGCATGGCCAAAACAACTGTTTGGAACATTCTTAAAAAGAAGGAACGCCAAAAGACCTGGAAGACCACGGAAAACAACTGTGATGGATGACAGAAGAATTCTTTCCCTGGTGAAGAAAACACGCTTCACAACAGTTGGCCAGATCAAGAACACTCTTTAGGAGGTAGGTGTATGTGTGTCAAAGTCAACAATCAAGAGAAGACTTCACCAGAGTGAATACAGAGGGTTCACCACAAGATGTAAACCATTGGTGATCCTCAAAAACAGGAAGGCCAGATTAGAGTTTGCCAAACGACATCTAAAAAAGCCTTCACAGTTCTGGAACAACATCCTATGGACAGATGAGACCAAGATCAACTTGTACCAGAGTGATGAGAAGAGAAGAGTATGGAGAAGGAAAGGAACTGCTCATGATCCTAATCATACCACCTCATCAGTGAAGCATGGTGGTGGTAGTGTCATGGCGTGGGCATGTATGGCTGCCAATGGAACTGGTTCTCTTGTATTTATTGATGATGTGACTGCTGACAAAAGCAGCAGGATGAATTCTAAAGTGTTTCGGGCAATATTATATGCTCATATTCAGCCAAATGCTTCAGAACTCACTGGACGGCTCTTCACACTGCAGAGGGACAATGACCCAAAGCATACTGCAAAAGCAACCAAAGAGTTTTTTAAGGGAAAGAAGTAGAATGTCATGCAATGGCCAAGTCAATCACCTGACCTGAATCCGATTGAGCATGCATTTCACTTGCTGAAGACAAAACTGAAGGGAAAATGCCCCAAGAACAAGCAGGAACTGAAGACAGCTGCAGTAGAGGCCTGGCAGAGCATCACCAGGGATGAAACCCAGCGTCTGGTGATGTCTATGCGTTCCAGACTCCAGGCTGTAATTGACTGCAAAGGATTTGCAACCAAGTATTAAAAAGTGAAAGTTTGATTTATGATTATTATTCTGTCCCATTACTTTTGGTTCCTTAACAAGTGGGAGGCACATATGCAAACTGTTGTAATTCCTACACCGTTCACCGGATTTGGATGTAAATACCCTGAAATTAAAGCTGACAGTCTGCAGTTAAAGCACATCTTGTTTGTTTCATTTCAAATCTATTGTGGTGGTGTATAGAGCCAAAAATGTTAGAATTGTGTTGATGTCCCAATATTTATGGACCTGACTGTATACATAAGGGAAAAGGGGGTAGAGGACATATGGCTGGGAGTGCCTGTATATAAAGTGTGCCTATATTAACCCCTTCCCAGGCAGGTCTTTAAAGAAGGCGCCCACTCCTGAGCAAAGCGGGTGCCATAGCCACGGGTGCTTGCTGTTTCATACAGCAGACACCCGCAGCTAATGTCCATGACCGGCGATAATGCACTTCGGATGCCGTGGTCAATCCAGCATGTGCTTCCGGTGATGCTCCGGCTACCCCGTGCGGCAATGGGAGGAGCCGGAGCTTGTATGCAGCAGCCCCTGTCTTTGTGAATGACAGGAGGCTGCTGCACAGTGTTTCCTATGGTGCTCTTACCTGTAATAGGGCTCTATAGGAAACTAGTAATTTTCTCATAGACTTCAATGCTAATGCATTTGAGAATAGCAATCTAATGATTGCTTGTTATAGCTCCCTATGGGAACTACAAAAAAGTGTAAAAAAAAATAAAGTTGAAAAAAATAAACAGAAAAAAATACACATCATGGGTATCGCCATTTTAAAAAACTCCCATAGTATAAAAATATCTTCCCAATACGGCAAACGTTGAAATGGAAAAAAGCATGAAAATGGCAAATTCACCGTTTTTGGACGCTTCATTTTCTACAAAAAATTTTAATAAACAGTGATCAAAAAGTCATACACATCCCAGAATGGTGTCAATAAAAAGTACAGATCGCCCCACAAAAAATGAGCCTCCACACAGCTCTGCACACAAAATTGCTAAAAGTTATAGGGGTCAAAATATGGCAACGCAAAAATAAAACAAATTTTTTCCAATTTTTTTATGATTTTATCTATACATATATACACCGGATTCATACTTACCTGGAGATCAAAAGTAACTGGTTAGTTTTATCGCACATCGAACGATGTAAGTAAAAAACTGTGGCAGAATTGCATTTTTTTTTCAATTTCACCCCATTTGAAATTTTTTTCCCGCTTCCCACTACATCATATGCAAGATTAAATGGTGGCAATTAGATGGTGTCCCGCAAAAAACAAGCCCTCATACGGCTATGTGAACGGAAAAATAAAAAAGTTATGGCTCTGGGAAGGCAGGGAATGCAAAATGATAACACAAAAACTAAAAAACCTCTGGGGTAGAAGGGGTTAAAAGGGGGAAAGGTGTGGCACAATATGAAATGGTAATGCAGTTTAGAGTATATAAGGACAAAACAATTAATTGATGATAGGAATTTATGTAATATAAAGGGAAATAGGGATGCAATTCAGAGTAGGGTTGCATTGGGTATCAAACTTTCAATACCCAATTGATCATTTTTCACCCGGATCTATACGATACCGAGATTTGCTTTTTTCAATACTAGGCTGCGTTACTGCGCAGCTCAGTATCTCTTCTGATTGGAGGACATGGCGCATTCTCATCGGTCACACAGTAGAGAAGGATGGAGGGAGGGAGCCCTTCCCTTCCCACTGTGACGCGGCCACCACTGCCACCAATACAAACACTAAGGGGGAGTCTGCTAAGTCATGCCCCCCAAGTCTGTGAGGCCATGCCCCCCACAGCCAACGAAGATTGAAAAAATAAAAGGAAGAACTTACGGTGAACTGCGGGGCAGGGGGTAGAGGAGGTCACTTTCTGCCTGCAGGCCACGCTCAGACAGCTCGATGCAGCTGTCTGAGCGTGAGTTTCTAAAAAGGAATGCAATATTTATATGATCTAGATATAATATGTTCATGGGGCAGATAATAACGTCTTCAGTTTATAGCATCGGGCATACACATTATAAGAATAACTCCATCTACAATCTCTGGAAAACTGCACTCCTCATGTCCTAAGTGTACCTACAACTCACCTCATAAATGCACCTCACACATCACCCCATAAATGCACCTCCCACATCACCCCATAAATGTACCTCACACATCACCCCATAAATGCACCTCCCACATCACCCCATAAATGCACCTCCCACATCACCCCATAAATGTACCTCCCACATCACCCCATAAATGCACCTCCCACATCACCCCATAAATGCACCTCCCACATCACCCCATAAATGCACCTCCCACATCACCCCATAAATGCACCTCCCACATCACCCCATAAATGCACCTCCCACATCACCCCATAAATGCACCTCACAGTGGTGGTCACTTATTTTTAATGGGCACATGCTTTTCTCAATTTGGAGTGGACCCCATGTGCCTCAAATTAATAGTAAGTAACTCCTGATATAATGGGCAACATGGGGTTAATGCGAGTTACAGAATACAGATGGGGTCACTTACTAATAATGTGATGAACATGGAGGTCCAAATTCTTAAAACTATGTGCCGCTAACATTGATAGCAAGTAACTGTTCATGTACCTCATGCATTAACCCCTTGTTGCCCATTATGCAAGCAGATGAATACTTGATAAGGTTATCAAGAGGCACAGGGTTTTTTTATCACTTAGAACGGTTGAACCTGTGCCTCATATCAACCCCATCATGTATCACCTTGCATACACCAGTTTAGTACCACAACACTTAGGGCTCATGCACACGGCTGTATTTTTTCCCCGCACCCGATACACATTTTTTGGGGGTCGGATGCAGACCCATTCACTTCACTTCAATGGGGCTGCATAAGATGCGGACAGCGCTCCGTTCATTTCTTTTGCATGGTATCGAATGGTATCAAGTATCTCAATACTTTTTTATGGTATTGAAATCAAATCAAAATTTTGGTATCGTGACAACCCTAATTCAGAGTACATGAGGACAAAATCAATGATGATGGCAAATATGGAGTATAAAGGGGTAAAGTACGGACATGTGGGACCAACATTATATCTGATTCATGATTATAATCAACCCAATTATAACGTCTCTCATATACAGAATAATTAGAGTAATAGAAGATGGCTATATATGAAGTATAAAGAGGTGTAACTATATATATATATATATATATATATATATATATATATATATATATATATACAAATGGACATGGAGGACACTTAAAGGAGTTGTCTCACTTCAGTAAGTGGCATTTATCATGTAGAGAAAGTTAATACAAGCCACTTACTAATGTATTGTTATTACCAGAGATGAGCTAATCGAAGCTGAATTGTGCCCAAAAAATCGATTTACAAGTGCAGGAAAAGATTATTCAAGGTGTAGGGAAAGGATAGGGAGGAATCATTCCGCAGCATTTATGTTGAACAGGATTCAGTAGGGTTGGTTACAGCCTGGGTAATAGGAACAATCCTATTACACCTTGCTGCACTGACTGGGCACCCAAATTGCCATTATACAGCTCTGTAATTCCAGCAAACCGTTCTTGTTATTGGGATGCAAGTGCTGTTTAATACAGCCATTAATAGGGTTTATTACAAATAAATATGTCTACGTCTTATTTGCCCTTGTGTGGTGCAGTTATATGTTCGAAAGCATTTTTTGGCTTGTATTAGTGGGAAAAAAGGGCTTAATAGCCGTTCTGTGATGAAGTGCGAAAATTACAGCCCTTTTTGTCGTGTATTAGTGACAAAATAAAAATATATTTGCCGCTCAGCGGTGCAGTTATATGTTCTAAAGCCCTTTTTGTCGTGCATTAGTGGGAAAAGTAAAATATATTTGCCGTTCAGCGGTGCAGTTATATGTTATAAAGCCTTTTGCGGCATGTATTAGTGGCAAAAGAAAAATATATTTGCCTTTCAATGGTGCAGTTATATGTTATAAAGCCTTTTGTGGCATGCATAAGTGGAAAAAGAAAAATACATTTGCCGTTCAGCGGTGCAGTTATATGTTCTAAAGCCTTTTGTGGCGTGTATTAGTGGTAAAAGAAAAATATATTTGCTGTTCAGCGGTGCAGTTATATGTTCAAAAGCCTTTTGTGGCGTGTATTAGTGGTAAAAGAAAAATATATTTACCGTTCAGAGGTGCAGTTATATGTTCTAAAGCCTTTTTTGTCATGCATTAGTGGCAAAAGTAAAATATAATTGCCGTTCAGCGGTGCAGTTATACAGTAAGTTATAAAGCCCTTTTTGTCATGTAATAGTGGCAAAATAAAAATATATTTGTCGTTTAGCGGTGCAGTTATATGTTATAAAGCCTTTTGTGGCGTGCATAAGTGGAAAAACAAATATATATTTGCCGTTCAGCGGTGCAGTTATATGTTCTAAAGCCTTTTGTGGCGTGTATTAGTGGCAAAAGAAAAATATACTTGCCGTTCAGCGGTGCAGTTTTATGTTATAAAGACCTTTTTGTTGTGCAATAGTGGGGGAAAAAAGGGCTTATTAGCCGTTGTGTGATGAAGTGAGAAAATTACAGACTTTTTATTTATTTATTTGATTTAACAGTATGTCAAACAGAGAAGTGCAAGGCCCCGCACAGGGGAGTAGTTGGCAGCAGAGTAGGGGGCTGTGGCAGCAGGGGTCACTTCGAGAGGCCTGAGCTCCCAGTGTCAGCTAGCAGTCGTGTCTTGACCAGCAACCTAGCGGTTCTTGAATGGTTGACTCGATCTTTGACTTTGGCGCAAGTAACATCAGACACCCCCAGCCAAGAGTCAGTGGGTTCGTCAGACACAACCCTTAGTTGGCATGGCCTGGGAGCAGGCCCTTTGCCCTCACCTGTCCTCAACCTGCCTCTGTCCTTTTTTGTTCCCTCAGCCAGAGAAGTATTGTATGCTGTGGGCTCAGCTCCACTATACAGTGAGGACGAGCTACTAGAAGACAGTCAGCAGCTACTGGCAAGCCAAAATGTGGAGGAGACATCCGCCGCTTCCTCCACTAGGCGGGCAAGTAGTGATGAGGAGAGTGGCGTGGGAGCTGGTGTTTCGAGCGGTCAGGCTTCTGACCCAGAGACGGTTGAGGAGGACATCAGTGACATGCAGACAGTATTCGATGATGATGATGTAGCTGATCGCACTTGGGAGCCGGGTAACAAAGGGGCTTCATCATCATCGGGAGAAGAGGGTAGCAGCTTGCCCGTGAGGCAGCAGCAGTGGGAGGTCGGGAGCCAAATGTGCCCGCGGTAGACCACCCACTTCGCAGGAGCCTACTTGCCCAGGAAGTAGTGGTGCATGGATTCACGGAGGCAGTAGCGGTAGCTGTCAGTCAGTGTGTAGTGTTGGGGGTAAAATCACCTACTCGGCAGTTTGGCAGCTTTTTGTTAAACCGCAGGAGGAGGGGAACATGGCCATATGTAGAATCTGTGCACAGAAGGTGAAGCGTTGCCAGGGTGCCAATGTTGGCACCACTGCCCTGCGTCAACATATGCAGGGTCACCATAAAGTTGCCTGGGAGAACCGTGGTTCTGATGTGGTGGTCCAGCCTGCCGCAGCAACCGCTGCATCACCCAGTGGCACACAGGCAATCAAGGCTCCACCACCTCAGCCTAGGGGAGCTGTCTGTCCTTCCCATCATCTGCTGGTATTGATGCTCCTACTCCTCGCCCTCCTACTCCTCATCAGTCATTCCGTCAGCAATCGATCACCGAAGCGATTGCCAAGAGACAACAGCATGTGTGCACTCATCCAACGGCTGTCCAAGTTGCTGGTGCTGCAGTCCCTCCCTTTCCAAGTGGTGGACTCTGCACCTTTCAAAGAACTGATGGCTTGTGCCGAGCCGAGGTGTAGAGTCCCAAGCCGTCATTTCTTTGCCAAAAAGGCAGTACCAGCCCTGCACACACACATGTATAACAGAAGGTGGGCCAGTCCTTGAGCCTGTCGGTGTCTGCCAAAGTGCATGGCAGCGCCGACGTGTGGAGCTGTAAATACGGTCAGGGACAATGCATGTCCTTTACGGCCCGCTGGGTGAATGTGGTTCCTGCACAGCCACACCAACAACTTGGCCAGGTGACGCCACTTTCGCCTCCACGTTCTCACGCCGTGGGTCCTGCGACAATGTCTGCCTCTGCCTTCTCATCCTCCACCATGTCCTCAGACTCCTCTGCAGGGACAATTCACAGTGCCCCTCCAGCATACCACATGAGCGGGGCACGGCGTTGTCATGCTGTTCTGCACTTCATTTGCCTGGGCGAACGGAGTCACACAGGGGAGGAACTGCTCCATGTCCTTCATCAAGAAATCGAACCCTGGCTTTCTCCGTGACAACTCAAAATCAGAACCATGGTGACCGACAACGGGAAGAACATGGTGTTGGCGCTGCATCAAGGAGGGCTGAGCCATGCGCCCTGCATGGCACACATGTTCAATCTGGTTGTCAAGCGGTTCCTGAAGACTTCAAACCCATCTGCAAGACATCCGCAAAGCACACTCTCCTTGAACTGCAGCGGCAGAACAACATCCCCCAACATGCTGATATGCGACGTTTCCACCCATTGGAACTCCACCCTCCATATGTTGGACCGACTATACGAACAGAGAAAGGCCATAAATGATATCATGATGATCCAAGCGGACAGGAGTATTCCCCTGTGTAACTTCGATGTCAGCCAGTGGCAGCTCATGCGTGACACCTGCCGTTTGCTCAGGCCCTTTGAGGAGGCCACGTTATTTGTCAGTCACCAGGACTACGGGATGAATGATGTAATTCCACTGCTTCATGTCCTGGAACAGATGCTGGTAAATCTGGCTGGTCAGGGGACTGGAGATGTGGCGTCTAGATCTCACGGCCACATGAGCCCTGTGGGGGCTGAACTGGAGGAGGAGGACATTGGAGCACAAGCAATGTGTAGCGAAATGGGTGGTTTTTATACACAGGTGACAGGAGAGGAGGAGCCAGAGGAGCTACAGGGCGACGAGGAAGAGAAGGCAGAGGACTCAAACACACTGTGGCAGTATACAGTGGAGATGGAGGCTGGGAGTCCCTCTGTGTCACTTGCACAAATGGCCCGATGCATGCTCACTTGCTTGCGTAGTGACAGCCGAATTGTCACCATTCGGCAGAGGGATGACTTCTATCTCTCCACCTTGTTGGACCCTCGCTACCGATCCAAAATGGGGGCCTTTTTTTTACACCCGCTGAGAGGAAGGACAAACTGAACTACTATAGAGACATCCTATGTAGTCAGTTGGCCGCTGCTTATCTGCGCCATCGTCCATCCTCTTTCAGGTCTGACTGGGGGGGCCCTCTGCGCTTATGTTCCACTACCATGGCTGCTGGGGAGGGGTGGGGTCGCAGGAGCAGTACCAGCTCCATCAGCAGAAGCCTGAGTCTAGAGTCGCTGATGAGTAGCTTTCTTCACCCGCATAGTGAAGAAACTACTCACCAGCAGCTAGACATAGAGCAGAACCTGAACCAGCAGGTGGTGGCATACTTGGAGTGCACCCTGCCAGCCGTCATTGAAGATCCGCTGGACTACTGGGCAGCCAAACTAGATTTGTGGCCGCAACTGGCCGAGTTTGCCCTGGAAAAGCTGTCCTGCCCGGCCAGTAGTGTGGCATCAGAGCGGGTGTTTAATGCAGCGGGGGCCATAGTTACACCAAGAAGAACTTGCTTGTCCACCCAAAATGTGGAGAGACTGACTTTTGTCAAGATGAATCAGGCGTGGATCAGCCAGGATTTCCACCCACCAATACCTGATGCATCAGACTAGATCATCCATGGTGCCACACCAACACTTTGACAAAAGAGACAGGTTTCTTCTGGCTACCTGCCTCAGCTACTATTCCGATGCTGCCACCCGCCTGATGCCACACATCTGATGCCAAGTGCTCCTTCTTTCACCCACCATCTTTAGCTGGTACTGGCATTCCCTGCCACCTCCACACTATGTCACCTTGCCACTCTGTGGTCTCATGATTCTGCTGCCATCTCCACACTATGTCACCTTGCCACTCTGTGGTCTCCTGATGCTGCTGCCACCTCCACACTATGTCACCTTGCCACTCGGTGGCCTCTTCATGCTGCTGCCACCTCCATACTATGTCACCTTGACACTCTGTGGTCTCCTGATGCGGCTGCCACCTCCACACTGTCATTGTGCCACTCTGTGGCCTCCTCATGCTGCTTCCACCTCACCACTATGTCATAGGGTCACTCTGTGGACTTCTAATGCTGTTCCCACCCTCCCCACTTCATGACTGGGCCAGTATTTTGCCTTTCGGCCTGGCTGACATCATCATTTATTTGACCCTTCTTCTGATCTGTCAGAAGGATGGAAAAATGAGATGCACAACGGATCCTGTCTGTGTAGCAGCTGTGTGGCCTGTATGGTTCCAACAGAATTGGCTTGTGATTTGGTAGCCAAAAGCAGGAGTGGGTACGAAACACAGAAGACTTGCAAATATTCCATTCACGTGTCATCTCTGTTTTGGATCCACTCCTGTTTTTTTTTTGGCATTAGCAATACTGATGAATTACTGACCAAATGCTGACCGAGTGAAGGCGGATGCTCAACAGACAGGATCTATTTTTTGGGGGTTACTGTTCTGACAGATCAGAGGAAGGGCAAAATAATCAGTGATGTCAACACAAATTTACTGCTGACACCCTCTCCACTCTGTCGGGGGGCTCTACTTGTATAAGCGTTTAATAGAATAGGTTCTGTAGACATCTATGTGGAATCAGCTGACGATAGTGTAAAAGGAGTGCGCTTCTTCTTAGCGCTAACATCGACCTGTAAGGGTGAGTTCATACATGAGCTATTTGGTCAGTTATGGCCCCGTGACTGCCCTAATAAGTGAAGTGTGCAGTGATTTCAAGAGTGACTCCTGTCATCTGCATGTCATACTGACTCACAATATTATTTCACAACCACAGCAGACTCCCTATGCGTGTGAATACAAGGCACAGAGTTCTACACCACTATAAAGGCTCTCTGCAGCGAGGAAATATCCATTTTTTAAAACGCGATTTGCTGCAAATAAATTCGGATCAAACCAAATCTTTTCTGAAAATTCGGCGAACCGGCCGAATCTATATTTTTTTTAATTTGCTCATCTCTAGTTATTACCCATATTGCTTCCTTTGCTGGCTGGAATTATTTTTCCATCACATTATACACTCGTCGTTTTCATGGTTACAGACCACCCTGCAATCCATCAGTGGTGGTCGTGCTTGCACACTATAGGAGAAAGCGTCAGCCTCTCTGGTGGCTGGGACCATAGGAGCGCACATAGGCTAGTGCTTTTTCCTATATTGTGCAAGCACGACCACCACTAATGGATTGCAGGGTGGTCTAACCATGGAAACGACCAGTGTATGAAAATGAATCCAGCCAGCAAAGGAAGCAATATGAATAATAACAATACATTAGTAAGTGCCTTGTATTAACTTTCTCTAAATGCCACTTACTGAAGTGAGATAACTCCTTTAATTACATAAAGTCATGATGTGGATTAATATGATTATGTCTGATACATCCAGTCAGAATCGTAGTTAAGTATTCCACATGTTTGGCACTTACTAAGTGTCAGTCTCATTGGGTCTGTGAAAAAAAGGGGGAGAGAAAGTTGTCAAGATTGACAGTAATTACATATATCCATACGTAACCTGAACCACCAATTCATTTTGTTGTCAAAATGATCCTTTGACACTGTGTATAACCTGAACCACCAATACATTTTGTTGCCATAAGTGATTCTATGGCATTTTGCATCATATGTCTCTCATACCCTTTGCTACCAATTGGTTTATCAGCTTATCCACTGATAAGTACCTCCTAGTCAGACCATGATGTTGATTTATATCCTTTCATGACCCAGCAGACTTTTTGAATATTACAAATTATATCATTGTTTTTTTATTTTTATTTCCAGCAGCTGTATAGGAACCATGTTTTCGGCGTTCTTTTACATGTACATTATCCTACCTAATATTAGTTTGCATTTTTCGTTTTCTTTTGTACTTATGCCCTTTTTGTTTTATTTATTCTAGACTGTGAACAAGTTTAGACCGAAACACTAGTGTCGGCCTATAAGTTTTGTATTATGGAGTGCCTTCAATAAAGCAATGATATACCTAAGCATCATTCATGAGTGCCATGGTATTCATACTGTATACATTTCCAAAGTTGTGGCAAAATGGTTTAAGGACAACAAGGTAGGGGCGTAGCTCTAGGGGATGCAGAGGTAGCAGTCTATACCGGGTCCAGGATCCTGAGGGGGCCCAAAGACCCTTGTACCACATAAGAAGACACTGGTATTATAGAAAGTTCAAGTTGGCCAAGTTACGCCTGTGGATGGAGGGAAGGGGTTAGGTCAAGAATTTGGCATTAAAGAGTGGGGGTTGCCGTTTCAATTTTTGCCTCAGTAACCACAAAGGCAAAGCAATGAGGGAAATGGGGGCCCAAGCTGAACTTTTGTGCCAGGGCGCATGAGCCTTTACCTACGTCCCTGCAACAAGGTGAAGGCAAAGGAGTGGTTATCACAAAGTCCTGACTTCAGTCACAGAAAATGTATGTGCAGAACTGAAAGAACATGTGTGAGAAAGAAAGCCTTCAAACCTGATTCAACTATACCAGCTCTGTTTAACAGGAATTGGCCAAAATTCCAGCAATTTATTGTGAGAGGCTTGTGGAAGGCTACCCAAAACATTTTGTCCAAATTAGACAATTGAAAGGCAATTCTACCAAATACAAACCACTTTTATGTAAACTTCTGGGTCAATGGGAATGTGATGAATGAAATAAAAGCTTAAATAAATCATTGTCTAAAGTATTATTCTGCCATCTCACATTCTTGAAACATATTAGTGATCATTACCGACCTAACAGAGGGAATACATACTAGGATTAAATGCCGGGAATTGTGAAAAACTGAGTTTTAATGTGGTGTATGCTAAGGTGTATGAAAATGTATGACTTCAACGTAAGTATTAAGAAATATTATAAAAAAAAATATTGTCTCAAAAATCCAGGTGAAAAAGAATTAGACATAGTCTAAGTTTAAACATAAAGATTTGACACCAACATCAATACAGTTTCCAAGGCAAAAAATTGGAAAGGAATTGTCTATATTCTGGGTCTCCACAGAAAGGGATGTTAAAGCTGTGAAATGTAATCAACAGGGTAAAAACCTTATTAAGGCAATGAAGTAATTCTGGGCATAATCAAGAATAATCAAGAATGCTATAGACAACTAACGGATAAGGCTACTTTAACACTGGCGTTTTGGCTCTCCGTTTGTGAGATCTATTTAGGGCTCTCACAAGTGGTCCAAAACGGATCAGTTTTGCCCTAATGCATTTGCCCTAATGCAGAATGCATCAGTTCGCCTCCGTTCGGTCTCCATTCCGCTTTGGAGGCGGACACCAAAACGCTGCTTGCAGCGTTTTGGTGTCCGTCTGACAAAACTGAGCCAAACAGATCCGTCCTGGCACACAATGTAAGTCAATGGGGACTTATCCGTTTTCTATGACACAATCTGGCACAATAGAAAACGTCTTGGCTATGTTAAAGATAATACAAACGGATCCGCACCAAACGCGAGTGTGAAAGTAGCCTAAGAAAACATATAGCAAATTATATAGTGATCCTGTCACAGGTTAAGGGTAAGGAAAAACACCAAATACACACCACAACGAATAGACAACAATCTAGGCCTCAAAAGCTAAGGAAGAGGGATGGTGACCTAGTAATCCCTAGGCCTTTCCCTAACTCCTGCCAGTATGAGCAGATCCTTATGGTGGAAATACTCATACACCAGATACCTAAAGCCCTGCAAAACTGACGAGCCCTAGAATAGGTAGCAGGGGATGAGACAGCTGGTTCCAGAATGAAGGAACCTGCGTCTTCCTGAAACCTAGAAACAACACACACCAGATAATAAGAAACAGCGAGTACTTAGCTTAGAGACGTATGGAGAAGCAGAAGATCCAAGACAAACCAGCACTAGCAACTCCAAGCAGAAACTACCAACTGCATGGTCAGCAGTGTGAGGCGGATCTAAATAGAGCCTCATCACTGATAACGAGCGGCACCTGAGGAGAGGTGATATCCTGCCAAACAACAATATACATAGAGAAAAACAGAGAGACCTGTCAGATAGCCTAACGTGCAGCAAGTCTATCCGATCTTCTCACCTCTCTCACAGGAGGGACCGTGACAGTACTCCCATTCTACGGGTGTCCTCCGGACACCCAGGACCGATTTTATCAGGATGCGCCCTGTGAAAGGCACTCACAAGGCGACTGGCATTCACGTCGGTCACAGGAACCCACATTCTTTCCTCTGGACCATAACCCTCCCAGTGCACGAGGTACTGAAGAGATCCACGAAGAATACATGAGTTCACTATCCTGGCAATCTGAAACTCAAGATTACCATTCACCATGACAGGAGGTGGTGGCAAGGAGGACGGTTCAGCAGGTTCAACATATCTTTTCAGCAATGAATGGTGAAACACATTATGAATCTTCAAAGCCTACGGAAGCTCAAGACGAAAAGCAACCAGATTAATAATGGCAGAGATCTTTTATGGCCCAATAAACCTTGGCCCCAACTTTCAAGAGGGTACCTTCAACTTAATGTTTCTTGTGGACAGCCACACAGAATCACCCACTCTCAGGTCCGGACCACTCACACGTCTCTTGTCAGCCATACGTTTATACTTTTTGCCCATTTTATTTAAATTGTTTTGAATCTTCCGGCAAATAGATGACAACGAACAGGAGAATCTTTCCTCTTCAGGTATACCAGACAAACCAGTACCAGAATATGTGCCAAACTGCGGATGGAACCCATATGCACCAAAAAACGGCGACTTATCAGTGGACTCCTGTCTACAGTTATTTATGGAAACTCGGCCAACGACAAAAATGAAGACCACTCCTCTTTATTCTCAGAGACAATACATCTCAAATAAGTCTCCAGATTCTGGTTAGTGCGCTCAGTCTGCCCATTCGACTGAGGATGAAAGACCGAAGAGAAGAACAATTGGACCCCCAGACGAGTACAGAATGCCTTCCAGAATCTGGAAACAAATTAAGTCCCTCTATCAGACACCACATGAGAGGGAATGCCCTGTAGTTTCACGATGTTATCGACAAACACTTGAGCGAGAGTTTTGGCATTAGGTAAACCTGATAATGGTATAAAGTGCACCATCTTGCTGAAACGGTCAACAACCACCAGAATCACAGTTTTCCCAGAAGAATTAGGCAAATCTGTGATAAAGTCCATGGACAAATGAGTCCAGGGTCGGGATGGGATAGACAAGGGAAGCAGAGATCCTGAAGGCCGAGTATGAGCCACCTTAGCATGCGCACAAGTCTCACAAGCTGCCACATAGCTCTCAACACATTTACTTAACCCTCGCCACCAGAATCTTCGAGAAATGAGATCCACAGTGGATCTGCTCTCAGGGTGTCCCGTAAGAACAGTATAGTGATGTTCCTTAAACAGCTTGTGTCGTAGTTCCAAAGGGACAGACAACTTCCCTGGAGGACAGGAATCGAGTGTCTCTCCCTGGGCCTCCAACACCTCTGCCTCAAGTTCAGGATAAAGGGCGGATACAACCACCCCATCTGCCAATATCGAAGGAGGATCCTCTGAATCACCCCCCCCTAGGGAAAGCTACGCGACAAGGCATCCGCCTTGAAGTTTTTTTATCCCAGGACGATAAGTGACAATTAAATTTAATCTAGTAAAAAACAACGACCATCTGGCCTGCCTTGGGTTCAGACGTTTAGCCGACTGCAGGTAGGCCAGATTTTTGTGATCAGTAATTACCGTAACCGGATGAATCGCTCCTTACAACCAATGACACCACTCTTTAAAAGCCAATTTAATGGCTAACAACTCTCTATTACCTACATCATAATTTATTTCGGCAGAAGAGAGTTTTTTAGAGAAAAAAGCACAAGGGCGCCATTTGCTAGCAGAAGAACCCTGCGACAAGACTGCTTCAACCGCTACCTCTGATGCGTCAGCTTCCACAATAAATGGTTGTGACATATCCGGTTGCACCAGAATAGGAGCAGAAGCAAAACATTCCTTTATTGCTGAAAAAGATTGCAATGTTTCTTCAGACCAGACTGAGAAATCCACGTCTTTCTTAGTGATATCAGTTAATGGTTTAACAACAGTTGAGTAATTCAAGATAAATTTATGGTAGTAGTTGGTGAACCCCAAAAATCGCATGAGTGCCTTCAGATCGATCCCAGTCCAAAACAGCACAGACTTTTTCCGGATCCATACGAAAACCCAAAGATGAGATTAGGTACCCCAGGAATTGCACTTCAGGGGCCGCAAATACACACTTCTCCATTTTGGCATACAATTTATTCTCTCTGAGGATCTGTAGGACCTGTCTCACGTGATCCTTAAGCGTCACCATATCAGGGGAATAAATTAAAATATCATCCAGATAAACCACCACAAACCTGCCCACCAGATGATGAAAGATGTCATTGATGAAGTGTTGAAAAACCGCAGGAGCAAAGGACAAACCAAAAGGCATGACCAGATTCTCAAAATGACCCTCAGGAATATTAAAGGCCATTTTCCATTCGTCCTCTTCCTTGACTCTTATCAGATTATATGCCCCCCTTAAATCCAACTTAGAGAACACCTTGTCGCCGACAATCTGATTAAATAAATCTGGGATCAAAGGAAGGAGATAGGGATCACGGATAGTGATGCAATGAAGCTCACGGAAGTCCAAACATGGCCTAAGAGTTCCAAACAAGAACCACGCCGCCATTGGTGATTTGAATGGTCTAATATGACCTTTAACCAAACTCTCAGTGATATACTCTCACATGGCTACTCTTTCGGGTTCAGAAAGATTATACAACCGAGACTTTGGCAATCTAGCTCCGGGAATAAGGTTGACGGGGCAATCATACTCCTGATGAGGAAGCAACTCCTGGTCTCCACCCTTAGAGAATACATCAGAAAAATCTGAAAGGAAAGGAGGTAACATTTTAGTAGTTACAACAGAAAGCGACGTGCTAAGACAGTTGTCAAGGCAGAAATCACTCCAATCGAGAATCTGTCTCGCTTGCCAATCAATAGTAGGGTTATGTTTGGTTAACCATGGTAAACCTAACACCAAAAGAGCAGGCAAACCCTCCAGCACAAAACATGAAATGGATTCAATATGAGAATCTCCCACTTTTAGGCGAATGTCCTGCACCATTTGAGACAGACACTTTTGAGAGAGAGAGGCGGGATCAATCGCAAACACAGAAATATTTTTGTCTAATTCGCTTGTTGTCAAACCATGCATAAGGACAAACTGGCCATCCACTAAGTTAACCCCTGCCCCACTGTCAATAAATACTTCCATTTCCACAGTTTTGGAATCTAGCGCCACCTTGGCAGGCAGGAGAAATCGGGTACAATCGGTAAAAGACAAAAGTAAATTCTTAACTTCCCCATCCACACTTCCAAGAGTGAGAAGAGGACTAGACACATTAGGACTTTTTTTTTTCTTTTCACCTTGATGTTTAACATAAGGACATACGTTAACAAAATATCCTCCTTGACCACAGAAAAAACAAAGTCTTTTCTTAACCCTAAAGTTTTTATCACCTGGTCCAGGTGTGACCTGACCCAATTGCATTGGCTCATCACCAGACACGAACTCGAGTGTCTCTTTACCCAGAGTGCCAGAAAAGACCGCTTCCCTGTATGATAATACGTCCCGAGTGAGAGGAACTTTAGATCTCTCCCTCAGGCATCTATCAATACGCACCACCACCGCCTCCAATGACTCTGGATTTGTGTCAAATGCCAAGGTGTCCTTCAGGTTCTCAGACAGTCCTTGACAAAATTGACTATGGAGAGCTGGGATATTCCACTCTGTATCAGTTGTTCACCTCCTAAATTCAGAGCAATAGGACTGAGCTGAACGCTCTTCCTGCCGCAAGCAACGCAATTTAGATTCGGCCAGGGAAACCCAATCTGGGTGATCGTAGATAAGTCCCAGAGCTCTGAAAAATTCATCGACCGATTGGAGGGATTGTGAACCAGTCAAAGAGAAAGCCCAAGACTGAGCGTCACCTTTCAGCAACAAAATAATAATCCCCACTCTCTGACTCTCATCCCCAGAAGAGCTAGGACGCAGTCTGAAATATAATTTGCACGATTCCCTCAACCGAACAAAGTTGTCACTTTCCCCTGAAAACCTATCTGGGAGATCAACCTTCGGTTCAGGGCAGGCCTGGTTCCCGCTGCCGGAACCCACCGCCTGTGGTCTCTGAAATTGTGCAACGGCCGTGCGGAGGTCAGCCACCTCCAAAGACAGCCCCTGCATACGATCAACCAGTGCGGAAACAGTATCCATAGCTGCACTGATAAAACAAAGGATAACGGTTTTGGCGGTTGATAATGTCACAGATTAAGGGGATGGGAAAACACCAAATACACACCACAACGAATAGACAACAATCTAGGTCTCAAAAGCTAAGGAAGAGGGATGGTGACCTCCTAGTAATCCTTAGGCCTTTCCCTAACTCCTGCCAGTATGAACAGATCCTGATGGTGGAAATACTCATACATCGGATACCTAAAGTCCTGCAAAACTGACGAGCCCTAGGATAGGTAGCAAGGGATGAGACAGCTGGTTCCTTCCAGAATGAAGGAACCTGCATCTCCCTGAGGCCTAGAAACAACACACACTAGATAATAAGAAACAGCGAAGGCAACAAGTACTTAGCTTAGAGATGTATGGAGAAGCAGGAGATCCAAGACAAACCAGCACTAGCAACTCCAAGCAGAAACTATCAACCACATGGTCAGCAGTGTGAGGTGGATCTAAATAGAGCCTCATCACTGATAACGAGCGGCACCTGAGGAGAGGTGAGATCCTGCCAAACAACAACATACATAGAGGAAAACAGAGAGACCTGTCAGCCTCACGTGCAGCAAATCTATCTGATCTTCTCACCTCTCTCACAGGAGGGACTGTGACAGATCCAACATGATGTAGTCTTCTCAACTACAAACACTATGTTACAGAGTCTTACAAAAAGTTATTCGCATTGAACAAGAATTTGATTTCCTATTTAACACACTCCAACACATTCCTGTATTCTATGGTACTCCAAAAAACAATTAATCCATACAGTAGTCCCATTGTGTCCATGATTGGATCTATTACATAAAATCTTTTCCAATGTAAAGAACAATTTTTGCAGTCATATGTAAAAAATACAAAGTTACTTAAACAACACCACAACACAAGTAGTAAATAATATAGAACATATTACATGGCAAGAAGGTTGGGTGCTGGCTACGCTGGATGTTAGTACAATGTGCACCTGTACTAAACATCAGTTAGGGAAACAAGGAATCCAATTCTTTTTGAAACAAGTGGGTGAGTTGGAGTTCAACCAGATTTCAGTGTTTCTGGGCAGTATCAACTACATAATTGTTCAGAGTTATTTCTCTGCTCTTATCTGTCTGCAGATGCCCTATTAGAACGTATTGTTGTAATAGAGGGGGCCAATGTCAAAGGGGTTATTGTAGCTGGCCAGCTAAGACCTGTCCTAGGTTGATAACATAGCTTATATGTTTATACAGCTAGACCTGCTAATAGCCTTAATACAGTTGCTATGTTTGTGTGTTAAAGACAAAAGCAGAGTTATTTACAGTGACTTCGTGTTTTGGATGTCATATACCCCCGTATATACTCGAGTATAAGCCGACCCGAGTATAAGCCGAGCCCCTAATTTTACCCCAAAAAAATGGGAAAAATTATTGACTCGAGTATAAGACTAGGGTGGGAAATGCAGCTATAATGCAGAGTGTATGTGTATATAATGCACACACTCTACATTATATACACACATCTGCAAGAGGGTGACTCCCTGTATTTAATGCAGAGTGTGTGCATTATATACACACACACTCTGCATTAAATACAGGGAGCCATCCACAGATCTCCCCCCTAAACAGTGCCATCCACAGATCTCCCCCCTAAACAGTGCCATCCACAGATCCCCCCTAAACAGTGCCATCCACAGATCCCCCTACAGTGCCATCCACAGATCTCCCTACAGTGCCATCCACAGATCTCCCTACAGTGCCATCCACAGATCACCCTACAGTGCCATCCACAGATCCCCCTACAGTGCCATCCACAGATCCCCCTACAGTGCCATCCACAGATCTCCCTACAGTGCCATCCACAGATCCCCCTACAGTGCCATCCACAGATCCCCCTACAGTGCCATCCACAGATCTCCCTACAGTGCCATCCACAGATCCCCCTACAGTGCCATCCACAGATCCCCCTCCCCGACGCTCACAGCAGTATATTTAAACGATATCTTACTTTGTCTTTGCTCCGGTAATACAGGCAGTGCGGGGAGCGGCGCTCACTCACTGACGTCACGCGCCTTCTCCCACTAGGCGGCGCAGGCACGTGACGTCAGTGAGTGAGCGCCGCCCCCCGCACTGCCTGTATTACCGGAGCTAAGACCTAGACTCGAGTATAAGACGAGGAGGCTTTTTGAGCACAAAAATATGTGCCAAAAAACTCGTCTTATACTCGAGTATATACGGTAACTGTTATATATATTGTGTTAACAGAAGCAGAAATTATAATATGCCTTTAAGATTCATTATATGAATGTGAGGTAAGCTCAATAACACAGCAGAAACAACAGAAAGCAAAGAGTTAAACTGATGTTGCTGGGCAGGAGTCTTGACCAATCCTAGCTAGCCTCAGACAGCCCAGGAGTCTTGGCCATTCACAGCCAGCCTTACACACAGCCTGTGTGGGAAATCCTCTAGCTACAATCATTATTCACCAGAGAGAGGAGCTGAACAGACACACACTCCACTAAGAGCTCTGTTTTATGGAAGCAAGAGGCCAAAATAGGTATTTAAAACAGTTATATAATGTTCCTACTGTTAATATAGCGATTAGAACTGTATACTGAACTGGTTATATGTATGTTTACATAGGATACTTTCACACTAGCGTTTTTGTTTTCCGGTGTTAAGTTCCATCATAGGAGCTCAATACCGGAAAAAACTGATCAGTTTTATCCTAATGCATTTTGAATGGAGAGCATTCCGTTCAGGATGCATCAGTTCAGTCCCTCTTACGTTTATTGGATGGAGAAAATACCACAGCATGCTGCAGTTTTATCTCGGCCAAAAATACTGATCACTTGCCAGAATGCTGGATCCGGCATTAATTTACATTGAAGTGTATTAGTGCCGGCATTAAGTATTCCGGCAATACGGATCCGGCTTTCCCGTCTGCATATGCGCAGACCTTTAAAAATGAAAAAAAAAAGTTAATACCGGTTCTGTTTTTCCAGATGACACCGGAGAGACGGATCCGGTATTTCAATGCATTTGTCAGACGGATCCGCATCCTGATCCGTCTGACAAATGCCATCAGTTTGCGTCCATATTGACGGATCTGGTGGGCAGTTCCGGCGACGGAACTGCCTGCCAGAATCCTCTGCCGCAAGTGTGAAAGTATCCTTACTGAACTACTAAGCCATACAATCATACAATTGCAAATACCATACAAATTCAATCCAAATTCAAATTCCATATTGCAATCCAAATTGCATAAAACCATACCAGATCATACTTAACCAATCTGCAAATAGTTACTGCTAACTGCATACTGCAAATTGTGACCAAATTCAGCAAGTAGAGCTATTAGTTAGACCTCAGATATACCTCTCAGAGAGATCATAAAGTGCTTAAATAACTTAAAGCGAGAGTACAGATACTCAAGAGAGAAATATATCCACCAATTTATGTTGAATGACAAGATTGAACACTTGAACCACCATCTTATGCATACCGCCATTTTATGAATCTTTATGCAACACGTGTTTTGTACATGGACTATCTGCTGCGGAGGCGGCAGTGTTATATAAAGAAAAGTTGAAGTTAATAAAGAAGTTATTTGAAGCATTTGGTGTGCTCTTTAAACCTACTGTTTCCATAGAACGGCGCTAGAGGAATTACAGAGTAATAAACAGTCTGGTTAGACTAAAAGTCAGAAATATCAGAATTCTTCTAATGCCACAGCGCAAAAGGCACTTCATAGTGCTGCGCCTGACACAGTTATCCAACCCCTAAAATGCCTCCCCATACGCCCCAGGCCCCTCACACAGGTTGCACTTACCAGGCTCCTCTGTACCCACATTGCTTCTAATGCCTGCAAGGCCACAGCTAAATCTCCCCGGGAACAAGCCTCCCTAGCATAGCGGGTGACACTAGGGAGGCTCGTTCCAGTCGTGGCCTGCTGCCCTCCTCCGGCCCCAGATGTTTTCATTTGCGCTATGGGGAGATGCAGGAGCGGCCATGCGGGTGTCCGAAGCAACGCGGGTGGCGGGGAGCCAGGTAAGTACAATCTCTGTGAGTGGCCCGGGTGTATGGGGAGGCATTTTAGGGGTTAAATAACCCCTTTAAAGGGGTTGTCCGGGTTCAGAGCTGAACCCGGACAAACCTCCATTTTCACCCTGGCAGCCCCCCTGACTTGAGCATCGGAGCAGTTTATGCGCTAAATCGCATAGGGCAAAGGCATTTTTTTTAGATCCGGGGCTCTCCAAGGGGCTGCCAGGAAGCCCGGTGACGTCACCTGCACTGATGGGTGGAATTTAGCGTTGCCCTAGCCGTTTTACTGGCTAGGGCAGCGCTAAAGCCTGCCCATCTCAGCGGGTGATGTCACCGGGCTTCCTGGCAGCCCCATGGAGAGCCCTGGTACGTCACCGGTTCTCCCAAAAAAAATTTGCCCGGCATTGTGTTATTGAAAACAAAAGAGACCTCAGGGGGGCTGCCTGGGTGAAAATAAGGGTATGTCCGGGTTCAGCTGTGAACCCAGAAACCCCTTTAAGCATTTCCTGAATAAATAAAACAGTGATCCCCTCTTTAGAGGACTTAAAGGGGTTGTCTGACTTCAGCAAATGTAAGTTTATGTAGACAAAGTTAATATAAGACACTTACTAATGTATTGTGATTGTCTATATTGTCTACTTTGCTGGCTGGATTCATTTTTCAATCACATTATACACTGCTCATATCCAGGGGTTACGACCACTTAGTAATCCAGCAGTGGTGGTCTTGCTTGCACACTGTATAAAAAAGGGCTGAACTATGTGCACTCCCGCGGTCCCAGCCACCAGAGAGGCTGGCGCTTTTTCCTATAGTGGGCAAGCACAGCCACTGCAGGGTGGTCATAACCATGGAAATGAGCAGTGTATAATGTGATGGAAAAATGAATCCAGCCAGTAAATGTGACAACATGGACAATCACAATACATTAGTAAGTGTCTTGTATTAAGTTTCTCTACATGATAAATGCAATTTGCTGAACTGAGACAAGCCCTTTAACTCGCCTGTGCATTACATGGATGGTTCTTTAATTTTAGTGGGTGCATGTAATACTGCTGTGACAGTGTAGGGAAAATAAGACATGACAGACTCTACCAGCAGGGGTATCTACCATAATTAAATCATTGTCCTGTTATGCGAGAAGTGGATGTCCACACGGGGGCTTTGTCAGTTGGACATGACCAGAACAGCATTCAGCCTCCGTATGTAAATAAAAATGTGTCTATTGACTGACAACAATAAGTTATTTTGACAATGATGAGCATTTCAAACACAAACTATATTAGAAGGTTTTATAACATTTCTGTATAAAATGTATTAACACAGAACTAGAAAACGCTAGGAGAGAAAAATACCAAATATGTCTGCCAGGGGGCAGTGTTGATTGCACTTTGCTCTAACAGCAGGCCAGAGTCACTGAGACTTTAGATAAGGAGTAATATTTCAGTTATAATGCCTGGCTTATAGAAATTACATCCTACACAGTTTATTTTAGTATTTGACACAACCATATTTTCAATCCGCCTCCGATCCACATTTTTTCTGGATCGCAAATGGACCCATTCATTTCTATGGGTACGCAAAAGAAAAAAACAGCACATTGTGTGCTGTCCACAGTCCCACAAAAAAGATAGAAGATGTCCTATTCTTGTCCTTTTTGCAGACAAGAATAGGCATTGTTACAAAGGGTGCGCAATAAAAAAAGGAGCAACACGGACGTCATCCGTATTTTTTGCTGATCCAAGTTTTGCAGACTGCAAAGGCTCATTTAGGCACCTTTCACACGAACGAGTTTTCTGCGCAGGTGCGATGTGTGAAGTGAACTCAAAGCATCCGCACTGAATCCTGACCCATGCATTTCAATGGTTCTGTGCACATGAGCGTTTATTCATGCATCAGTTCTGTGTTGCGTGAGAATCGCAGCATGTTCCATAAGCCTCATGCACACGAACGTGTGAAGCCTGTGCTGTGGGCTGCAAATTGCGGTCCGCAATGCATGGGCACCGTCCATTGGGCAGGCGCATGGCGATCGCAGACCTATTCACTTGAATGGGTCCGCGATCCTTCCGTTCCGCAAAAAGATAGAGCAAGTTCTATATTTTTGCGGTGCGGAAGCACGGAACGGAACCCCAGAAAGCACTCCGTAGTGCTTCCGTAGTGTTCCGTTCTTCATCTCCGGATTTGCAGACCCATTGAAATTAATGGGTCCCCATCCGTGATGCAGAATGGCCACGGAACGGTGCCCGTGTATTGCGGATTCGCAAATGTGGTCCGCAATACGGCAACTGGCATCACACGTTCGTGTGAACGAGCCCTTAGGCTTGATTTTCCCCTGCAAAGACTATGTGAAAGAATTTTGCTCTATGGCAATTGAACTGTATTCGTGTAGTCTGAGTGCCATTCACCTAATAATATGCGCTCAGACCTGAGCTATCTGGGGATATGTTAAATGTCTATGTTTTATGCAATAGCTGCACAGTTAAATATTCTTATGTCTTTTATTGTCTTTTGATAGCATGTGGCTAATGGAGTTTTGCCTCTGCCCTTGGAGATGAATTGGATTACTTCCCAATTGTCTCCAGGACAGAAGACATTGTGTAAAACTGTGTATTCTCCTGCCTGTGATAATTACATTAACCCATTGTGTAAGGTAATTGTATCACAGGCAGAGGGGAGGATTTTGTGTGGGAGTGTATTGTACGGGGTTACTGGTTGTTTTACAAAACCCTGTGGGTGGTACTAATGTGTAAGAATGTGTATATAAGAACAATAAACACACAGCTCTGGCTGTCCACTGCTTTACCCTCAACACAGAGCTTGGTCTCGTTCTTGGGGGGATTGTATGCTGTCCCAGTTCGACTGCTAGGAGTGTAAACCTTTCATATGGTTTTTCCTATTCGGCTGTATGCAGCATTCATATGGTTTCCAGTTCAGGAGATTGGTGCCTTTAGTAGCTGCCTTTGCATCTGGAAAGGGAATATTGCATAAACGTCGTTTACCCCCTTTTATGACCGGGGTGCCGTTACAATTGGTGGCAAGCAACAGGATGGTTCTCACAGTCCAGAAGGACAGCTACAAAGTAACATCATTCCCTGGAATTACAATTTGAGGGCAACGCATGTCCCAGTATAGCGACCCTGACAGCAGTAGGATGGAACCAGCAGTGGCATACAATGAGGAAGACCTGGATGGCCGGGATGCATTAAGGAAAGGCATCTGGTACCAGGCCCTGGATAATGTACAATACCAGCAAGGCGAGAGTCTCCCCAGTGAAGAGCAGCGATTGCAGAAGCAAGTGGCCCTGCGGATGCCCTTCCTGGGAGAGCAGCCCCTGGAGGAATGGGTGAAGGAACTAGAGCACCGGGTATGGCAGGATCTATGGCTGGAGGATGCCTACCAGGCGCTCTGGTGGTATATGGCACAGTATATACCCTGGACAGCTGAGCATGACAAGCCAGAGGGAGAGGAGTTTGATGGTCCTGGCTTGTTATGGGAGTCCTTTGCAGAGCCTAACTTCGGGAGCCTTGCACAGTCCAGACTTCAGGACATTTTCTACGAGAGGGAGGCTAGGCAGGATTGGGATGACCCCCATGAGGTAGAGAAAGACCTGGCTCACCTAGCAACCCTGGAGTGGGAACTGGAGCAGGACTACCAAGATCTCTTCCACTCCATTGGGAAGGTTCAGCAGGACAGCAAGATGACAGACCCGGATCCAGACCCATTCAGCTGGGCAGATATTGTGGAGTGTTGCTGGGAAAGGACCCCAGGTGGCCGGTGGAGATGGGACCGAGGTCTCTCCACCAGTCCTGCAGGGAATTGGGAGCCCAGTCTTCATTCCCCAGCAGCCGTGTGATTTACAGGGAATTGGGAGCCCAGTCTCCATCCCCCAGCGGCAGTTTAATGCACCAGGGGGAGACAGTAAGCCCCACAACATTACAGATGGGACCGTGGTCTCTGCACTCACAGCACAGGGGGCAGGGACAGTCGGTCCTGTCCCCCAGCAACAGGGCTGTTTAGCCAAAGGGGAGACAGTTGGTTTCCCCCCCACAGCAGCATGGTGGTCTATCTAAAGGGGAGACAGTCAGTCTCTCCCTACAACAGCAGAGCTGTGTATCTAAAGGGGAGACAGTCGGTCTCCCCCTCCAACAACCAGGCTACTTCCGTGGTAGCGCTGGCACCAGGGCAGAGTACCACTGGTCTCTGCCCACTCAGCAACTCACCAAGGCAGCCTACCAGTCCCCCACACAGCCGTGGTGAGGCACCTGGACATGGACAAGTTTATCCCATTTATTGTGGGTGGGCTGTACTGCTGTTTCTATTTTGTGTGTGGGCTGCTGGACTAACAAGGGCACTGACTGGCAGGAAGTCAGATACCCTGTTAGTCTGTTTGGAAAAGAGGAGAGATGTGACAAGACCAATCTCGCCACATTGCATTGGAGAAGCCTGGTTGCCCGCCTGCTTCCTTTAGACTATGGCCCTATGTTGAAACGCTTGATTTTCCCCTGCTAAGACTATGTGAAAGAATTTGGCTCCATTGCAATTGAACTATATTCGTGTAGTCTGAGTGCCATTCACCTAATAATTGAATGCACTCAGACCTGAGCTATCTGGGGATATGTTAAATGTCTATGTTTTATGCAATAGCTGCACAGTTAAATATTCTTATGTCTTTTATTGTCTTTTGCTACCATGTGGCTAATGAAGTTTTGCCTCTGCCCTTGGAGATAAATTGGATTACTTCCCAATTGTCTCCAGGACAGAAGACATTGTGTAAAACTGTGTATTCTCCTGCCTGTGATAATTACATTAACCCATTGTGTAAGGTAATTGTATAACAGGCAGAGGGGAGGATTTTGTGTGGGAGTGTCTGAGTGTATTGTACGGGGTTACTGGTTGTTTTACAAAACCCTGTGGGTGGTACTAATGTGTAAGAATGTTTATATAAGAACAATAAACACACAGCTCTGGCTGTCCACTGCTTTACCCTCAACACAGAGCTTGGTCTCATTCTTGGGGGGATTGTATGCTGTCCCAGTTCGACTGCTAGGAGTGTAAACCTTTCATATGGGTTTTCCTATTCGGCTGTATGCAGCATTCATATGGCTTCCAGTTTGGGAGATTGGTGTCTTTAGTACCTGCCTTTGCATCTGGAAAGGGAATATCGCATAAACGGCGTTTACCCCTTTTATGCCCGGGGTGCCGTTACAACTATGGAGACCCCCTCAGACTTTTTGGGGTTACAAGGAACTATGAACCCTGATTTATGTGTGGAATTTATATGACACATATTTCCTATTGCCCATTAAAGGTGCAGTGTGTGAATACAGCAACACAAAAAGGGGTTAACTCTGCACTGAGACTCTCACTGATTATGTTAGTGATGGGATTAAGATAGCTGACTCTAGGAGCAGCCAACTCCTAGATGAGTAGATCACCCTAAAATACACTCAGGAGATAATCCCATCACATGTGTCTCTCCTCTCTCTATTCATTCATTATGGAGTGGGGGAGGGGGGGAGGAGATGTCTCTTTGCATGTTGTTCATGGTTGATTGCGTTATGTTGTTAGACTTCTTGAACTGTATATATATTGAGTTGGTCTTCAATAAAGTGAGTTCCTGTTTTACCTTCAACATAGAGCCTCGTCACATGTGTGTGGGGATTGCTATACGTGGTATACTCCACTGGCTATAACCCCTAGCTCTTGTAAGAGCACATCCTGTTCCTTGTTCCTGTGGTGGTTACGGTGTCGAGCGGTGTGCTTGGAGTCCTCGGGAAGCACTATCAGCATTCATCAACAGAAGTACCCAGTCGGGGTGCCAGGAGATCCGTTAACCCCCAATCATGTGCCAATAACAAGTGCCCCCAGATGCCCCCCAATCATGTGCCAGTAACAAGTGCCCCCATAGATGCCCCCCAATTATGTGCCAGTAACAAGCGCCCCCATAGATTCCCCCCAATCATGTGCCAGTAACAAGTGCCCCTATAGATGCTCCCCAATAATGTGCCAGTAACAAGTGCCCACATAGATGCCCCCAATCATGTGCCAGTAACAAGTGCCCCCATAGATGCCCGCCAATCATGTGCCAGTAAGTAGTACCATATAAAAAAAATAAACACTTATACTTACCTCCATCAGGCTGGCAGCGGTGTGATGCAAGCCTCTTCCGGCCTAGTGCCTGAAGCCTATCAGAGGAACAAGGAAGGGAGACGCCTCTCCCTCCCCTGCCCCGCCGCAGCACATCTATCTGAATCACTGTCCTGAGGACCGCGATACAGATGACTATGGAGATGAGCGCTTCCACAATAGAAGCTCTCATCTCCCTGTGCCCTGCCGCTGCCCCCCACTTGTCACCAGGGCCGCGCCGCCTGGGGTCATCGCCTCACTTTGCCTAATTGGCGGTGCGGCCCTGCTAGCGCCCCCTAAAATTTTGTTCCCGTGGCAACGCCCCCGCGCTTTGCCACTGGCCAGCTGCCCAGATGCCTCTTTTGCCCCGAATTAAAGACGGCCCTGGTGCTAGGTGTCGGACACCCAACGATCAGACATTGATGACCTATCCTGAGAATAGGTAATCAATAGTAAAAGCCCGGACATCCCTTTTAAACGATCATCGTTGACTGTGTTCAGACAGGTCTAGTCATCATACCTATAGGCAAAAGTTCACACGATGCACATTTACATTACCACAAACGACAAACAATAATGGACCTGTTTGCATCAACGACTTGACTTTTAGTTTTTAGTGAAGTCGGTCAATGGCTACATACATTCACATTACATCATTATTGTCCACCATGAATTGCCAGCATTCAAATGAATATCAACTCATCTAAATGAGCCTTTAACAATAAGTCACTTTGCTTTATCTAACGACATTAGCAACAGAATTATTCAGTATTATCCTCTGATAGTGTGGTGTGTTTTACGCCTTCTTAATAATTTTTTTTAAGAATACAGACACACCTAGAGTAAACAAGTCAGATATTGCCTTTGTAAAATCAGCAAAGTGGATGAGATTTTCACAAATGTCATCCACATGCTGTAGAGTGTCCACAGTGGAATCCAAACAGTACTTGACATGCATTGCAGATTTCAAAATCTGCAGCATGTCAATTCATGTTGTGGACGTATACCGCAGATTTCACCCTTTGCAATACAGAGGGTGAAATCTGTGGCAAATCTGCAGCATATCCAACCAAAATCTACAGCAAAACCCCCATGCATTTGTGCAGATTTTAGCCAGAAAACCAACCGTGGACCTGCTAAGTGTGGCCATACCCTTATAATGATGGGCTATTCAATCAGTTGTTCAACTACAATGCCTGGACGAGTGCTGCGGCCTCTTCACTGCTTACCAGGCACAGCACTGTACATTGTGTATGTGCGTGGTCCCAGAGTCTACTGCAGCTCAAGTGATTGGGACAGAGCTTTGTGTAGTACCGTGCACAGCCACTATGGAATGCACTGCACTTAGTAATGAAGAGGCCACAGTACTCACCTCAGTTGCATGATCCCTGTAAGCAGCTGATAGCGAGGCCAGCATACAGTACATCCTAAGGATAGGTCATAAATATTAAAGAGGACCTGTCACCTCTCCTGACATGCCTGTTTTAATAGCTTCATGCATTCCCAATGTAATAACAATTCTGGAGCATCTATTCTTATGGTTCTATGTTGTGCCATTCTTTTATTACTCCTGCTTTAAGTTATGAATTAATTGCTAGCAGTCTGCAGTAAGGGTACAGAGGGTTGGTAACCCGTTAGGGTGAGTACCTGCATAGTCTCACTCTATCCAATCAGTGCTGCCATTTTAACACTGTGCAGGTAGACACCCCTCTGTACCAGAATTGTTATTACACAGGGAATGCATGTAGCTATTAAAACAGGCAGGTCAGGAGTGGTGACAGGTCCTCTTTAAAGTTTGGGAAAACTCCTTTGAAGGAATATTTTAGCCCTTATAACATCAAATAATGGTAGATGTTAACAAATTACAGGTCACTAGGCATAATTATGATGGTTTCAAATACACAGCAGACGCAGCTCTCTTGGTTTGTGGTGTTTTACAAGACTTTTTGGGGTTAGAACCTATTTAGATTTTTCAGACGCGTTTCTCTATAGGCTTCTTATTAGAATGCCAAAACCATCTGGAAACACGCTTGCACACAATAAAGCCAATAAAAAAATGGCATAAAAAATATTTGGTCCTCTGCTATGATACACAGTATGTTTCCACTTCAATAAAAATATTATATATAATATTGCCAAGGTCACCTGCATCTGAGTAAATGTCCACTTTGAGTCTAGCAATTACAGTAAGGATACAACCACACGGTGCGGTTGTTAATTGCTTCGGTTGATTACCGTGAAGCCATATGGGCTGCAGATACCTCTTGTTAAAGGCTATGTACACCTTTAGGGGCATTTTTAATTATTGAAGTGTACTCATGTTGAGCTAAAAATCATTTTTTCAATTGGTCTTTATTGCAAATTTTGAACCCCTGTCTCTGTGCAGTCTTGAGTTTCTCTAATAGCAGGATCTCAATTTTCACTATCCTGTCAGGCAGCTCACCTGATGGCTCCTTATCTCTGACCTCCTAAACACTCATTATAGCTCAGTTCTTATCTTACTGATAAGAATATGGCTTACATAAGTGTTATTAGATGACCGCCACAAAGCGAAAGTACCATTCACACCGCTAGACAGTTAAAGAAGACCTTTCACCAGAATAAAGTATCTAAACTGACTATACAGACGTGTAGAGCGGCGCCCAGGGATCCCCCTGCACTTACTGTTATCCCCGGGTGCCGCTCCGTTCTCCTGTTATATCCTCCGGTATGTTCATAGTTAGGCTCCACCCAGGGGAACCTGCCGCGGTCTCCTTCTCCTATGCTGTAGCGCTGGCCAATCGCAGCGCTCAGCTCATAGCCTGGATAATCCACTTAGCTGAGACTGCTGGCTGGGTTTTTATATCCCAAACCAAAACTCGGCCAGGAACGTAGGGAGAAGCCACCCACCCTGCACTTTGTCTTCTCGCAGAAAGAGCCGGCCCGGATCGGCTCTACAGCCATACTAAATAACAAATAGTGTTAGTCAGCACTAACTGCAGCGTTCACTGGCAGGCTGTAGATGCGATTTTTTTAACCCCAAAAAGGTATATTAGACGCTGTTTTGATAACAGCGTCTAATATACCTGCTACCTGGTCCTCTGGTGGTCCCTTTTGCTTGGATCGACCACCAGAGGACACAGGCAGCTCTGTAAAGTAGCACCAAACACCACTACACTACACTTCCCCCCCCTGTCACTTATTAACCCCTTATTAACCCCTGATCACCCCATATAGACTCCCTGATCACCCCCTGTCATTGATCACCCCCCTGTAAGGCTCCATTCAGACGTCCGTATGTGTTTTTTACGGATCCAGGGATCCGCAAAACACATACGGATGTCTGAATGGATCCTTACAGGGGGGTGATCACCCCATATAGACTCCCTGATCACCCCCCTGTCATTGATAACCCCCCTGTAAGGCTCCATTCAGACGTCCATATGTGTTTTGCGGATCCACGGATCCGCAAAACACATACGGACGTCTGAATGGAGCCTTACAGGGGGGTGATCAATGACAGGGGGTGATCACCCCATATAGACTCCCTGATCACCCCCCTGCCATTGATCACCCCCCTGTAAGGCTCCATTCAGATGTCCGTATGTGTTTTGCGGATCCGCGGATCCGCAAAACACGGACACCGCGGATCCGCAAAACACGGACACCGGCAATGTGCTTTCCGCATTTTGCGGATCCGCACATTGCCAAAACTATATAGAAAATGCCTTTTCTTGTCTGCAATTGCGGACAAGAATAGGACATGTTCTATAGGCTCTACAAAAAACGCAGTGTTCGGCCGATCAGGCCTGATCTTGTGCGCACACTTGCGTTCAGTCCGCCCCACCGCAGTGACAGAAATTTATTTTTTTCTGATCACTGCAAAACACCGTAAAATCGCTGCGGCACTATAAAAAGATCACTTTTGAGGGGCATGGCGAGATCATAGAAGATTTTTTTTTTTATGGCACAAGTTAGCGTAAATTGATATATATATATTTTTTTTCTTACAAAGTCTCAAAATCCACTAACTTGTGACAAAAAATAAAATCTCACATGAACTCACCATACCCCTCATGGAATCCAAATGCCTAAAATTTTTTAGACATTTATATTCCAGACTTCTTCTCACGCTTTAGGGCCCCTAAAATGCCAGGGCAGTATAAATACCCCACATGTGACCCCATTTTGGAAAGAAGACACCCCAAGGTATTTCGTGAGGGGCATGGCGAGTTCATGCAAAATTTTATTTTTTGTCACAAGTTAGTGGAATATAAGACTTTGTAAGAGAAAAAAAAAAAAAAAATCATTTTCCGCTAACTTGTGGCAAAAAAAAATATTCTAGGAACTCGCCAGGCCCTTACGGAATACCTTGGGGTGTCTTCTTTCCAAAATGGGGTCACTTGTGGGGTATTTATACTGCCCTCGCATTTTAGGGGACCTAAAGCGTGAGAAGTAGTTTGGAATCCAAATGTGTAAAAAATGCCCTGTGAAATCGTAAAGATTCTCATTGGAATTTGGGCCCCTTTGCGCACCTAGGCTGCAAAAAAGTGTCACACATGTGGTATCGCCGTACTCAGGAGAAGTAGGGCAATGTGTTTTGGGGTGTCTTTTTACATATACCCATACTGTGTGTGAGAAATATCTCTGTAAATGACAACTTTAAAAAAAAAAATTATACTAAGTTGTCAATTTACAGAGATATTTCTCTAACCCAGTATGGGTATATGTAAAAAGACACCCCAAAACACATTTCCCTACTTTTCCTGAGTACGGCGATACCACATGTGTGACACTTTTTTGCAGCCTAGGTGCGTAAAGGGGCCGAAAGTCCAACGAGTACCTTTAGGCTTTACAGGGTTGCTCACAATTTAGCCCCGCCCAAAATGCCAGAACAGTAAACACACCCCACAAATGACTCCATTTCGGAAAGTAGACACCCCAAGGTATTCGCTGAGGGGCATATTGAGTCCATGAAAGATTGAACTTTTTGTCACAAGTTAGCGGAAAGGGAGACTTTGTGAGAAAAAAAAAATAATAATCAATTTCCGCTAACTTGTGCCAAAAAAAAAAAAAAACTTCTATGAACTCTCCATGCCCCTCACGGAATACCTTGGGGTGTCTTCTTTCCAAAATGCGGTCACTTGTGGGGTATTTATACTGCCCTGGCATTTTAGGGGCCCTAAAGCGTGAGAAGAAGTCTGGAATCCAAATGCGTAAAAAATGCCCTGTGAAATCGTAAAGATACTCTTTGGAATTTCGGCCCCTTTGCGCACCTAGGCTGCAAAAAAGTGTCACACATGTGGTATCGCCGTACTCAGGAGAAGTAGGGCAATGTATTTTGGGGTGTATTTTTACATATACCCATGCTGGGTGAGAGAAATATCTCTCTCAAATGACAACTTTGTATAAAAAAATTGGAAAAGTTGACTTTTAGAGAGATATTTCTCTCACCCAGCATGGGTATATGTAAAAAGACACCCCAAAACACATTGCCCTACTTCTTCTGAGTACGGCGATACCACATATGTGTCACTTTTTTGCAGTCTAGGTGCCCAAAGGGGCCCAAATTCTAAAGGGCACCGTTAGGATTTCACAGGGCATTTTTTAGGCATTTGGATTCCAGACTTCTTCTCACGCTTTAGGTCCCCTAAAATGCCAGGGCAGTATAAATACCCCACAAGTGACCCCATTTTGGAAAGAAGATACCCCAAGGTATTTCGTGATGGGCATAGTGAGTTTATGGAAGTTTTTATTTTTTGTCACAAGTTAGTGGAATATGAGACTTTGTAAGAAAAAAAAATAATAAAATCATCATTTTCCGCTAACTTGTGACAAAAAATAGAAACTTCTATGAACTCACTATGCCCATCAGCGAATACCTTATGGTGTCTAATTTCCGAAATGGGGTCATTTGTGGGGTGTTTTTACTGTCTGGGCATTGTAGAACCTCAGGAAACATGACAGGTGCTCAGAAAGTCAGAGCTGCTTCAAAATGCGGAAATTCACATTTTTGTACCATAGTTTGTCAGCAGCAATGAAATACCACCAAATGAAGCTCTATTAGTGAGAAGAAAAGGAGAGCAATAAACCGTGAAAGTAGTGTAGTGCAGAATTATAAAAAGTGGTCTGGTCATTAAGGGGGTTTAAGCTAGGGGAGCTGAGGTGGTTAAGTGGTGATAACTTTAAAACGCTTTGACTTATCCAGGCCATTCTGAGATAGTTTTTTCGTCACATATTGTATATGTGGTATACATTTTACACTGGTAAAATGAAGTAAAAAATAATAATTTTTATTTATAAAAAAATACCAAATTTGCCAAAAGTTTTGAAAAATTAGCAAATTTCCAAGTTTCAATTTCTCTACTTCTATAATACATAGTAATACCTACAAAAATTGTTATTACTTTACATTTCGCATATGTCTACTTCATGTTAGGATCATTTTGGGAATGACATTTTATTTTTGGGGGATGTTACAGACGTTTAGAAGTAAATCTTGAAATTTCTCAGAAATGTTCAAAAACCAACTTTTTAAGGACCAGTTCAGGTCTGAAGTCACTTTGTGAGGCTTACATAATAGAAACCACCCAAAAATGACCCCATTCTAAAAACTACACCCCTCAAGGTATTCAAAACTGATTTTACAAACGTCGTTAACCCTTTAGGTGTTCCACAATGAATGGAACATAGAGATACAATTTCAAAATTTCACTTTTTTGGCAGATTTTCCATTTTTATATTTTTTTCCAGTTACAAAGCAAGGGTTAACAGCCAAACAAAACTCAATATTTATGGCCATGATTCTGTAGTTTACAGAAACACCCCATAGGTGGTCGTAAACTGCTTTACGGGCACACGGCAGGGCGCAGAAGGAAAGGAATGCCATACGGTTTTTGGAAGGCAGATTTTGCTGGACTGTTTTTTTTGACACCATGTCCCTTTTGAAGCCCCCCTAATGCACCCCTAGAGTAGAAACTCCAAAAAAGTGACCCCGTTTTAGAAACTACGGGATAGGGTGGAAGTTTTGTTGGTACTAGTTTAGGGTACATATGATTTTTGGTTGCTCTATATTACACTTTTTGTGAGGCAAGGTAACAAGAAATGGCTTTTTTTACACCGTTTTTATTTTTTTATGGTATTCACCTGAGAGGTTAGGTCATGTGATATTTTTATAGAGCAACTTATTACGGAAGCGGCAAAACCTAATATGTATACTCTTTTTATTTATGTAAATTTTACACAATGATTTCATTTTTGAAACAAAAAAAATCATGTTTTAGTGTTTCCATAGTCTGAGAGACATAGTTTTTTCAGTTTTTGGGCGATTATCTTGGGTAGGGTATGATTTTTGCGGGATGAGATGACGGTTTGATTGGCACTATTTTGGGGTGCCTATGCCTTTTTGATTGCTTGCTATTACACTTTTTGTGATGTAAGATGACAAAAAATAGCTTTTTTTACAACTTTTTTTTTTTTTACGGTATTCACCTGAGGGGTTAGGTCATGTGATATTTTTTTAGACCAACTTATTAAGGACGCGGCAATACCTAATATGTATACTTTTTTTTTATTTATGTAAGTTTTACACAATGATTTTATTTTTGAAACAAAAAAAATCATGTTTCAGTGTTTCCATAGTCTGAGAGCCATAGTTTTTTCTGTTTTTGGGCGATTATCTTGTGTAGGGTAAGGTTTTTGCGGGATGAGATGACGGTTTCATTGGCACTATTTTGAGGTGCATATGACTTTTTGATCGCTTGCTATTACACTTTTTGTGATGTAAGGTGACAAAAAATTGTTTATTTAGCACAGTTTTTATTTTTTATGGTGTTCATCTGAGGGGTTAGGTCATGTGATATTTTTATAGAGTCGGTCGATACGGACGCGGCGATACCTAATATGTATACTATTTATTTTATGTAAGTTTTACACAATAATATCATTTTTGAAAAAATCATGTTTTAGTGCCTCTATATTGGGGTGCATATGACTTTTTGATCGCTTGCTATTACACTTTTTGTGATGTAAGTTGACAAAAAATGGTTTATTTAGTACAGTTTTTATTTTTTATTTTTTACAGTGTTCATCTGAGGGGTTAGGTCATGTGATATTTTTATAGAGCCGGTCGATACGGACGCGGCAATACCTAATATGTATACTTTTTTTTATTTATGTAAGTTTTACACAATGATTTCATTTTTTAAACTAAAAAAATAATGTTTTAGTGTTTCCATAGTCTGAGAGCCATAGTTTTTTCAGTTTTTGGGCGATTATCTTGGGTAGGGTATGATTTTTGCAGGATGAGATGACGGTTTCATTGGCACTATTTTGGGGTGCATATGACTTTTTGATCGCTTGCTATTACACTTTTTGTGATGTAAGATCCAAAAAATGGTTTATTTAGTACAGTTTTTATTTTTTATTTTTTACGGTGTTCATCTGAGAGGTTAGGTCATGTGATATTTTTATAGAGCCGGTCAATACGGACGCGGCGATAACTAATATGTATACTTTTTTTTTTTTATGCAAGTTTTACACAATAACAGCTTTTTTAAAACAAAAAAAATGATGTTTTAGTGTCTCCATATTCTGAGCCATTTTTTTTTGGGGCGATTATCTCAGGTTGGGGCTCATTTTTTGCGGGATGAGGTGACGGTTAGATTGGTACTATTTTGGTGGACGTACGCCTTTTTGATCGCTTACTGTTGTACTTTTTGTGATGTAAGGTGACAAAAAAATGGTTTATTTAGCACAGTTTTTATTTTTTATGGTGTTCATCTGAGGGGTTAGGTCATGTGATATGTTTATAGAGCCGGTCGATACGGACGCGGCGATACCTAATATGTCTACTTTTTTACCAATTTTTTTTACTTTATTTGGGGAAAATGATGTTTTTCTTTATTTTTACTTGAAACTTGTAATTTTTTGTGGGGAAAACTTTTTTTCTTCAACTTTCTTTTTCACTTTATTTTTTTGTCCCACTTTGGGACTTCAACTTTTGGGGGTCTAATCCTTTACAATGCATTCCAATACTTCTGTATTGGAATGCATTGGCTGTATGAGTAATACAGTGAGTATTACTCATACAGCTTCCGGCCTGTGAGATCCAGGGGGCTGGATCTCACAGGCTCGTCACCGGAAGGCAGCGCAGATGCCTAAGGAAGGCATCGCGCTGCCTTCCATGCCATCGGGTCCCCCCTACAGCCCCATGGGGACCCGATGGCACAGCCGCCGCCCGCAACATGAAAAGCCGCAAACCGCAGGTCTGAATTGACCTGCGGTTTGCGGCGATCGCCGACACGGGGGGGTCACGGGACCCCCCTGCACCTTGTTCCGATCACCGCCCGCCGGTGTGTCCTTAAGTACCAGGACATCAGGGCGTACCTGTACGCCCTGTGTCCAGAAGAGGTTAATATTGCATACAATGTATTGGGGAGCTCGAAAAAAATTCCAAATGGGGTGAAATTGAAAAAAAAAATGCAATTCTGCAACAGTTTGATGTTTGTTTGTTTTATATGGTGTTCACTATTGGGTAAAACTAACCTGTTACTTTCATTCTCCAGGTCAGTATGATTACCACATATGTATAGTTATTTGTTGTGCGTTTTACTACTGAATTTTTTTTTTTTCTTTTTGGCGTCATATTCTGACCCCTATAACTTTTTTGTAGTTATGTGCATGGAGCTGTGTGAGGATTCATTTTTTGGCACAGGGAAGGAACTAATGTGTGGTAGCCTCTTGTCACTCAGGAGGACAGAGGCTGCTGCACACTGCATGCAGATCCCCTGATCCTCACCAGGGGGAGCCGGAGCACACCCAGAATTGCGTCTGAGGGGTTAAAAGTCCGCAATCAGCATTACCGCTGGTCATGGAAATTAGGGCCAGGTGTCTGCTGTGTGAAATGGCCGCTACATGTGATGTACTATTATGTTACACAAATGAGACCATTGTTTATTTGGTCTACATTGTTAAAGGGATTTTCCCATCTTGCCAATTCGTCCTCACCTGCAGCCAGCTCTGCTGTTCACTTCCTGGATTCATGCTTCTAAGGCTGGGCAGGCTTAGGCAGTTTGAGTGAAGCCCTGCCACGCCTCTTTCTGACATCATACTCCTTGCGTGCTTGTTCATGTGTCTCCTATGGCCACCACTTCTCTCCCGAATCCCTGGGCCGCGCTTGTGCAGAAGACATTTTTTTTCACCCAGCCGGCTGCTCATTGCAGTCCTGAGAGCTCACGCTGCCGCGCATGCGCAAAGCTTCTGTATGAGAATCGGCACTTAAGAAATAAGCCTTGCGCATGAGTGTCAGCGTGCGCGTTCAGGACTGCAATGAGCGGCCGGCTGGGCGAAAATAAAGTGTCTTCTGCGCAAGCGAAGCCCATGAATTTGGGAGGCGAGCGGTGGCCGTATATATGGGATACCATATGACAACAATGAGGTAGGAGGGAAAAAATTTTATCAAGAAGGGTGGGAATTTGCCAATACAATATATTTACAAAAATGATCATTGGCACATCATTAACAGATTAAACAGTGATCATTGTGGCCATTAAATACCACTAACAACGCAGACCGACTAAACAGTGCTGTGTTCATTAGTCAACAAAATCCAGCTGTGGCCCGTACAGCCGTGTGGTACTCAAGGGAAACAAGGCCCGCGTCGCAGCCGCAACACAACCACGTCATGTTGTCGTATCCTTAGAGTCTCTCCGGACAGAATCTGTCTCTTCAAATGTCTCTTTGTCTCTAGTGCACACCTTCCATCTAAATAGCCCAGTAATGAGCTGGACACGTGTTACAAAGAAAACTTGTACTGGCCAGGAAGGGAATGATAGGCCCCTCTACCCACCTGCCCATCATTCCATAAAAATCCAGACCTGAAAACAGGACTTACCAAAGCCCTTAGCAAACTACTCTTTGCTAGGGATGCTCCCAGGGGCGTAGCTAAAGGCCCATGGGGCCTGGTGCAAGAGTTCAACTTGGGCCCCCCTTCTCAGTGCTTTGTGGCCAGGGGCAGGGAAGCACATAGCCTTTGTGCTGCCTGAGGCAAAAATTTAAACTGCATTCCCCCCCCCCCCCCCCCCCTTATGGCAAATTCTTGACCTAACCCCTTACCTCTAGCCAGAGGTGTAACTTGAACAGCATGCACTTTCTATAATACCATTGTCTTTACATGCGGCACAAGGGTCTTTGGGCCCCCTCAGGCTCCTGGGCCCGGTAGCAACTGCTACCTCTGCACCTCCTATAGCTACGCCCCTGGATGCTTCGCTTTCCTGGATTCCTAATATCTCACCCAGCTTTATCTCCCACAGAAGCTGGTACATGTTGTGTGACTATATCTAATGACTACACTTTACATATCCAATAAGTGCAAGGGTTAAGTATAAGGTGCAATCCTCATCTGTCCTGCCTTCGTCCAGCATTTCAGAGCCACTCACAGGATTCCAGGCCCTGTGTCCTCCTGTGCTCCCAGAATCAGCTATTTTTGGCTTAAGCTTTGCGTTCTTAGTGGGCAGTTTGCCATGTGCATTCAAGACGATACACAAGTCGGTTGTATTTCTCACCTCCTCTCACAGCTGGAAGATTTGTGGGGCTAGGATTTTAGTAGAATGAGATTACTTAGCAAAACGACATGCTGGGGTGATAAGATACTGCACCCATTAATACACAGAGGTATAATGAATTGCTACGATTCTCATGTGTTAATATAAAAGAGATATAATGCTATATTCATGCAAATTCATTTGACAGTTTGTCATACAGAAACAATAATGAATAAAGTAAATAAAAGGAGTCTGCCACAGATTCCATCACATTAGGAAACACTGGCTATTTTTCAGTAAAAACAATGGTTAGGACAGGTTTTACAGTCATTTCAACCATATACATTGTTACAGTATACAGTAAAAATGAAATAGCGTTTCTCCAGGGGGCCGTGATGCTACACATAGTGATACACATACTGATTCAGTATGCAAGGGTACCTGACCACAGGCATCATCAGCTTTCATGGGCCAGGGAGCATCTACGCTGGACAAGGGACCAGTGGGCCTCAGTGCTGTTCACTAATGAAAGTCGATTCACGCTGAGCAGAAATGATGGCCGCCAATGATGTTGGAGACGTCACACAGAGAGAGCTATGCATCAGCCACTGTTGTCACCAGATGAGTCTTTGGTGGTGGTGGTGGTATTACAGTGTGGGCAGGTGTGTCTAGTCAATACAGAACTGCCCTACACTTTGTGAATGGTACAGTGACAAGCCCATACTACTTAAATAACATCAATAGTCCAGTCATTGTGCCTCTGCATGAACACAGGCCTAATTTCATCTCCATGGACGATAATGTGCCAGCTCATCGTGGACTCCTCATTAGGGAATGGCTGCTGGAGAATGGGGGAACTCAAATGGCCTGCACTGTCTCCAGACCTGAATCCCATTGAAAACCTATAGGATTAGCTGAGTCGCTGTGTAGAGGCTCGTAACTCTGTACCCCAGAACCTCAATGACCTGAGGGTTGCTGTTCAAGAAGAGTGGGATGTCATGCCTCAGCAGACAATAAGTCGACTTGTGAACACCATGAGACGTTGTTGTCAAACTGTAATTGATGCTCAAGGCCACATGACAAGTTTTTGAGACATTGAAATTTTTTGTGGGGATATACCCACCACTTTTGTTTCAATAAACAGTTTGAGATGAGGAAATCACCACTGCATGCTTCTACCTAAATGTCCTGCTCTCCTTTGGTCTGCGATCTGTCCGTACCATAAAAAAATAGTGTATGTCCTATTTTTTTGCGGTGTGGATGGATGGAACCGAACTTCGTAGTTCTTCGGTGGCCTTCCACTTCGTGCCTCCACTCTGTATCTTACGGATTACGGACCTATTCAAGTGAATGGGTCCCCATCCGTAATACGGAGCACATGCGGCCTGGTGCCCATATATTGCGGACCACAATACAGGCATGGATGGCCAACGGCTGTGTGGTTGAGGCCTTATGACCATGACACTGCTACACTGTATACGAGGTATGGACAAATGCGCATCAGTGAAGGGGGCTGCTGGCGACCAGTACACGTAATCATAATAATGTGACAGGACTTTCCCCACTCCTACCATGCTTGGGAAAGCTCCTCACCATCCGACCACTCCTCCCTCCACAAAATCCTCCTGCATTCTTTCCCAGAGCCCGTGATGTTTTATTGGGCAGCTTGTCTGAGGACAGAGGGGCTAACATTGCCAAAGAGCATCCACACTGCAATGGTCCACCCCCCCCACGACAGTTCCGTCGTCTCTATAGGCGGTTTATTTTTTTGTGTGTGTTTATTTATATATTTGTTAAATAAATATATATTTTTTATATTCTACTTTAATAGTGTGTGTTTTGATGTATTAAATTATTACAGAACTGCTTCTATTTCACCTTCAAGGACCATTGTTGACAACCATAGTTATGAGATAATCATATTTGATTACCTCATCACTTGGTCGATTTCAGGTACAGACAATCAGGCAGATTATCAGGTACGAACATTCCTGCAAATCAGGGGCGTAGCTGAAGGCATATGGGCCCTGGTGCAAGAGTTCAGCTTGGGCCCCTTTCCCTCAGTGCTTTGTGGCCTTCGTGCTGCCTGACGCAAAAATTTTAATGGCACCCCTTCCCCATGCCAAATTCTTGACCTAACCCATAGGTGGGCAAACTTTTTGACTCGTGGGCCACAATAGGTTCATATATTGGACCCGGGGGCCAGACCAAGAGTAGATGGATGGGGCGTTTGTGTGAATTAATATAAATTCAATTTAAATTTTGTAACATTAAAGGTTTAGTTTAATTCAAGGTAGAAAAGCATAAAAAGAGTTATTGTACAAAACTTTTATGCAATGTATTTCTTCCATAGTGACCCCCATAGTGCTTCCCACTCTTCTCCATAGTGGCCCCCATAGTGCTTCCCCTCTTCTCCATAGTACCAATCCATATTGTGCCAGTATATAGGGCCCCCACCCCCTTCTTGCCACAGTATACTATAAATAATAAAAACAATAAACACATATACTTAGCTTATGCTGCTGTCAGTGATGCGATGCAGGCCTCTTCCGGCCTGTGTCCTACTCTGTACGGCTCAGGCGGCGCGATGACGTCATCGTGCCGCCTGCAACCGCCTCTGATAGGCTACAGTCCTAGTGTCTGTAGCCTACGAGAGGAACAGGCAAGGGAGATGCCTCTTCCCTGCTCCTCCGCACCATTCATCTGTATCGCTGTACTGAGGACGGCGATACAGAATAATATGGAGATGAGCGCTTCCACAATGGAAGCGCTTATCTCCACTCCTGCTACCTCCGGACAGTAAGGGCCCCCCTCCCGCGCCCTCCTCTTCTGTCCTCCTCGCCCGGCTGTAGAAACGGCCCTGGGAGGAAGCATGGAATTCGGAATTCTCAATCGCCGCCTGAACTCCACCCCGGCTCCGTCACTTCCCATCGCAGGCGCATGAGCAGCTCTGCAGGCCGGATAAAAAGGTCAGCCGGGCCGTAGTTTGCTCATCACTGACCTAACTGCTTCCCTCCAGCTGGAGGTGTAACTTGACCTGCATGCATTTTCTATAATACTGGTGTCTTTTTATGTGGCACAAGGGTCTTTGGGCCCCCTCAGGCTCCTGGGTCCAGTAGTGACTGCTACCTCTGCACCCCCTATAGCTACGCCCCTGCTGCAAATGCTCGTTGCCCCCATCTCCTAGTGTATGCTGCATATCACATGAAAAATGAGCCAAAAGCTCATTCATCAACTGAAATGATTGTCGGTGCAGGCACATGAATTATCGTTTCTGTGCAGCAGATTGTGCAGTCTACAGCGATCTGCTGCTATGAAACAATGCAAATGTATGAGAACAAGTGATCAAAAAAGTGATCCACTGTCCGCATACTGTTGAGGTCATTGCAGCAATAACATGCAGCACTTCACCTACACTTAAAAGGGCTGTCCGCTTTTTACTATTGATGACCTATCGTCAGGATAAGTCATCAATATGACTCCTGGCACCCTCGCTGATCAGCTGTTTGAAGAGAAGGAAGTGCTCGTACGAGTGCTGCCTTCTCTGCTCTATTTATCTGCTAGTGGTGAGTAAGTTTAATTACAAGTTTGGCGTCCCCATTCACTTCTATAGGATGGCTCTGTAGTATTTACTTGAACAGACAGAGCCGTCCCATAGAAGTGAATGGTGACGCCATACTTGTAATTACACTGCTCACCACTGCAATTGCTGCAGTGATGTAATTGAAGACATGTCTAACACGGTTCAGGTCACAACTTGAGTTGGGTTTTATAAGGTTTAAACACATCCGCAAAGCCTTGTCCCCAACAACCACAAATGGCATTGGTGGTCCATCTGTACCTGGCAATGGTCTCTGTGGCGTCAATCCAAAATCTTGTGCATATAATAGATGCCCCATTGATGAATTTTTGAAAGCAATTGAGTCATTAGTTCTGCTATATGCACCAATGTCAACAGCGACAAACCTATATTCGGTGTCAGAAATGGCCATCTACATAATCAAAAAATATTTTTTATAATTACAAAATTTAGAGCCTGTACCACAAGATTTTATATTCTGTATATGTTTTCCGTCCACTGCACTGACACAACTTGGGAATTGGCAGATTTCCAAGAACTTCTTCTCAATCTGTTGCCAATGTGTGGGATGTAATTGTCGAGCAATAAGTCCCACAAGGCTCAACAAGCATCACCTATTATATAGGACATAGTAGAAATTTTCATCCGAAATTGAAAATGAAGTGACGGTAGAAATAAATTTGTTAAAACATAAAAAAATAAATAAAACATTTTTACTAAAATTTGTAATACAAGTCATAAGTAGTGATGAGCGGCAGGGGCAATATTCGAATTCGTGATATTTTGCACATTTTTGGGCAAATATTTGTCATATATTTGAGAATTGGAGAATTCGTGATCATTTTCCTGATTGCGAAAACTGCAATGTAATATGCGCTTATTGCGCGACCAATACAGGCATGGGTCACTGTTGCTACATTTTTCAAGCTGCTAGAAGTTTCCTGAGACTGGAGAAAATGGTTGGCACAGCAGAATGTTACAATAGCTTTATATGCAGATAGAGTGCTCCAATATATTCGCGATTGCCCAAATCGGCAATTAATGATGCGCATATTTTTGCGCTATACGTGCAACTTCACATTTTTGCAGGTCTGATTATATATTACTGATTGGATCAGTAAGCATTGTTGTGAACTTGTGACATCACAGCACTATGTACAGTATGTATGTATGTATGGACAGCAGAACCTATCACCCTGCACTGGAACCTATCAGCTACACTATATCACGATCTAACCTGACTATCTCCCACTAACTATCTGTATTATATACACTGAACAAAAATATAAACGCAACACTTTCGGTTTTGCTCCCATTTTGCATGAGCTGAACTCAAAGATATAAAACATTTTCTACATACACAAAAGACCCATTACTCACAAATATTGTTCACAAATCTGTCTAAATCTGTGTTAGTGAGCACTTCTCCTGTAGAGAGCCGACGCCTTCAGATTTATACTTTTTACCATTTATATAAATGAAGAACATTTTAGGGTTAGTTTTTCTCTCTTTGGTAATTAATCTCTCGGTCTTCCTTGCTACCCTCCTGTTTTAGTGATTTAAATGCTTTCTTTTTGTCATTTATTACCTTCTTTACAGTTCTATTTATCCACATTGATTTCTTAATGTTCCTTAACCTTTTATTATCATAAGGTATGTACCTCTCACAATTAGATTTTAGGATGCTTTTAAAAAATATGCCATTTTGTGGCTGTATTATTATTTTTGAGGACTTTGTCCCAGTTAGTTAGGCCTATGGCCTCTCTTAGTTGGCTAAATTTAGCTTTTTTGAAGTTTGGTATTTTTGTTCCTCCCTGAAGAAACACTCTTTTGAATAGCAATTGGAAGGTTATTAATTTATAGTCACTATTTCCCAGGTGTCCCCTAACCTGCACATCTGTTGTTCTGTCAGGTCTATTGGTTAATACTAAGTCCAGTATGGCCGTCCATCTAGTCGGGTCCTGAACCAGTTGGGAGAGGTAATTGTCTTTGGTTATTGCCAAGAACCTGTTTCCTTTATGAGATATACAAGTTTTAGTTTCCCAGTCTATATCTGGGTAGTTGAAGTCCCTAAATCACTGCAAAAGGTGCACCACAATGATATGCAACTGACAATACTGGCTAATCCCTCAAGCCGATGTTAAGAACTGAGACTTTAGCCAATGTATTCCTGTCAGTCACACAACGGAGCCCTTTGCACCACCGTCAAGGTATCTCAGTGTGGCATGGGTCCTACCACTAGACTACCTATGGTATGTGAACACGGTCTGAGAGGTGCTTAGATACAACTTACAGCCAAGCTCCCACATAGTGAAATCACTCATGTAGTGGGAGAGATGATAAGGCTGCAAGCCCCACCTATAACAGGCCATGTGACACAGGCTACCAGGTGCAACAGAATGCTACCAGCAGTACACAATGGCACATTCTAAACATATCAAAAAAAATAACTGAAATAAAGTGGCCTAAATGGGAGGAAATGCTCAAAACCCCCAAACACTGTGGCGTGTTTATAACCGGGGGAGCAATTCCTCCGCATGTAATCCGTTGCTAACGGCAATCCCTAGCAAAAATGCATACAATGGAGGATGACCACATACACCACAATGGCATCCTACACAAGATGGAATAATGTGTGGATGCAAATATAAAAATACATAAATCACTGCGAAAGGTGCACCACAATGATATGCAGCTGTCCCTTTCCCATTGAGGTGCAGCCCATCCCTACGATAGAGCCTGTAGCCAACAGAAAAGTCGGCCCAGTTCTCCAGGAACCCAAACCGCTCCTTCCTACACCAGTTCTTGAGCAACTTGTTAACCTCCCTAATCTCCCGCTGCCTTTCTTGTGTGGCTCGTGGTACCGGTAGTATTTCGGAAAATACTACCTTTGAGGTCTTTGCCCTAAGTTTTTGACCTAAATCCATAAAATCATTTTTAAGGATGCTCCACCTATCTCTAACTTTGTCATTGGTTCCAATATGGACCATGACCGCTGGATCTTCTCCAGCCCCTCCCAGTAATCTGTCAACCCGATCTGTGATGTGTCAAACTCGAGCACCTGCCCTGCTTTCCTGGTCCCCTGCTCTCCTGGAGCTGACATTCCCCTGACTGGCAGAGGAAGTGTCTGGCTGCAGCAGTGCTCTCTCTGAACTGACATCCCCCTCATCTGCCAACCGTGCAAACTTGTTGGGGTGTGTCAGATCAGGACTAGCCTCCCTGGCACTCTTCCCTCTACCCTGTTTTTTAACTGTTACCCAGCTAGCTACCTCACTTTCCTGAGCCTCCTCGCTACCACCCTCCTCCACATCCACCCCATAGAGTGCTTGCTCAGTGAGCAGCAAACTATTTTCCAAATTGTCAGCGCTTCTCAGTGTTGAAATTCACCCGTTTGGATATTCGATGTGCGATTCCAAACGGGCAATTTGCTCACATTTTGAACAAAGATATGCACCCTCAAACGGCTGTTCCAGGACTACATACATTAGACAAGATGTGCACTGGACTGCGCTGTCAATAATGGAACACTTACTAAATGGGGATTACGCAAGAAAAGAGAAAAATACAATATAGTGCAGTGATAAGAATCTAACTTACTGTAGTCCCCTCCTAAAGTCTCTGAATCTCAAGTCATGTAATCTAAAGTCACACACTTAATACAAACACACACTGGTGTGAACCGAGAGCAAGGCAGGTGATTTGACTCCGCCACCAGAAAAAGTGCGTACGCAGAAGTCAAGATTAAGAAAATTGCATTTACTATAAATTAATAAAAGCAGGTTAACAGTGAAGTTACAGAGGTAAAGACAAGCAAAATCTTCAAAACAGTATAAACAATACAAGTTAAACACTGCAACAATTTTCACCTTTGTTGTGTCCGTATTCGCAGTGCGGACACTAAGAAATAATAGTCCCAGAAACTGTTCCTAACTGACCCTAACTTTCAAGCCGATGCACACCCCCCTTATCCCAGTGGTCCAAGTGGACCGCTTACAGTTTGTGGAAGTGCACGGTGGGGCCTGATGTCATCCTTTTCCTTTAACAAGCGGAGGCTCCGCAACAAAGAAGTCCTCCTCAGCAGGCTGGAAAACCAGTTGAATATAATCCAGGATAATTACAGTTACTGTCCGGTACCTCGACAGCACTGTGAGTCTCTTTACTGTTTGGGGCAATCCACACAGCCCAATGTCGGCTCCACAGGTTAGTTGCTGCACACAGTCCTTTTTAACTTGGCTTCACTAAATGCACTGTTTCTTTGTACTCCATCCGTCTCTAGACCAAAGTTCAAACAGCTTGGCCACACAGGGAAGTCCTTTAGTATCTCCACACACGTCTTACACAACACAGAACTTGTTTTCTATCTTGCCAATATGGCGACAGTTGTAGTTCAAGTATCTCTTCCTCCTTCCTGCTCACACTGAGGCAGGGTGACATCATAAGGGGCGTGTCACTTCAACACTTAGCTGCTGCCTTAAAGAACTAGTATCACAGTAATACACTTTCTCTATGGTAAACTCCAATGCAAATTGGTCCTATGCTGCCATCTATTGACCAAATTAATACTGCAGGCATTTTACATTAAATTTTAACACAGTTTACCAGGATAATGAAACTTAGAGACATTACATGACTGTTTCTTACATATTCCCCCCCACTTTAACCGCTTTACGTCCGCCCATAGGATATAAACGTCCTATGGGTGGACGTCTATTTCTGAACGGACGTTCCAGAACGTCTTTTCAGAAATAGCAGCTGCACGCTAATCGTGCAGCTGCTGATCGGGTTGCCCGCTGTCAGTGACAGCAGGGCAACCCTAAGACAAGGCAGGGACAATGCCCAGGTGTCCCTGCCTTCACGATCGCTGCAGACACAGCGCTCACCGAGCGCTGTGTCTGCAGAGAAGGAAGCGCTGTGCGCTTCCTGTTCCGGCCCGGCGGTCATGTGACCGCCGTGACCGGAGAGTGCAGGAGCTGTGTGAGGTCTCTCAGAGACCTCGATCAGCCCTGCTCTGAGGCTGTACAGCGCTGGATTGCTGCTGTACAGCCTCTCTAGGGGTGCATTTGTCCTGTAACTGGGGCTACTATGTCAGCCCCAGTTACAGGAGAAATCAACAGTGAACAAAAAAAAGAAAAAGTGAAGTAAATGTCCCTCAGAGGTCTTGTATGACCTTATGGGGGACGAAAAGTGTAAAATAAAATAAAAAAAATAAAGGGTTGAAAAAATAAAATAAAATAAAGTTTCACATGTAAAAAAAAAAAAAAAGTTCCCAAGTAAGGAATAAAAAAAAATATTTAAAAATAGAAAAAATAAAATAAAATAGACATATTTGGTATTGCCGCGTCCGTAAAAACCAGCTCTATAAAAATATCACATGACCTAACCCCTCGGGTGAACACCGTAAAAAAAAATAAAAAAAATTGTGTCAAAACAAGCAATTTTTGTCACCTTGCATCACAAAAGGTGCAACACCAAGTGATCAAAAATGCGTATGTCCCACATAATAGTACCAATAAAACCGTCACCTCATCCCGCAAAAAATGAGCCCCTACATAAGAAAATCTCTCAAAAAATAAAAAAACTATAGCTCTTAGAACATGGAGACACTAAGGCCTCTTTCACACTTGCGTTGTCCGGATCCGGCGTGTACTCCACTTGCCGGAATTACACTCCGGATCCGGAAAAACGCAAGTGTACTGAAAGCATTTGAAGACGGAACCGTCTTCCAAATGCTTTCAGTGTTACTATGGCACCCAGGACGCTATTAAAGTCCTGGTTGCCATAGTAGGAGCGGGGAGCGGGGGAGCGGTATACTTACAGTCCGTGCGGCTCCCGGGGCGCTCCAGAATGACGTCAGAGCGCCCCATGCGCATGGATGACGTGATCCATGCGATCACGTGATCCATGCGCTTGGGGCGCCCTGACGTCACTCTGGAGCGCCCGGGGAGCCGCACGGACGGTAAGTACACTGCTCCCCCGCTCCCCGCTACACTTACCATGGCTGTCAGGACTTTAGCGTCCCGGCAGCCATGGTAACCACTCTGAAAAAGCTAAATGTCGGCTCCGGCAATGCGCCGAAACGACGTTTAGCTTAAGGCCGGATCCGGATCAATGCCTTCCAATGGGCATTAATTCCGGATCCGGCCTTGCGGCAAGTGTTCCGGATTTTTGGCCGGAGCAAAAAGCGCAGCATGCTGCGGTATTTTCTCCGGCCAACAAACGTTCCGTACCGGAACTGAAGACATCCTGATGCATCCTGAACGGATTACTCTCCATTCAGAATGCATTAGGATAATCCTGATCAGGATTCTTCCGGCATAGAGCCCCGACGACGGAACTCTATGCCGGAAGACAATAACGCAGGTGTGAAAGAGCCCTAAAACATCATTTTTTTGGTTTCAAAAATGCTATTATTGTGTTAAAGTGAAACAAATAAAAAAAAAGTATACATATTAGATATTGCCGCGTCCGTAAAAACCAGCTCTATAAAAATATCACATGACCTAACCCCTCAGGTGAACACCGTAAAAAAAAAAAAAAAAAACTGTGTAAAAACAAGCAATTTTTGTCACCTTGCCTCACAAAAGGTGCAACACCAAGTGATCAAAAACGCGTATGTCCCACAAAATAGTACCAATAAAACCGTCACCTCATCCCGCAAAAAATGAGCATAAGAAACATAAGAAAATCTCTCAAAAAATAAAAAAAACTATAGCTCTCACAACATGGACACATTAAAACATAATTTTTTTGTTTAAAAAAATGCTATTATTGTGTAAAACTTTAATAAATGAGAAAAAGTATACATATTAGGTATCGCCACGTCCGTAACAATCTGCTCTATAAAAATGTCACTTGACTGAACCCCTCAGGTGAACGCTGTAAAAATAAATAAATAGAAATAGAAACTGTGCTAAAACAACCAATTTTTTGGTCACCTTGCCCCATAAAGTGTTATAATGAATGATCAAAAAATCATATGTACCCAAAAATAGTACTAATAAAACTGGCACCTTATCCCCTAGTTTCCAAAATGGGGTCACTTCTTGGGAGTTTCTACTGTAAGGGTGCATCAGGGGGCTTCAAATGGGACATGGCATCTAAAAACCATGTGGAGTTCCTTTTTTTCTGCGCCCTGCCGTGTGCCCATACAGCAGTTTATGACCACATGTGGGGTGTTTCTGTAAACCGCAGAATCTGGGTAATAAATATTGAGTTTTGCTTGGCTGTTAACCATCGATGTGTTAAAGAAAAAAATTGATTAAAATGGAAAATCTGCCAAAAAAGTGAAATTTAAAAATTTGATCTCCATTTTCCTTTAATTCTTGTGGAACGCCTAAAGGGTTAACAAAGTTTGTAAAATCGGTTTTGAATACCTTGAGGGGTGTAGTTTCTACAATGGAGTCATCCACTTATGGGGGTATCCACTATGTAGGCCCCACAAAGTGACTTCATACCTGAACTGGTCCTTAAAAAGTGGGTTTTGGCAATTTTCTTAAAAATTTGAAGAATTGCTTCTAAACTTCTAAGCCTTCTAACGTCCTAAAAAAATAAAATGACATTTCCAAAATGATGCCAACATAAAGTAGACATATGGGGAATGTTAAATAATAAATATTTTATGAGGTATCACTTTCTGTTTTAAAAGCAGAGAAATTGAAATTTAGAAAATTGCCAATTTTTTTAAATTTTTGGGTAAATTTGGGATTTTTTCATATATAAAGGTGAAATATTTTGACTCAAATTTATGACTATCATGAAGTACAATGTGTCACGAGAAAGCAATCTCTGAATGACTTGGATAAATAAAGGCGTTCCAAAGTTATTACCACATAAAGTGAGATATGTCAGTTTTGCAAAATTTGGCCTGGTCAGGAAGGGGGCAAATGGCCCAGATGGCAAGTGGTTAAGATTGGCAGTCCCTTCCAATGACTGAATATCCAGAGGGCTGTAGAGTGGTAATGTACTGTTGTATGGCAGGCCAAATAAACTCATCCTGCGCATACCGAACAGGGGGATTGCCAGCATTTTGTCTAGTGGTGTGTCTGAGAACCACTGGTATACTCTGGGGTGCTGTAGCCATAGGCTGAGAAGGACCAGCAGACTCCGCACCAGAGGGGGCACAGGCTGGGGGCACAGTAGTCACAGGTGGAACATCCTCAGGAGTGGGGATTGGCCAACAATCATCTTTATCATCGTAAGCCCATTCCACACCACCAGTCTCTGACTGTGGGAGCTTGTTGACATTATCAGTTCCATCACAATTTGCTTCTTCAGATTGACACAGGCGCAACATATTTCTGTGAAGTACTTGGACACAATCAATTCCTTCCTTCTGGACTTCGTACACTGGTCCATTTGCATACTTGCGGGCAACTACACGATACGGCACAGCCTCCCACCTGCTTTCCAATTTTCCTTGAGGCTTCTTGACACGTACCAGCACCAGGTCACCTGGCTGCAATGGTGCCCTTTACACCGGGGTCTTATCAGGATGAGAATTTTCTTGCAGACGCTGCCGCACCAATCGATGAACTGTCTCAAGTCTCTGCAGGTGTGCCCGCACCCAGGAGGCTGGATCTCTTGGAGGGAACCCATCCACATCATTTAACTGTAACTCTCCGACACTTGGCCCAGACCGTCCAAAGAGGAGAGTATAAGGAGAATACCCTGTTGTAGAATGGACCTGATTGTTATAGGCCCACACCATCTCAGACAAGAACTGAGGCCACTGTAACTTCTTGTCCTCCTCCAAAGTCCGCACCATCTGTAGCAGAGTTCTATTGAATCGTTCGCAGGCTCCGTTTCCTTGGGGATGGTATGGAGTCGTGTGCGACTTCTTTATCCCGTAGATACGTTGAACCTCTTTCATCACATGTCCCTCAAAGCAAGCCCCTTGGTCAGAGTGGATGCGTTGTGGACACCCGTACACTCGGATGAAATCTTGGCATAGGGCTCGAGCTGCCGACTCAGCGGTCTGGTCCTTGGTGGCGGTCACCACCGCAAATTTGGAGAAGTGGTCCACCATTACGAGACAGTACTGGTGCCCACTGTTGGATGGGCCCACCATTAGGTAGTCTATCATGACGATCTCCAAAGGTTCCTAGGTCACTATGGTTTGCAGGGGAGCTCTTTGTTCTATCGCCTTATGGATCGCACAAGTTCGACATCTATGACATACTTCTTCGACCATTTGACTGAGGCCTGGGCAGTAAATCAGTCGCTGTAGCCAACGAAAGGTCTTCTCATGACCAAAATGTCCATTCTTATTATGAGCCTCAAGAGCCAATGATTGAGCCAGTTCACTAGGCACTACGATTTGGTAACGAATGTCGATTTCAGAAGGTAGATACACCTTTCGGCATAGCACTCCATTTTTCATCTCTAACTTTTCCCACTGACTCAGGACTGATAGCATTTCACGTGTCAGTCGTTCTCTTTCCTCTTTACAGGGCTTCTTGCCTTTCTCAACAAACTTGATCATTTTCGCCAGCCCCTCATGGGCCTGCTGTATTTGCACCCTTTCCTGTCGTGAGGGGCCAAAGAAAGGAGCCGTTTCGGTCCCTTCCACTGCCCTCTGCATAGCAATGACCAAGGCTTGTGAAAATCTGCTGAAGTCAGGCACCTCCACATGCTCTAACTTATGATCCATGTCTCCGCTGGGGGCCTGGGTAGTCACCCTAGAAAGTCCATCGGCATTTTGGTTCTCTGTCTTGGACCGATACTTAATGCGGTAATTGAACTTAGACATTCGGGCTATCCACCTCTGCTCCAAAGCCCCGAGCTTGGCATTTTCCAGGTGAGCTAATGGGTTGTTATCAGTCAGTACTAAGACTTCAGCTCCGGTCAGATACTCAGAGAATTTCTCAGTCATGGCCCATACCAGTGCCAACAGTTCTAACTTAAATGAACTAGCAAAGTCCTTTATAAACCGCCGATAGTAGCCGGCTACTCCCAGGAACGCTCTTGCAGGGTAGTCGGTGTCGGACAATCTTGAATAGCCGCTATCTTGTCCCTCGACGGCCTTACCCCTTCTCCTGATACACAATGACCCAAGTAATCAAATTCAGATTGGAACAACCGACATTTACTGGGTTTCAGTTTTAGCCCATGTTCCTGCAATCGTTGAAATACTTGTCCCAACTGGTGGAGATGGTCCTCAAAGGTTGCAGAGTACACTATAATGTCGTCCAAGTAGATGAGAGTGAACTCAAAGTTGAAGTCACCAAGACATTTCTCCATCAATCGTTGAAACGTTCCAGGTGCATTTGTCAACCCAAAGGGCATCCGGTTAAATTCGTATAGTCCCATGGGTAAGATAAAGGCTGTCTTTTCCTTATCCTTCTCGGCCATTGGCACCTGCCAATATCCACTAGCCAGATCTAGCGAGGAGAAGTACCGGGCTCTTCCTAGTGCCGAAAGGGACTCCTCAATCCGAGGTAAGGGGTAGGAATCTCGTACGGTGCAGGTGTTCAACTTTCGATAGTCTACGTAAAACCGAATGGACCCATCTTTCTTCCTTACTATTACCACTGGAGCTGCCCAGGGACTTTGGCTTTCTTGAATGATCCCACTCTGCAGCATCTGGGTCAACAGTTCTTTCACCTCCTGATACATCTGTGGAGGAATTTGTCGGTAGTGCTCTCTGATTGGAGGGGTGTCTCCTGTGGGAATCTCATGGTAGATCCCTGTTGTACATCCAAAATCTTCAGCATGACGTGCAAAGGTTGTGCGGTTTTCCCATAACAGTTCATCTACCTTCCGGATCTGTTCCAGAGAACACGAAGAAGTCTCTATCTTCATCTGTTCTCGAATTGCACCGCCATTCCATTTAGGGGTGGGGTTCTCGCCTTCCCCAATAGATACGGTTACGGTCCATTCACCTCGTTCAGCCGGCCTCAACTGCATCGGGGTCGCTTTCCTCACTTCCTCTGGAGTCACATAGAGGTTAGCCAGCAGCCTTCCTGGGGCTAGGTCTACACTCTGATCCTGGGTGTTCACACATCGGAGGGGTACTCTCCCATTGCGGACCACTGCCAAGGAACGGGCTACTAGTGGATCTTCTTTCGGCTGTTGGCAGTGGTTCTATCAACACAGCTATGCCCTCTAGTTTCCTACAGGTGCCTACAGGCATGGACACTATCATCTCCCGTCTGGGTGGCAACGTAACATTTGTATGCAGAGGGACCGAAATTCGAGCAAGAGGACCCTGTGCATCTGAACTTTTCTGTAAGCCACATGTTCGGACCAGCCGCTGGAAGGCCATTTGAGTAGGCCGATGGCTAGTGGTTTCTCTCCAATAACCGTGACCTTTCTTTTCAAAGAGAATCTGATCCAATTCTTTTAATACATTCATCCCCAAGATGACAGTTACTTTATGTGACTCCTGTACCACCACAATGCCTTTCTTGCCTAGATCTTGGCCACATAATCTGACATTCATCCAGGCCACTCCCACCACCGGTACTGGTAACTGATTAGCTGCAACCACTCGTATGAATGTATGGGGATCATATTTCACATGTTGCTGAAAGTACCGTTCGTAACAGTCTCTACTCAGGGTCGTTACTTGGGAACCCGTGTCAATCATCCCGGTAACCGCAATACCTTCCAATTCCATCTGTATGATGAGACTTGCAGCGATCAGGTCCTCTTCAGGGCATTCTCCCCTCATAGTCTCCTTCTCAGTTTCCCCTACTGCCCGCCCTACTGCAGCAGGGGATTTCAGTTTAACGGCGGTCTCTCATAAACTTGTCGCTGCTCTGGACATCTAGCAGCAATGTGGCCCACGCATTCACACTCCTAGCAGCGTATTTCCCGTCGCTCTGGCCATCGGTTTGGGCCCCTTCGGTAAGCCCCATTGGTCTCTCCTGAGAGTTGTACTACATTATTGGGACCCCTTCGGTAGGTCCTATCCTCATCCCTCCAGCGGGGTTGTGGGTGATTCTGACCTTCTTGGTGTGAACGGCCCACCCCTTCGTCTCTAGTTTTCTGGAGGCCTGCAATTCTCATAGAATTCTCATTACAACTGGTTTGTAGGTGTTCCATTTGCTCTTGCAATTTCTGCATTACTGTAAGTATCTCTTTAACTGTCCCTTTTTCCACTGTTTCTGGGCCAGAGCTAGCCCCCTGCGACAATGTAACTCCAACTGCAGTCTGAGGCTTCTGAACCATACTATTGGCACGTGAGATGGCCTCTACCTGTACGTCATGAAATTTAGCATCAGTCTCCCGTCGTATAAAGTCCTGCATAGCAACAGTCAAACTGCCATCACGGATCCCCAGAATAAACTGGTCAGGGAGTGTCCGATCAGGGTTACAGAAGGCTGGTGAGCCCCCTCTTTCCTTCCCTTGAATATCTTGGAGCAGTTCTTGTAGGGCATTTGCATACTGAGGGAGACTTTCCTCACGGTACCCGCTGGAAGAACCGTGCCTGCAGGGACCCCAGCAATGCGGTTTCTCCATAGATAGTTTCTAGAATCTGGACAACTTGCTCAAATGTCTGTCTTTGTTCAAATGGCCGCAATATCACTGTAGTCTTAGCATCTCCTTGTAACGTCAATATGGCTAGCTCTACTAGTACTTCTGGTGCGGTCTGGTACATGCGCTGTACCATTCCGTATCTGCTCTGCCCACACACTCACAGACATATTATTGCCATCAAACTTTGCTAACTGACTCATTACAGCCCCTGCTGGCATTCTTCCTCCAGCACCATCCCTCCTAACGGGTGCGTCGCCGTCCATTCTGGTAGGCGGATCCTGCCGACTACGCCAATTTGTGAACTGAGAGCAAGGCAGGTGATTTGACTCCGCCACCAGAAAAGAGTGCGTACGCAGAAGTCAAGATTAAGAAAATTGCATTTACTATAAATGAATAAAAGCAGGTTAACAGTGAAGTTACAGAGGTAAAGACAAGCAAAATCTTCAAAACAGTATAAACAATACAAGTTAAACACTGCAACAATTTTCACCTTTGTTGTGTCCGTATTCGCAGTGCGGACACTAAGAAATAATAGTCCCAGAAACTGTTCCTAACTGACCCTAACTTTCAAGCCGATGCGCACCCCCCTTATCCCAGTGGACCGCTTACAGTTTGTGGAAGTGCACAGTGGGGCCCGATGTCGTCCTTTTCCTTTAACCAGTGCAGGATCCGCAACAAAGAAGTCCTCCTCAGCAGGCCGGAAAACCAGTTGAATATAATCCAGGATTATTACAGTTACTGTCCGGTACCTCGACAGCACTGTGTCACGGCTGTATGTGAGCAACAAGAGCATGCACAGAAAATAGAGCTACTGACCGGACCCAAACTAGGGAGGATAAAGGGTGACCCCTGTCAGACCCTCAAAGCTCTCCCTATGCTTCTAAGCCCATGCCCGGATCCAAATGGTGGAATGAGGCATGCCCGCGTACCTAAGACTGATGACCACTGTAACCCCTACAATAGTGGAAGGGGCACGGCCACCGGTGCCCTGCTCAGTATATGGAGGGAACCGTGGTCGCCTCAGATCCAGTCAGAAAACACATAGATACACTACTATGTCTGCACACTTAGCTGAAGGAGCTGCAGCCGCAGTGAAGACGGATCCAAAGACAGGCTGGCAATATCCGGAGTACTTGCTGCAGCAGAACACAGGTCCAGTGAAAGGATAGCATACAAGGGAAGATACTCAAGGAAGAGCTACAACTCAAATGAGAAATATAATCCACACACTACAAAAGGAGGAGGGGTGATTTAAAGGCAGGGAAATCAAACGCAGGAGGAACAGCTGGGAGGAAGGAAACAGAAAGTAAAGAGCTCATCACAGGGGCGGAGAAACAGAGCAGTGAGAACTCCTCCGAGCTCTGGTAGTGACACACTGTGAGTCTCTTTACTGTTTGGGGCAATCCACACAGCCCAATGTCGGCTCCACAGGTTAGTTGCTGCACACAGTCCTTTTTAACTTGGCTTCACTAAATGCACTGTTTCTTTGTACTCCATCCGTCTCTAGACCGAAGTTCAAACAGCTTGGCCACACAGGGAAGTCCTTTAGTATCTCCACACACGTCTTACACAACACAGAACTTGTTTTCTATCTTGCCAATATGGCGGCAGTTGTAGTTCAAGTATCTCTTCCTCCTTCTTCCTGCTCACACTGAGGCAGGGTGACATCATAAGGGGCGTGTCACTTCAACACTTAGCTGCTGCCTTAAAGAACTAGTATCACAGTAATACACTTTCTCTATGGTAAACTCCAATGCAAATTGGTCCTATGCTGCCATCTATTGACCAAACGAATACTGCAGGCATTTTACATTAAATTTTAACACAGTTTACCAGGATAATGAAACTTAGAGACATTACATGACTGTTTCTTACACTGGAACTCAAACACGCGAACGCTCACAAACTCGTGTTATTTGCCTGCTTGTATATATGCAGCTCTTAAACCAGCCTGCTTTTTTCCTCTGGATTCAAGGATTAACCTTATCAATCATGGGGAGGGGTACCAGGATAATGAAACTTAGAGACATTACATGACTGTTTCTTACACTGGAACTCAAACACGCGAACGCTCACAAACTCGTGTTATTTGCCTGCTTGTATATATGCAGCTCTTAAACCAGCCTGCTTTTTTCCTCTGGATTTAAGGATTAACCTTATCAATCATGGGGAGGGGTGATTGTGCAGAGCACAGGGGTATTACAAAAGCAGTGCTCCAAGCATTCAGCCCCACCTCCTGGTACTCCAACATGCTCATATTGCATATTAAGAAAACCAGATCTATCTCTGCTGCTGTTTAACATACAGACAAAAAAAAGGTATCATTTTAATCAGCATGTTTGATCTTACTAGGCAGTGTGTCTGGATTAATAGGGTTGATCATGCTGACCGAGGCTTTCTAACATTAGCAAATGTGAGAAAGGCATTTAGTTGCTCAGAGGTTACCTTGGGTTCCTTGTGGACTATTACGCGCCTTGTTCTTTGCTTGATCTTTGTTGGTCGATCACTGATGGGGAAGGTAATCATAGTTTTGAATTCCCTCCGTTTGTATACAATATCTGACTGTGGATTGGTGGAGTCTAAGAATGAGTTCAAACTCTTTATTGATGGCTTTATAAACTTTTCCAGCCTGATCAGCATCGAGTCAGAAATCTCCATTGTTCATGCCATGATACGCATTCACAAACATGTAATTGTGACAATCAGTCTTTGACAGATCCCTGTTATCTAAATAAAACAGGTCGCCCACTGACATCTGACTGTCATAGCATTTATTACATCTGACTCTAATTTCACCTTTAAATTATTTACTAACCCTATGGGCACCTTCACACATGGCAGATTTTGTTGCATAAAATTCTGCAACCGAAAATCAGTTCTATTAACCTGAATGGAACTTGCAGAAATCCATGTGCTTGCTTCCCCATTCATAGGAACGGAACTGATTTAAGTCTCACAATTTTTGCAACAAAATTGTGTCAGCGAGCGCTGAAATCTCTGAACCTGAAACCGTACCAAACAACGTGTGTGCAGAAACTGAAAGAGTCTGGACTTGGTTGCCGACTATGATTGCTGACAGACATTTGGACCCATTGCTGTACTTTATGACGGACAAAGCTTGGTTTAATTTATCAGGTCACGTAAATCTCCAGAATACGAGGTACTGGCAGTGGTCCCTATTTGACTCTTGAAACACTGCTTCATGACCAGAAATTTGGCGTTTGGTGATCATTGTCAGGAACACGAATAGTGGGGGCCCAATTTTCTTCAAATCAACTGTGAATACCGCAATTTACCTGGACATCTTTGAACAGTTCTACAACCAACTAACACCGGAAGAAAAAATTTCCTGCTTTTTCCAACAAGATGGGGAACATCACAGAGCTCACTGGCACTGGTTCCTGAACTGTTTAAAGGGGTTATTCAAGACTATTAAATTCCCACTATATGCCTGGGCCCCTCACAATGCATCCAAACGCTAGGGAGGCTCGTCTCTGTCCCCGCGTGTCATTGGCTGCTCCCCCACTACATCGGATGATTTCATCCGCGCACGGGGAGAAGCAATAGCGGCGGTGCGGGGACCAGGAGCGGCACAGGGAGCGGGGAGTGAGGTAAATATATTCATTGTGAGGGGCCCAGGCATAGGGTGGGAATTTAATAGTCTTCGATAACCCCTTTAAGGAGGAGAGAACAGTGAGCGCTGGGTTATGGCCACCACGTTCCCCAAACTTGTCTACATGTGATTTAAATCTGTGGGGAAAATTTAAAATAGAAAGTGTCCGCTAACAATCCACATCCCCTGGATGAATGCAAGAAGAACATCACAAACACTATCCACAGCATCACAAAGTAACATAGTAACATAGTTTATAAGCCTGAAAAAATACATTTGTCCATCCAGTTCGGCCTGTTATCCTGCAAGTTGATCCAGAGGAAGGCAAAAAACCCTGTGAGGTAGAAGCCAATTTTCCTCACTTTAGGGGAATAAAATTCCTTTCTGACTCCAATCAGGCAATCAGAATAACTCCCTGAATAACAAACCCTCTCTAGTAGCTATAGCCTGTAATATTATTACACTCCAAAAATACATCCAGGCCCCTCTTGAATTCCTTTATTGTACTCACCATCACCACCTCCTCAGGCAGAGAGTTCCATAGTCTCACTGCTCTTACCGTAAAGAATCCTCTTCTATCTTTGTGTACAAACCTTCTTTCCTCCAGATGCAGAGGATGTCCCCTCGTCACAGTCCTGGGGATAAATAGATGATGGGAGAGATCTCTGTACTGACCCCTGATATATTTATACATAGTTATTAGATCTCCCCTCAGTCGTCTTTTTTTTAAAGTGAATAACCCTAATTTTTATAATCTTTCAGGGTACTGTAGTCCCCCATTCCGGTTATTACTTTAGTTGCCCTCCTCTGAACTGTCGTCGCAATTCATGCGACTCTCCTTCTTCTTTGTGTGGTGCCAAATCAATTAGAAGAATAAGTATGTGTACAGCATACTGTTTTATAATGAGACCAGACACTAGGTGGTTTCATGAAAGCATCTTCTCATCCTCTTTGAGCCCTGGTAGAAGAGAGCAGGCGAGAGAGACTTTTATTCACAGTACATTCACTTAAATAGCAGACATGACATCACAAAAGGGGTGTTCCTTAAGAAGAGGCTATTGGCTCCTTAACCTGATAGGAGTGGTTTCAGAATCCCCTCTTCCCCCCTCCCTCATTGACCTTCTCATACATATGGTTTGCAGCCATCTAGTGGACAGAAATGTGTACTACAGAATATTCTCATTATATATTCATAAAATCATAAATCCTTCTCTCACAAATCCCTCCTTTTGCGGGAAATAGACCAGAGGTGAACAGGCAAAAGTGAGGTACTCTCCCAACGCCCTAAACAGCGAAGAGCTGGACTTTCCTTATTGCTTCACCAGGTCCCCTCAACTCCCTTTCGGGTTTGCCTTCACCTTGTCCTATTTACACCGCAACCATCAACAAGGTTTTATTTACTTAAGGATGGAATAATCTTTGTCTTTGACAGGGGCACAGCACATATACATAGTGTGGGCATGGATGTATTATACATTTTCAAAAACAATTTTCCTAAAATGTAGAACTATCTGACAGCCTGTTAAAACCAAATTCTAATAACATTGTAGTCGCTGAACCAGTTCCCAAAACATTATTCTGGCCATGATATTAATTTCAGAATTTTTCCCATCAGTTCATTTGATAGAGTTCATCAGTTTCTTCAGATCCTTGGTGATCCTTCCATCAGGGGCAGTGTTGTCCGGGATGTAGATGCAGCAGTTCCTGTAGACCCCTCCTTTTTCTGCTGTCAAGGACCAGTCGGTTCTGTAGAGTCATCACTGGAAAAGAGCTCAGTTGTTCCACCATTCCCTCAACAGCATCACAGATATTATTCACAAATCTCTGTTGATGACAATAGATATGTTAATCCAATCAAAAAAATTATTATTATTAAATTTTTTTTATACTCGAATCCTGCAACTATCTGACTTTTTGCTTTAAATTAATCAGAAACTCTACTACAGACTCCTATGGCATCCATGTATCCATGTATAAACGTGAGTCAAAGGATGTAGGCAGTGACCTCCTTAGTCGTGACCAGACAATGTTTTCTGATTTGATCCTACTCAGGAGGTGAGAATAGAACAAATGGCATCAGTACCCGATCAGGACTTGATCAGGGTACATTGGCCACTTCATTCTACCTGCATCCTGGGTCGGAGTTTCAAATCTCCACACAATCACCAGATATCTGCGTTTTGATAATTTTGGTTGATAAACCAACTGTCAGGGTAAACGTTAGAGTCACTACTTGTCTTCTTCAGCTGAATTATGTAAGAACAATATCCTGGAAGGAAAACACCAAAGGGCTTTCCTGTATAAATCCTGTCTCTAAGGTCATTTTGTCATTATATTTTAAATTTGGCCAAATATTTAATGTCAATTATAGGTAAGGATGTAGGAGCCACAGAAGCAACTGAACTTTGAGATTTCTCCCTTACCAACATTCTAAATTTGCCTAGGGGATCTTGGTCACTTACACATGCTCCTAACACATATATCCCCGAATCCTGTTGTATAGGATTTCTAATGGACAGGAACAGAGGATTACATTCATCATGTTTACAACTGTTTGGTGGGGTTCCCTTCAGGATAGTCATTCTATGGGACAAACCTTCACCTTTACTGACTCTAGAGGTAGTTTCCACTGGTATATATTCCTAACACTTTAGACTAGTACTCCATTCGGTTAATTTCCAATATCCACAGTTGGTATGGTCATATTTAAATACAATTACCATAGACTGGGTCAGTCCCCGTCACACAGATGTACTTATCAGACCAAAACCAAGTGTCCTATCTGTCATCTGTCTTACAGTCCACTATACTGCAAAAGTCAACTTAGTTGTTCCTGACTCATCTTGAGAATATAAAACCGTTGGAATTTGATTTGACTGTGATTTCCCCTTTGTACAATATGGAACAAACAATAAGGCATGAAACAACATTATGGCTCTTATAGTCCTGGCACTTGATTGCAATACGATCAGTTTCTCCTTGCAATTCGACAGCAGTGACGGCGGTTATCAGGACTTGATGTAGATCTTCAAACTGTAGCTCTAGGACTTTCCACACGTCTCTTGTTTCACCACTATCCAATCTCCTGATTGTGAAGAATGAATCGCTTCTATACAGTCTGGATTCTAGGAAACAACTAAAACTTGGAAATACACATTAGACAATAACTTGTGCAACAGACAACATAATTTGGAAAACTACTATGCTGCATCTGGAACTATTGGGGAAATAGACACCTAATCCAGGAGCATTCCCAAAGAGTACTTCATAAGGACTTAGGCCTATCTTCCGGTTAGATGTATATCGGAGGAAGAAAAACCCCAGGGATAGGTACTCTCACCTCAGTCAGTATCTTTTAGCTGTAGCCTTTCGCTACAGGCCAAATCTCCGAATATCCTGGAAAGAGATCAATATAGACACAGACATACAGTCATGTGAAAAAATTAGGACACCCTTTGAAAGCATGTGGTTTTTTGTAACATTTTTAATAAATGGTTATTTCATCTCCGTTTCAACAATACAGAGAGATTAAAGTAATCCAACTAAACAAAGAAAACTGAAGAAAAGTCTTTTCAAGATCTTCTGTAAATGTCATTCTACAAAAATGCCTATTCTAACTGAGGAAAAAGATAGGACACCCTCACATGTATTCCCTCTTAAATTGGCTCAGATCTCACACAGGTATATCACACCAGGTGCACATAATTAGTAGATCGTTACTCTGCATGTTGAATGAGGCTTGCCCTATTTAAACCTCAGACATTTAGTTTCGTGTGCTCCTGACTGTTGAAGTGAGAGTGAGCACCATGGTGAGAGCAAAAGAGCTGTCAGAGGACTTCAGAAAAAAGATTGTAGCAGCCTATGAGTCTGGGAAGGGATTTAAAAAGATCTCAAAAGATTTTGAAATCAGCCATTCCACTGTCCGGAAGATAGTCTACAAGTGGAGGGCTTTCAAAACAACTGCCAACATGCCCAGGACTGGTCGCCCCAGCAAGTTCACCCCAAGAGCAGACCGCAAGATGCTAAAAGAGGTATCCAAAAACCCTAAAGTGTCATCTCGAGAACTACAGCAGGCTCTGGCTACTGTTGATGTAGAAGTACATGCCTCTACAATCAGAAAGAGACTGTACAAGTTTAACTTGCATGGGAGGTGTGCAAGGAGGAAACCTTTGCTTTCCAAGAGAAACATCGAGGCCAGACTGACATTTGCCAGCGATAAAGTTGACAAAGACCAGGACTTCTGGAATAATGTTCTTTGGACAGATGAGTCCAAAATTGAATTATTTGGACACAACAGCAGAGGACATGTTTGGCGTAAACCAAACACAGCATTCCAAGAAAAGAACCTCATACCAACTGTGAAGCATGGAGGTGGAAGTGTCATGGTTTGGGGCTGCTTTGCTGCTGCAGGACCTGGTCAGCTCACCATCATAGAATCCACGATGAATTCTACTGTGTATCAGAAGGTGCTTGAAGAACATGTGAGACCATCAGTTAGAAAATTAAAGCTGAAGCGGAACTGGACCATGCAACATGACAATGACCCAAAACATACTAGTAAATCAACCAAAGATTGGCTGAAAAAGAAGAAATGGAGAGTCCTGGAATGGCCAAGTCAAAGTCCAGATTTGAATCCCATTGAGATGCTGTGGGGTGACTTGAAAAGGGCTGTACGTGCAAGAAACCCCTCAAACATCTCACAGCTGAAAAAGTTCTGCATTGAGGAGTGGGGTAAAATTTCCTCAGACCGATGTCGAAGACTGGTAGATGGCTACAAGAACCGTCTCACTGCAGTTATTTCAGCCAAAGGAGGTAACACTCGCTATTAGGGGCAAGGGTGTCCTATCTTTTTCCTCAGTTAGAATAGGCATTTTTGTAGAATGACATTTACAGAAGATCTTGAAAAGACTTTTCTTCAGTTTTCTTTGTTTAGTCGGATTACTTTAATCTCTCTGTATTGTTGAAACGGAGATGAAATAACCATTTATTAAAAATGTTACAAAAAACCACATGCTTTCAAAGGGTGTCCTAATTTTTTCACATGACTGTATTCACACTGTTCCACCTTTGTTCTGAATGTAGTCAATCCGCAGTCTCTGAAACGGGTAAGATGACCTTGGCATATGCCTTCCTGGAACTCCCATAGTTCTCCCATCATCATTACAGCAACTAACCTAGTGGCAGCATTGTTGAACCCAGGAGTCATCCACCACAGAACCCAATCACACCTTCTCTCTCTCGATTTGCCCATGTTCTAAATCCATCCTCTTTAGGTAGAGTGCCCTCTGAAGGAAGAGTTTATTACCAACTCTCCAGAGTCCTATTATCACTTCTACCTTTATCCTTTGATGTTTCCTTTCAGCCTCTGTAACCTGTATCTGAAAAAGGCAAACTTTTTGGAAGTCCACTGGCCATAAGCCATCCTCTTTCACACAGATTTCCACTTAGCGTAGACTTCAGGTAATAATGTAACCTCTACCTTCTCAGGCAGCATCAGGGCATCAAACATCTTTCATACACTCAGCATTCATTATTGATGGGCTTAGCCATGGATCCAACAAAATCTCTGCTTCACTAGATTAGACCATAATAATGAGTGATACCGAAGGCATACCTGGATGTTAGTAGTCTTACCCTCAGCCATCTTACCAACCTCAGCGAGTGTCTTCAGCTCTGTCTCCTGCACTACCATTGCTGGACGAAGTGGTTCTTTCTTGACAACATCAGATTAAGTAGGAACAGCATATCCTGTCCGAAATGATCCATCTTCCAGGAACCTGAAATGATCTACCAGAAACTCAAAAATGTGGTTATTAATTGGATACATTAAATTTCAATTTTTATATTTTTATATTTGTATTTACTACTCCCAGACTCCCCCCTTCCAGATGCAGCAGAGTGATCGGATCTAATTTTGCACACCCTTAAGACGGTGATTAATTGGTGAGAGGAGTAGGAATTGCATTACTAGATGCTCCTACACATGTGATACTACCCTTAGCCATGAGAGATCATGGAACATGTTTGCTATGAGGCAATGTAATTAGATCCCAAGGATTATATAAATAATAGGGATCCAGTATTAGATTCTGGGTTGTTAATTTCCTATGGGTGTTTCATTTGAAGGGGCTGAACATTTGTCTCCCTCCCACAGGCGAGGAAGTGGCCAAGTACATACAAAGTCTTCCTCCCCCCCCTTGTGGGGAGGACTGATATGCAGCCACCCCCGCCTTAGGTCTTTGTTTGATTTAACTGTAACAATATGACAAAATAGGGACAAAATTAACTTCTCTCAAGCCTAGCCAACACTAGACCTTTCTAGATGATTCTCAAGATCATACACAAAGGCAGCACTTAGGATTTTCTCATGCATAGCTAAAGTAATCTCAAAAATCCAAATCCACCCAACTTTTCTGGAGTCTAGTGAAAACTTTCTCCACATACTCTGTCCTGAGGACAATGTGACTGACCGATGATCTAAACACTTCATCACAGACTCACTGATCTTCACTATGCATTAAATCCCCAGGTCTACATTGGACTCAATTTTCCAAATCTCATAAATAATATGAGAAAACTCTCCATATTTTAACTAATTTTCTATAAAGCAGCATAAGTAAGTCCTCTGAATTGGGAATTCTATTCATCATGGCAAAATTGATGTTACTACTGGGTGTAATATATGTCATATATCATATAATGATGCAGATATCCCTACACTTTCACTCATACCTGAATAAGGATTTAGAATGGGTGCAACCTTAGTTGATAGGACACTTCCAACTAGCATCATGGGAATATTTCTAGTAGTCATCATAGGGGCAATTACTGCAGGTACATTTTTAACTGATGGGACATACAATTGGGAAGGGTTATTTTCAGCCTAAGGAAAGAGTTTTTGGGGGGTGGGGAAAGGCTAGAGGGAGCAGGAAGGCACAGTGGGTGGTGCTGATTAGCACATTCCAGCACCTGGTGTAGAGGAGGAGCTGACAGAAAAAGCAATAGGTAGTCTTTGATGGACCACAAGACCCAGGATTACTTAGTTACAACACATGTGGTGGGGGGAAGGGAATGCCGCATGGCCAACTCTCTTTGTTCCCTTACCACACTCAAATCCTCCATTTTACTATAGCAGTATTGTCCATTCTTCTCAATTATTTTCAACTTTCCCTCTACACTTTTCCACAACTTTAATTTAATCTATCTCCTACTGCATTTGCAATCTCTAGTGGGAACTTTTACACAAAACTGCATATTTACGGATAATACCGGAAATCGCTGCTACTTAGTATGACAGAATGCTTTCAACTTTTATTTCTAACTGAAACTTTTCCTTTCTTTTCTCGCATCAACTGAGTCGCCGTTAATATCTCTTTTCACTCTGTCCTGTAACATTAGAATTTCCCATTATTGTAGTTGCACAAAGCTCTAACAATTGCTACTTATCAAACCCGCAAACTTAAGCGTAGTTGCACAAAGCTCAAACGGAATCCGATTACTTAAAGTAATCGCCACCGAACCCACAAACTTAAGCGCAGTTGCACACAGCTCAAATGAAATAATAGTATTGACCCCACAATCTCTCAAAGTGAAGACCCCTCGTCAATTCACCGGGATACAAAATCTTAATAACTTCCAATTGCCTATGGCAATTGGTATTAACCCTTATCTCCAGATTCTCGTCAGAATCTTGGGCTGGGAAACAATTCAGGATATCCGGCTCAGCTGTCTAACAATTTCCGTTTAGTTTCAGCATGTTCTACCACACAAAGAAGGAATATTTCAATAGGTTCTTTCTAACAGACAGATCAGCTATAACTTGAACCCTTATATCGCGATAACACCAATTCAACTCTTGAGAACCCACAAAAGCGGAAGTTACAGAGGAGATTTATAAGAAATAAAGCTTTCTTACCTTGCCGGCATTTGATCTCGTCTGATGGTTCCGTTTAAGTCGCTCTCGTGGCGTTTGAATCGGAAGTTACGCAAGCTATCTGCCCCACGTTGGGCGCCATTTTGTCGTCGCAATTCATGCGACTCTCCTTCTTCTTTGTGTGGTGCCAAATCAATTAGAAGAATAAGTATGTGTACAGCATACTGCTTTATAATGAGACCAGACACTAGGTGGTTTCATGAAAGCATCTTCTCATCCTCTTTGAGCCCTGGTAGAAGAGAGCAGGCGAGAGAGACTTTTATTCACAGTACATTCACTTAAATAGCAGACATGACATCACAAAAGGGGTGTTCCTTAAGAAGAGGCTATTGGCTCCTTAACCTGATAGGAGTGGTTTCAGAATCCCCTCTTCCCCCTCCCTCATTGACCTTCTCATACATATGGTTTGCAGCCATCTAGTGGACAGAAATGTGTACTACAGAATATTCTCATTATATATTCATAAAATCATAAATCCTTCTCTCACAGAACCCTCTCCAGCTCTGCTATGTCTGCCTTGTTCACTGGAGCCCAGAACTGTACACAGTACTCCATGTGTGGTCTGACTAGTGATTTGTAAAGTGGTAGGACTATGTTCTCATCACGGGCATCTATGCCCCTTTTGATGCAACTCATTATCTTATTGGCCTTGGCAGCAGCTGCCTGACACTGGTTTCTGCAGTTAAGTTTACTGTCCACTAAAATTCCTAGGTCCTTTTCCATGTCAGTGTTAGGCCTCATGCACACAGCTGTTGGGCGGCCATGACCGTATTGTGGCCCGCAAACAGCGGGTCGGCAATCCATGGCTGCCGGCCATGTGCACCACGCATCACAGATGCGGACCCATTCCCTTTAATGGGTCCGCAATTCCGGAGATGCGGAACGGAGTCACGGAACGGAACACCGGAAGCACTACGGAGTGCTTACGTTGTGTTTCTTTCCATTGTTCTGCACTGCAAATAAATATGACGCCATATTTTTTTGAGGTGCGGACAGACCACGGACCCATTCAAGTTTAATTGGATCCGGCCCGCTGCACAGATTTTGCCTGTGCTATAGGGACCGCAATTGCGGTCCCCAATGCAAGGAACGGCCGCACAACGGCCGTGTGCATGAGGCCTTACCCAGTGTTTTACCATTTAGTATGTACAGGTGACTTGCATTATTCCTTCCCATGTGCATAACCTTACATTTGTCAGTGTTAAACGTCATCTGCCACTTATCTGCCCAAGCCGCTAATCTATTCAGATCCATCTGCAGCCGTATACTGTCCTCTTCAGTGTTAATTACTTTACACAGTTTAGTGTCATCACTGTTGAACACCTGCAAGCAGCATCAGCCAACATACTCCGACGTGCCCAAAGATGCAGGGACCTGAATGGGAACCACTTTCAGCATTGTGGGTAATAATAAAAATAAAAAAATCCACTTGCTCGTTCATCTTGTTATACTATCGCTGGAGGCAGGCTACTTTTTAATGGGCCACCCTGTAGTTTTAGGTCAAACTTATGCAGAAATATAGGGTGAAGGGTTCACAGGTCTGGTGTGAGGTCTCTATTCATTTAGGGATTTGCTGGAGGGGTCATATGTACTATTTGTCAGTCAGATGCTGTAGGTTGGGGGCTCATCCTATAGAAATAGTGCTGGGTGCTTTTTATTCCCCACTTCAGGGCACAAAACCATGACCCAGTGCCAGATCTGCCGCACCAAGGGTCTGCCACTTTGACAGGAAGAATAGGGTACTGGCTGGGCTATCCTTCACTTCAGGATCGACAGAGCCTCCAAACGCCTCCTCGAGAACTTGGTTGGAACCTTTTATCACTGGGAAAACACCGGTCAATTGTGTGGGGAAAACTGCACAGAAATCTTGTGTAACTGTAAAAGGCAGGGTTCACACACTGCTTTGTGAAACTTTTACATTTTTTCTGTTGCATTGGTGTTTTTTATAGTATTTTTGCATCCAGATGTTATTTTATGGGTGGCCCTTTTCAGCCCTTTTGCACTGGATTTTTTGCACACGTGTTTTTGGTGCAGTTTTTACTACTGGTGTTTTTTCGTTAAATGGCATTTTTTGTGCCTTTTTTTAAACACCATAAGCCTATAGTCTATAGAAAATGATCAACACCTGTTTTGTGGTGTTTATGGGGTCAGTGCTCTGGGTATGTGGTTTCTGACAGTTTTTCCTTTCTCTATAGTATTTGGAAAAACGCTAGTGAAAAATAAGGCACTGCTAAAAAATGCCAGAAAGGGGGTCATTTACAAAGACTGGCGCTGGTCTTTGATGTGCCATGGAAGGATGTGCCTGTGCCTCATCATAAAGTAGGCGCACCTTCCGCAGTCCATGCCCCTGGTGTAAAAAGTACTCTAGCTCCTGACTGGAGTAGTTTTTTTCCTACATTTAAGGCCTCATGCACACGACTGCATGTATTTTGCAGGTCAGCAAAACACGGATCCGCAAAAAATGCGGATGACATCCATGTGCATTCTGTACTTTGCGGAACGGAACAGCCGGCCCCTAAAAGAACAGTCCTATGCTTGTCCGTAATGCGGATAATAATAGGACACGTTCTATTTTTTGGCGGAACGGACATGGAATGCACACAGTAATTTCTGGGGGGTTTTTGTGGCTCCATTGAAGTGAATGGTTCCGCAGATGAGCCGGAAAAAAAAAACGGAACGGACATTGAAACAAAATACATTCGTGTGCATGAGCCAATGTGCTGCCCCGGCTTCTGTCACGCCCCCGCCATTCCCAAGTCTTGAGAATGACGCAAAAACGACTGTGTGACAAAATATTGTTTTAGGGCTCATGCAGACGAACGCATTTTCTTTCCATAGCAAAAAGGGGTCTTGCAACTTGTTTATGGCAACATTATTTTGTTCATGACCCCCTTGGTGTCCAAAACGATAAAAAAAAATTAAAAAAGTGTAAAAGAGAGCCGATGGTTTCAGTCCCTGAGGTGAGACTGTGCAGGTGGCAGTGTGAGTTTCCGTACCCCCGTGCCCTGCGGCCCCTGCCCCGTCTCCACACGGTGTCTGCACCCATCACTGACAGACGCTGCTCCCTCCCGCTCCCCCTCACACCTGCCGAGCGCCTCTTCTCGCACACCTCGCACTCCCTCTAGCGTCCATGTGTGGGCACTACGAGCCAACCACGTGTACTGCCGCAGATCCCTCCTCCCCCTGTCTCCCTCTCCCAATACCTGAGCTGACATTCGCCGTCCCCGGTGCTGGCCGCGCGCTGATTGGCGCTCCCTGTGCCCTGCGGGCGGGTCGGGAACATCCAGTGCAGTTTTGGCTGCTGTGGTAATTGCTTTTCCAAAGATTGAAGAACTGCAAATACCGGGCATTTCACTGCATCGTCTTCACTGCACCGGGCAAGGGATAGGGGCTGCACTGCTGGAACTGGCACTGAATACACTGCAGTACTTGGTCCTGATTCACTGCCACCTGGGGCTGACTGTGGCACCTTGGCACCCTGCACCCCCATAGTGGAGCCTTAGGATGCTATTTCTCGGCTTCTTGTGCCTCCTGACTGCACCAGGTAAGCAGACTGTGCTGTTATTTCCTATTGTGGCTGGTTGCATTATATAGGACCTTTCACTTTATGATATTGTATAGATTGTGATCAGTCCCTGTCACCTCACCTCAGACACAGGCATATAAACTGCTGACAGATGCTGCCCTGGTTAGATCCAGTGATGTGATGTATATACTACTGCAGAGTACTACAGCATACGGTAGGTGCACCCTCTGCAAGTCACAGTGCACCAGACAGTCATTCTGAATGAGCAGAATCCCTTTTGCTCCTCTGTGGTGCCGGTAGCTAAGGGGTTAATGTCCCTTTGGCAGCGCAGGCGCGCTGGATAGTCCCGGATTCTGGCTTGACGCAGTCCTCCCTCTTCCAGGCATCCTGTCTGTACTGCTGGACCTTCCAGGTCTCTGCCTGCAGCCAGAGGCTGGAGACTGCCACACATGCACTAGACTTGGGAGTAGTGAAGAAGACATCTGGACTGGTGCTGTCTCCAGTCCGTGATAGGGATGTCTCTAAGAGACTGCAGGAGAGACAGGTAAAACCATGTAAATAAGAAGTCCCCAGTCCTGAGGTATGGCACAGTAGTGCAAGCTATCTTCTTACAGGGCCGCTTTCACACGTCAGTGTTCGGTCAGTGATTTCCATCAGCGATTTTGAACCAAAACCAGGTGCGGCTCCAAACACAGAACAGGTGCGGCTCTTTCCCTTATACCTTATCTCTCTGTAGGCTCCACTCCTGGTTTTGGCTCACAATTAGCGATCAGTGAAGTGAGCTTGGGATCCAAGATCCGAAGACGCTTCGCTCAAAACTTCGGATTAATGCTGTACAGAGATCCGTCGGTTCCGAGTTTCCAATCGGATCCAAGTTTTAAAATGTTTTTTCCAGTTAAAAAAAAAATCTAATACCAAAATTATTCATCAAAGCGGAGGCTTCCCAGAGATAAGGTAAAATTGGAAAGATCTGCACCTGTTTTTGGCTCACAATAAATAACTGATGGAAATCACCGACCAAATACTGACTGTGTGAATGAGGCTTTATTCTTGTAAGAAAACAGTGCATCACCTTAAAGGGGTTGTCTCACTTTAGCAAATGGCATTTATTATGTAGAGGGTGGTTGTAACCATGGAAACAAGCAGTATATAATGTGATGAAAAAATGAATCCAGCCAGCGAAGGAGGCAATATGAATAATCACAATACATTAGTAAGTGCCTGGGTTGGTATTAACTTCTTCTACATGATGATTGCTATTTGCTTAAAGGGTTTCTGTCACCCCACAAAACTCTTTTTTTTTTTTTTTGGATAGTTAGATTCCTTATAGGGCGATATAGGAAAATATAATGCTCTTACTTACTTTCATGCGGCCGATTCTTTATAAAACGAAGTTTTATAATATATAAATGAGGGCTCTACCAGCAAGTAGGGCGTCTACTTGCTGGTAGCCGCAGCAGAAAACCGCCCCCTCGCCGTGTTGATTGACAGGGCCAGCCGGGATCTCCTCCTCCGGCCGGCCCTGTCAGTAATTCAAAAATCGCGCGCCTCTGGTCATTCGGCGCAGGCGCTCTGAGATGAGGAGGCTCGTCTCCTCAGTGCGCCTGCGCCGATGACATCACCGAAAGAGAAGACGTCATCGGCGCAGACGCACTGAGGGAGTGCTGAGGAGACGAGCCTCCTCATCTCAGAGCGCCTGCGCCGAATGACCAGAGGCGCGCGATTTTTGAATTACTGACAGGGCCGGCCGGAGGAGGAGATCACGGCTGGCCCTGTCAATCAACACGGCGAGGGGGCGGATTGCTGCTGCGGCTACCAGCAAGTAGACGCCCTACTTGCTGGTAGAGCCCTCATTTACATATTATAAAACTTCGTTTTATAAAGAATCGGCCGCATGAAAGTAAATAAGACTATTATATTCTCCTATATCGCCCTATAAGGAATCTAACTATCCCAAAAAAAAAAAAGAGTTTTGTGGGGTGACAGAAACCCTTTAAGTGACACAAATGATAGAACCTGTCCTATTCTTGTCCATTTTGCGGACAAGAATAGGCTTCTTTACAGTGGGTCCATCAAATATTGCAGGATAAATCTGTATTTTGTGGATCCGCGATTTGCGGACCACAAAACGGATGCGGTCATGTGCAGGAGGCCTAAGACCGTTTACACACAATCCGTTTTTGATCAGTGATTCTGAACACAGAACAGGTGCAGATCTTTCCCTTATACCTTATGTCTGTGGAGGCTCCACTCCTGGTCTTGGCTCACAATCACTGATGAAACACTGACTGGGTGAAAGCGATCTTAAGGTGATGCACTGTTTCCTTACAAGAACACGGTGCACGGCTGACAGTCTAGACATCGGGCGGTTGCATCACAGAGAGGTTCGCAGCTTGTGTGGTATTCGGTGTCATGTGACGTCTGAGGGATACAACACACGGGTCGACATAGGATGCCCTGGTGGGTGCCCCATTTATGCTGGCCGAATGGAATTGGTTACAGGTCTGGAGTCCACGGTTGATCGGATCTACGTGCAGACAGCGGTTGAGTGCTGTCCAGGGTATTGCACGTTTCTTTATGCTAAGCCGTTATTACAGTATAGAATCTACACTTATCTATTGATGTTCTGAATAGTTTATGATATCTTCTGAATATTGCGCATTTTATAGCATGGATTGTATCCGTTAAGAGCCTTGTAGCAGTTCTGAGAGCCTTGAGTGAGGGAACATCGCTGCAGTGCAGACACCTTGCTCGCCTTCTCGAAGGGTTAAACCTTTCTTTGGAATGCGGATTAAACTTTTTTCCAATTACATCCAGGCAGGGATCCTGAAAATTAGTGATAAAATGAAATAAGAATTGGTGGCGGCCCAGTGGCCCATGTTGACTAAACTGCACTGCTCTCGATCCTGACTACTTTGGTAGCCAGAAGTTGTATTTCTGTCTTCCAGGGTCCAGAAGCAGCCTGCAGCTTAGTAGGTAAAGCCTTACTCCCCTGTAAAATAGCAGCTGACGTCAAACTGCAGCCCCTCAGACAACCCAGATATCACTGCACCTCTTGCTGTGCGTGTGCTATGTGCACGGAGGGGGGAGGACGGATCTGTGTGAAGAGGCCCTTTATATTTTCATAGCTGATGTTTCAACCTGAGCCGCTCCTGGCAGGGGCTCCTTTGCTTGAACATCATAGTTTCCGTTCATTAGGAGCTGGAGTCCGGCTGGGAGCTGAGCGCTGGGTTCTGCTGCCTGGAGCACAGCTGATTCTGCAGAGGGTTTTGGCTTCAGTGACCCTTCTAAGCAGAGGTGGATAGAAGAGGGCGGTCACTAGTGGGTCAGCTGAGGATCTCTGCTTTGGTTCATACAGATAGACTTTGCTTTATATTTGCACTGAGAAGCATATATAAACTAGGGTGAAAAACAAATCAAGGTCTTCCATATCTGGAGAGCAGGAGCACCAAGACCCCAACTTTCCGATGTAAAGTGGTCACTTGTTGGCTTTGATGGAAAGGCTTCTTCCCAGCGGTTTATGGCTCTGTTCATAAGTTTCTCCAGACGTGAGCCCCCCAACTTATCAGGCAGAAGTGCTTGAGATGGGACACCCCTTTAAACTGTGTTACTTTTCTATATGTCTATGCAGATATTGTGGCCTAGGCAGCATTGTAACCTGTTAAGCTATGTTGTTAACACATCTGTCTGAATCATGAAAATCACGTTCTGTTTTTTAGTTGGATCCTCTGACCCAGCAGATGAAGTTGTAATTCCACAGTTAATATGGTCTGGGCCGATCTCTCTGCCACTGGGAGGAGATGAGTCAATCTTCACTAACATCCGAAGGCCACGCTCAATTCCCAGAGACACAGCAGCCCATCCGGATAATATGTACATCCATCTGCCTGCACTTGGCAGGGACCTTCATTTGCACCTGCAGAGGGTCCATGATTTCCTGGCCTCGGGCTTTGTAGTGGAGGAAAGGACAGAACTCGGAGACAAAATCCAAACCCAAATTCCAGAGGATGAGCTTTGTTTCTATGTTGGAGAAGTTCTAAACCACAACAAGTCTTTTGCATCGGTCAGCACGTGTTCAGGACTGGTGTGTACCTGTTAATTCTTATAGGCAAATGCCTTTGTTCATTTGATGGAGTCATCACACTTCCATAAAGTATATGGTGGGGCAATGTACATGGGTACATGGATGGTTCAGAGCACATTCAGACACTGATTGTCATGTATCATTTAGTCCAGGGGTGGCCAACCTTACAGACACAAAGAGCCAAATAAAAAAAAGTATGACTACCAGGAGCCACAAGCTATACAATCTGACCTAAAATAAGATCCCCAAACCTCATCAGACCTCTAAATCAGACCCCCAAAATAAGACCCCCAATGCTCGGATCAGACAACACAATTCAGACTCCCAGTGTCAGACCCTCAGTGCTTAGATCCCCCACAATGCTCAGATCTCTCCACCATGCCCAGATGCCCCCCCCCATGCTCAGATCTCCCCCTCCATGCTCAGACCTGACCAACTCATGCTTAGACCCCCCCCTATGCTCAGATCTGACCCCCATGCTCAGTTCTATAATTTAAAAAAATCTCTTCCCTCTCCTGATCAGGCACTGGGCTCCTGCTCGGGCACCTGCTACTCTGCAGGTCTGACACGCTCTCCACTGTGACCTGATGAGCACAACCTCAGGTCATAGTGTCTCCATGTACTACGTTCTCACACTGTGTGCATCAGGACGTAGTGGAGAGTGAGCTGGAGCTGCAAAGTAGCAACAGTGCCCAATCAGGAAAAGAGATCTGAGCATGGGGTGGAGAGTGAGTCGGCCTGACTGCTTCCCGGCTCCACAGCTAGAGGCGCACTGGAAGAAGCAAAGAGCCCCATGCGGCTCAAGAGCCACAGGTTGGCCACCCCTTTCTGACATGTTGGAAATATTGTGTAAGCCACAGTGGTCCAAGGGTTAGGAGGCAAGGTCTCCACAGGTATATTCCACACCTCCTCAGCTCTGCTTTGTGCATATTGCAGTGTTGAGTTCTAAAAAGGTATTATTTTGTTACCCACAAAGTAGTGCAGCAGGAGGTGTAACATGGTACCCAGCTTTGATGGGCCTATCATTGTGATCAATGCCATGTCTTCAGTGTCCAACACAAAGTCAGGTGGCATCCCTACAAAGCTCAAAGATGGGTTTGCTTGGTCATATTACCAATGTAACTGAACACTCCACTTGAGGTAAAAACTTGGCCCTCCACTAGGCACAAAATGACAGATAGGTACACTTGGCAGCCATAATCGGTGCCCCTATAACATTTCCAGTTACAGTTATTGCCTGTATAACATTAACCGGTAACTCAATAACAGTGCAAGCCACAGTGCCAAACCACCAGGCACTCAGTTCTCATATAGTTCTGACCAGGAAGCTATTATATGCTGGCATACAGAGATACCCCCTTCTAGCTGACACAGAGCCACCATCCACTTAATGGTCCACATTTCTACCCAGGTGTTCTCTGCTTGGACATCTGACATCTGAGCTGCCAGAGAAGAGCATTTTGGAGACCGGTGCTCAGGCTTAATATTATTTGAATACTTGGCTTCTACTGACTGTGGTGATGACATGGCTTGTGTCTTTTGAGAGGTTATATGCAGAAGTATAATGTGAGGCTCCTGGGCCCCATTGCAAAATCTATAACAGGGCTGCCACATACCATGTGCCATTGATATACTGGTGTCTTCTTATGTGGCAGAGTGGACTTTGGTCTCCCACAGGCACCAGGACACAGTAGGACATCAGTATCTGATCAGTGGGGGTCCGAGGCTTAGCACTCCTGCCGATAAGGTGTTTGAAGAGGCCGTGGGACTCTTCCTAGGCCAGTGACGTCATGTTCATCGGTCTAGTGGCCTAGGCACAGCTCAGTCCCTTTCATGGTAATGGGACTGAGCTGCAGTACCAAGCGCTGTGTTTGATTAGCTGTGAGGAGTTTGTGGTGCTCACCGGGGCGCCGCAGCCTCTTCAAACAGCTGATCGGCGGAGGTGCCAAGTGTCGGACCCCCACCAATCACGTACTGATGACTTGTTCTGAGGATAGGTCATAACTATTAAACACTTGGGAAATTTCTTTAAACTATACACCTTTGGGGACAATTTTTTTTATTATTATTGCATTGTACTCGTTTTTTAACTAAAAATAATTTGTACCCCTTTCTTTGTACAGGGCTGAGATTCTCTAGTAGCAGGAACTGATATCTCTCTCTGCTCTGTCAGCCTGCTCACCTGATAGTCTCCTTATCTCTGCTCTTTGACCTTATTAACACTTATAGCTCAGTTCTTATTTTAATGATAAGAAGGTGGCTTAAATAGGTGTTTATGACCTCTTAGTAAATTAGAGATAAGGTATATTAGATGACCTACACAAAGTGAATGTAAAAAAGTTCCATTCACACAGCTAGACAAACAGTGAGAGAATGGCTCAATATTTTTAATGAAGACCAATTGAAAAAAAAAGTTTTAGTCCAAAATGAGTAAAATGCGATCATAAAATAATTTGCCTCCAAAGGTGTACATAGCCTTTAAAGGGAACCTGTCACCGGGATTTGATGTATAGAGCAGTTCCTAGGAACACTATGAGGACACTGCGCATGTACTAGCTCGCGCATCGCGAGATTACGGCGCTCTGGCTGTGTGACGTCGGGGAGCAAGGAGGAGATTCTGAGGATGCGGGGCGATGCTGGGCTCATCTCACGTACAGGACACATCTCAGGGTAATTTGCATATGGATCAAATCCTTTATTTTCCACAATGAAAGCACACAGAGCTATGGGGACTGGGTATTGCAGATGTGCTAGCGGCCATTTAGCAACCCATGTCCTCAGCTCTATACATCAAATCCCGGTGACAGGTTCCCTTTAAATATGAAGAACTTGGAAGATGTCTCAGATTCTCAGCTATGTAGTACAGAGAACCTACCATGCCTAGTCATTACTGTCCGATTGTAAGTATACATACTTCTTGGCCACCTAGCTGCCTACTTACAGCCTGTCCTGCCTTTTTATAGGACACTGTTGTTTCTAGTCCAGTCCTCTGCCGATTGGTAGGCCACGTTATTGGAAAATATGTGCATCGAGAGGAAGTGCAGGTTCAGTATTAACTACTGATGATTGTATCCTGGAATGTAAAGAAAACTGAACATGAGAAAGAAATCCCAATACCTGATCCTTGCATGTTGTGTAGACTGCAGATTCACTGTTTAATTCATCCTGGCACCTACACGCGTGTTACTGCGATATGATAACGTTTCATCTAGGAGCAGTTTGGCTGCCGGGTTTGACATCTTTCAGTGTGAATTGTCAATTGGCTGCAGAACTGCATTCCTAGCTGTTTCTTTTTAACTTATTTCACTTGGTTCTATGATAAGGAGTCAGTATCTGGTTTTTAATTAAAGATTCCTATAATAGAGGTAACTCTTGAGAAAATCTGCAGCAAGACGTTTTTGTAATTCAATGTCTATACAGTATAGTTTCATTGATGAGCATTTCCTCCTGGAATGAAAAACATGCGTAAATACAGTATCCCCGGACATATTCTCGTTTTCACCCAGGCAGCCCCCTGATATGAGCATCTGAGCATGAATCGTGCAGGTCAAAGGCATTTTCTGAAAATCCGGTGACGTACCGGGCCCTCCATGGGTAAGCTAGTTGGAGGCTTCCATCTAGTAGTGAGCCCGCTGACGTCACCAACACTAATAGGCGGGTTTTAGCGCTGCCATAGCCTGTAAAATGGCTAGGGCAGCGCTAAAGCCTGCCCATCAGTGCCGGTGACCTTGCCCTGCACGATACAGCGCATACTAGTAATAACTCAAACAACTTCTTTAGAGGGTTTTCCAATTTGCATCTAAATTATTGATCCCCTTCAGACCTTGCGATTTTTTTTTTTTTGTCTTCACATTTTTGTTTTTTACTCCCTGCCTTTCTGTTGACTTACCCATTTGAAGGCTTGTTTTTTAGGGACAAAGGGCACTTTCGAATGGCACCATTTACTATTGCATACAATGTAGTGGGGATAATGGAAAAAATTCCAGTCAGGGGTGAAATCGGAAAAGATGCAATTCTTCAACAGTTTTGTGGGTTTCGTTTTTACAGTGTTACCTATGCTGTAAAACTGACCTGTTCCCTTCATTCTCCACATCCGTATGATTACAGCGATTCCACATTTATATATTTTTTCTTGTGTTTTAATACTTAAAAAAATATATATATATTCTATTCCCACAACTTTTTTATAGTTGCGTGTACAGAGCTGCGTGAGGGTTCATATTTTGTGGGACAATTTTTACGGCGTTCACCGTATGGGATAAATATTTTTATATTTTAGTATTATGGACATTTTGGGATACAGCAGTGCTAAAGATATAAATTTTTTGTTGTTTATTTTTATTGTTAATATGGGGAAAGGTGGTTGATTCAAGTGTTTATCTTTTTTATATTTTTTTAAAAAATTTTCCTTTTTTTTCCTTTTTTTAAAGAGGACTTTTCACCTGAAAATGAAAGTTAAACTAAAGATATAGCCTTACTTACATTCCCCCAGTATTGCTTATTCAGTCATTCATTTTTCAATCAGTGCCCCCGTTTGTCCGCGCTGCCCCCTGGAATATTTGCTGCCTTGTATGATAATGAGCCATTCGGCTCAACTGGGCGGGCCTTCAAAAGTTCTCCCGGGCGTGTCATTATTAAGATAAGATGCCTTTATTGTCACTGTACAATACAATGTAATACAATGTACAATACAATGAAATCTTGTTTGGAGCAATCCTAGATGCCATGGACAGAGGAACAAGAACTGACATTTAAACTAAAGCATTACACTAGAAAAAATACAAAAAACATTGCACTAGAAAGCATTACTATTCCCAGTTCACAGCATATATATACTGTATATAGCAAGAGCAAAGTAGGAAGTGCTTATGAGTACAGGGAGTGCAGAATTATTAGGCAAGTTGTATTTTTGAGGATTAATTTTATTATTGAACAACAACCATGTTCTCAATGAACCCAAAAAACTCATTAATATCAAAGCTGAATATTTTTGGAAGTAGTTTTTAGTTTGTTTTTAGTTTTAGCTATTTTAGGGGGATATCTGTGTGTGCAGGTGACTATTACTGTGCATAATTAGTAGGCAACTTAACAAAAAACAAATATATACCCATTTCAATTATTTATTTTTACCAGTGAAACCAATATAACATCTCAACATTCACAAATATACATTTCTGACATTCAAAAACAAAACAAAAACAAATCAGTGACCAATATAGCCACCTTTCTTTGCAAGGACACTCAAAAGCCTGCCATCCATGGATTCTGTCAGTGTTTTGATCTGTTCACCATCAACATTGCGTGCAGCAGCAACCACAGCCTCCCAGACACTGTTCAGAGAGGTGTACTGTTTTCCCTCCTTGTAAATCTCACATTTGATGATGGACCACAGGTTCTCAATGGGGTTCAGATCAGGTGAACAAGGAGGCCATGTCATTAGATTTTCTTCTTTTATACCCTTTCTTGCCAGCCACGCTGTGGAGTACTTGGACGTGTGTGATGGAGCATTGTCCTGCATGAAAATCATGTTTTTCTTGAAGGATGCAGACTTCTTCCTGTACCACTGCTTGAAGAAGGTGTCTTCCAGAAACTGGCAGTAGGACTGGGAGTTGAGCTTGACTCCATCCTCAACCCGAAAAGGCCCCACAAGCTCATCTTTGATGATACCAGCCCAAACCAGTACTCCACCTCCACCTTGCTGGCGTCTGAGTCGGACTGGAGCTCTCTGCCCTTTACCAATCCAGCCACGGGCCCATCCATCTGGCCCATCAAGACTCACTCTCATTTCATCAGTCCATAAAACCTTAGAAAAATCAGTCTTGAGATATTTCTTGGCCCAGTCTTGACATTTCAGCGTGTGTGTCTTGTTCAGTGGTGGTCGTCTTTCAGCCTTTCTTACCTTGGCCATGTCTCTGAGTATTGCACACCTTGTGCTTTTGGGCACTCCCGTGATGTTGCAGCTCTGAAATATGGCCAAACTGGTGGCAAGTGGCATCTTGGCAGCTGCACGCTTGACTTTTCTCAGTTCATGGGCAGTTATTTTGCGCCTTGGTTTTTCCACACGCTTCTTGCGACCCTGTTGACTATTTTGAATGAAACGCTTGATTGTTCGATGATCACGCTTCAGAAGCTTTGCAATTTTAAGAGTGCTGCATCCCTCTGCAAGATATCTCACTATTTTTGACTTTTCTGAGCCTGTCAAGTCCTTCTTTTGACCCATTTTGCCAAAGGAAAGGAAGTTGCCTAATAATTATGCACACCTAATATAGGGTGTTGATGTCATTAGACCACACCCCTTCTCATTACAGAGATGCACATCACCTAATATGCTTAATTGGTAGTAGGCCTTCGAGCCTATGCAGCTTGGAGTAAGACAACATGCATAAAGAGGATGATGTGGTCAAAATACTCATTTGCCTAATAATTCTGCACGCAGTGTATATATACACACTGATTTAGACACCACTTCAGACAAGAGATCGTCATGGGTTCATGAATGCAGCAGTCACTTTCAGTCTGTGGTAGTTTCTATCCTAGGAAGGGGCACGGAGCACATCCAATCAGCGCGCTCCACTCTTAGCCAGGGAGAAGACGCTCCTGTTCTCACGAGATGGCGCCGGCTCCGGATGGATGAAATCGCTCCAGTTCTCGCGATGCTAGGGAGGCTTTTCCCCATCGCGCCCTCTACTGGCTGCTACCTCCATCGCTCCTCGGCACCCGCGTCGCTTCTGATCCCCCCATGGCCGCCCCCTGCATCTCCCAGTCGCATGGATCAAAATATTCGGCGACGGTGGGGGGAACATCCTATAGCAGGCTGTGACGGGGGTGAGCCTCCCTACCATCACCTGCGATGCTAGGGAGGCTTGTCCCGGTCGCGCCCTCTACTGGCTGCTCCCCCCGTCGACGCATGTTTTGATGCAGCGGCGGCCGTGTGTAGATCAGGGGCGACGCAGGTCCCGAGGAGCAGGTAAGTGTAATCTATATGAGGGACCTGGGCATTGGGGAGGTCATTATAAGGGTTGGAAAACCCCTTTAAAGGGGTTGTGACATAAACTACTTTTCAATTTAAAGTGTATTTTTAACAATTACTCTAGCTCTCATTCCTCTTTGGATACTTTTTAGTTTTTTTGTTTCAAATTTACGTCATTTGCAGTTTTCTCTTATCCCCCAGGCTTGAATCCTACTTCCTGGTTTGTCATGTTTCTGTTGTCCTATCACGCCTTAGGGCATGACATTAGTACATTACGTGATGCTAACCACGCCTTTTCTTTTTACCACACAGTCACTGCCAGGGCCGCTTGAAGGAATTTGTGGGCCCCAAGCAAAATAGACATGGAGGCCCCCCCCTCCACGCCCTCCCCACCTTACGCACGCAAAGCCTACAGCAACCACAGTATAGCCATACAGTTTAAGTTCACCCACACTTTATATAAATAAAAAAGGAGGTTTACAGTGCAAATACTGCTGTTGCATTTAACCACTTCAGCCCCCCTAGCTTAAACACCCTTAATGACCAGGCCACTTTTTACACTTCTGACCTACACTAATTTCACAGTTTATTGCTCGGTCATGCAACTTACCACCCAAATGAATTTTACCTCCTTTTCTTCTCACTAATAGAGCTTTCATTTGGTGGTATTTCATTGCTGCTGACATTTTTACTTTTTTTGTTATTAATCGAAATTTAACTATTTTTTTGAAAAAAAATGACATTTTTCACTTTCAGTTGTAAAATTTTGCAAAAAAAATGACATCCATATATAAATTTTTCTCTAAATTTATTGTTCTACATGTCTTTAATAAAAAAAAATGTTTGGGTAAAAAAAAAATGGTTTGGGTAAAAGAGCGTTTACAAACTATGGTACAAAAATGTGAATTTCCGCTTTTTGAAGCAGCTCTGACTTTCTGAGCACCTGTCATGTTTCCTGAGGTTCTACAATGCCCAGACAGTACAAACACCCCACAAATAACCCCATTTCGGAAAGTAGACACCCTAAGGTATTCGCTGATGGGCATAGTGAGTTCATAGAACTTTTTATTTTTTGTCACAAGTTAGCGGAAAATGATGATTTTTTTAAAAAAATTTTCTTACAAAGTCTCATATTCCACTAACTTGTGACAAAAAATAAAAACTTCTATGAACTCACTATGCCCATCAGAGAATACCTTGGGGTGTCTTCTTTCCAAAATGGGGTCACTTGTGGGGTAGTTATGCTGCCCTGGCATTCTAGGGGCCCTAATGTGTGGTAAGTAGTTTGAAATCAAAATCTGTAAAAAATGGCCGGTGAAATCCGAAAGGTGCTCTTTGGAATGTGGGCCCCTTTGCCCACCTAGGCTGCAAAAAAGTGTCACACATGTGGTATTGCCGTACTCAGGAGAAGTTGGGCAATGTGTTTTGGGGTGTCATTTTACATATACCCATGCTGGGTGAGAGAAATATCTTGGCAAAAGACAACTTTTCCCATTTTTTTATACAAAGTTGGCATTTGACCAAGATATTTATCTCACCCAGCATGGGTATATGTAAAATGACACCCCAAAACACATTGCCCAACTTCTCCTGAGTACGGCAATACCACATGTGTGACACTTTTTTGCAGCCTAGGTGGGCAAAGGGGCCCACATTCCAAAGAGCACCTTTCGGATTTCACCGGCCATTTTTTTACAGATTTTGATTTCAAACTACTTACCACACATTAGGGCCCCTAGAATGCCAGGGCAGTATAACTACCCCACAAGTGACCCCATTTTGGAAAGAAGACACCCCAAGGTATTCCGTGAGGGGCATGGCGAGTTCCTAGAATTTTTTATTTTTTGTCACAAGTTAGCGGAAAATTATGATTTTTTCTTTTTTTCTTTTTTCTTACAAAGTCTCATATTTCACTAACTTGTGACAAAAAATAAAAACTTCCATGAACTCACTATGCCTATCACGAAATACCTTAGGGTGTCTTCTTTCCAAAATGGGGTCACTTGTGGGGTAGTTATACTGCCCTGGCATTCTAGGGGCCCTAATGTGTGGTAAGTAGTTTGAAATCAAAATCTGTAAAAAATGGCCGGTGAAATCCGAAAGGTGCTCTTTGGAATGTGGGCCCCTTTGCCCACCTAGGCTGCAAAAAAGTGTCACACATGTGGTATCTCCGTACTCAGGAGAAGTTGGGCAATGTGTTTTGGGGTGTCATTTTACATATACCCATGCTGGGTGAGATAAATATCTCGGCAAAAGACAACTTTTCCCATTTTTTTATACAAAGTTAGCATTTGACCGAGATATTTATCTCACCCAGCATGGGTATATGTAAAATGACACCCCAAAACACATTCCCCAACTTCTCCTGAGTACGGCGATACCACATGTGTGACACTTTTTTGCAGCCTAGATGCGCAAAGGGGGCATTTTTAGACATTTGGATCCCAGACTTCTTCTCACTCTTTAGGGCCCCTAAAATGCCAGGGCAGTATAAATACCCCACATGTGACCCCATTTTGGAAAGAAGACACCCCAAGGTATTCAATGAGGGGCATGGCGAGTTCATAGAAAAAAAAAAATTTTGCCACAAGTTAGCGGAAATTTATTTTTTTTAGTTTTTTTTCTCACAGTCTCCCTTTCCGCTAACTTGGGACAAAAATTTCAATCTTTCATGGACTCAATATGCCCCTCACGGAATACCTTGGGGTGTCTTCTTTCTGAAATGGGGTCACATGTGGGGTATTTATACTGCCCTGGCATTCTAGGGGCCCTAAAGCGTGAGAAGAAGTCTGGAATATAAATGTCTAAAAAATTTTTACGCATTTGGATTCCGTGAGGGGTATGGTGAGTTCATGTGAGATTTAATTTTTTGACACAAGTTAGTGGAATATGAGACTTTGTAAGAAAAAAAAATAAATTCCGCTAACTTGGGCCAAAAAAATGTCTGAATGGAGCCTTACAGGGGGGTGATCAATGACAGGGGGGTGATCAATGACAGGGGGGTGATCAGGGAGTCTATATGGGGTGATCACCCCCCTGTCATTGATCACCCCCCTATAAGGCTCCATTCAGATGTCCGTATAGTTTTGCGGATCCGATCCATGTATCCGTGGATCCGTAAAAAACATACGGACATCTGAATGCAGCCTTACAGGGGGGTGATCAATGACAGGGGGGTGATCAATGACAGGGGGGGGATCAGGGAGTCTATATGGGGTGATCACCCCCCCTGTCATTGATCACCCCCTATAAGGCTCCATTCAGATGTCCTTATGTGTTTTGCGGATCCGATCCATGTATCCGTGGATCCGTAAAAAACATACGGACATCTGAATGCAGCCTTACAGGGGGGTGATCAATGACAGGGGCGTGATCAATGACAGGGGGGTGATCAGGGAGTCTATATGGGGTGATCACCCCCCTGTCATTGATCACCCCCCTATAAGGCTCCATTCAGATGTCTGTATGTGTTTTGCGGATCCGATCCATGTATCCGTGGATCCGTAAAAAACATACGGACATCTGAATGGAGCCTTACAGGGGGGTGATCAATGACAGGGGGGTGATCAGGGAGTCTATATGGGGTGATCACCCCCCTGTCATTGATCACCCCCCTATAAGGCTCCATTCAGATGTCCGTATGTGTTTTGCGGATCCGATCCATGTATCCGTGGATCCGTAAAAAACATACGGACATCTGAATGCAGCCTTACAGGGGGGTGATCAATGACAGGGGGGTGATCAGGGAGTCTATATGGGGTGATCACCCCCCTGTCATTGATCACCCCCCTATAAGGCTCCATTCAGATGTCCATATGTGTTTTGCGGATCCGATCCATGTATCCGTGGATCCGTAGAAACATACGGACATCTGAATGCAGCCTTACAGGGGGGTGATCAATGACAGGGGGGTGATCAATGACAGGGGGGTGATCAGGGAGTCTATATGGGGTGATCACCCCCCTGTCATTGATCACCCCCCTATAAGGCTCCATTCAGATGTCCGTATGTGTTTTGCGGATCCGATCCATGTATCCGTGGATCCGTAAAAAACATACGGACATCTGAATAGAGCCTTACAGGGGGGTGATCAATGACAGGGGGGTGATCAATGACAGGGGGGTGATCAGGGAGTCTATATGGGGTGATCACCCCCCTGTAAGGCTCCATTCAGATGTCCGTATGTGTTTTGCGGATCCGATCCATGTATCAGTGGATCCGTAAAAATCATATAGACGTCTGAATGGAGCCTTACAGGGGGGTGATCAATGACAGGGGGGTGATCGGGGAGTCTATATGGGGTGATCAGGGGTGATCAGGGGTTAATAAGTGACAGGGGGGGTGTGTAGTGTAGTGTTGTTTGGTGCTACTTATTACTGAGCTGCCTGTGTCCTCTGGTGGTCGATCCAAGCAAAAGGGACCACCAGAGGACCAGGTAGCAGGTATATTTGACGCTGTTATCAAAACAGCGTCTAATATACCTGTTAGGGGTTAAAAAAATCGCATCTCCAGCCTGCCAGCGAACGATTGCCGCTGGCAGGCTGGAGATCCACTTGCTTACCTTCCGATCCTGTGAACGCGCGCGCCTGTGTGCGCGTGTTCACAGGAAATCTCACGTCTCGCGAGATGACGCATATATGCGTGACTCTGCACAGGGCTGCCGCCTCCGGAACGCGATCCTGCGTTAGGCGGTCCGGAGGCAGTTAATGTGCATGAAATTTGAACATTTTCAACAAATGTCCTACTTACTCTCCCCCTCCTTCCCTGTTTTTTTTTTTTTTTACTCCCTACCCTACCTTAGATAAGTTCCTAAGTTAATTCAGTCCTCCGGCTCCTTCCCTGGAGCCTGTAGCGTGGCCGAGCTCCTCGCTCTCTACCTCCAGTCCTGGCTGTCACTCAGTGCGGCCGGGAACCGCGTGGTACAGGTCAGGAGATTCAGTTTCCTGTTCCCGGCCGCGGCTGGACTAAAAGGAAGTGAGCACTCAGTGTACACTTCCTGTCAGTCCGGCCGGGAACAGGAAACTGAATCCCCTGTTCCTGTACCGCGCGGTACCCGGCCGGACTGAGTGACAGCCAGGAGGTAGAGGAGGAGAGCTCGGCCACGCTACAGAGCAGCAGCCAGGAGGTAGAGGAGGAGAACTCAGGAGGTAACCAGGAGTGCTGCAGCCGCCTGAGGCTCTCTATAGAGCGCTCAGGCGGCTGCAGCCTTAAAGAGGAAGCAAAACAAGCACCGGCTCTGCTTGGGGCCCCGGGCCAGCTCGGGGCCCCAAGCAATTGCTTGTTTTGCCTGTCTGTTAGCGATGGGCCTGGTCACTGCACATAGAGGAGTAGTTATCGAAGAGAAGGACAGGACACACTGTGCTGTCGTACATTACAAGGTGCCAATGTACTACATAACCAACAGCAACTGAGCAGCAAAACAGATTTGCCACAGGGTGCTGTGGTAGGCTAATAACTTTAGAATAAGGCAGTTTTAATAAACTGTGATATTTGGGAAAAATGATATAACAGTGATATCTGTTGGGCAGAATACATTTATATTAGTGACACAACCCCTTGGCACCATGATTCTGGACTATTATCTGCAGTAATACATGAGTAGTAATGCAGATAAGGAGTCCAGATTCCTATTTGTAATTTTCCTACTACCCCCTATTCCTCCGCTGTCAGCACACAGAGCTGCACTGAAATACACAGCCAGGACGCTAACACAATGGAGAGGACTCCTGTGTGCATGCACAGCAGTCCTGACAACGTGCACTATTTCAGCATAGCTTTAAATTTTTAAAGTCTGACAGGGGGGGAACGTGGGGCAGTAAAAAAATACAAAAAATGGTGACCTGGAATCCTTATCTGCAGTACTACTCATGTATTATTGCACATAATAGGCAAAATTGTGGTGGCAGATTCCCTTTAAATGATTTTCCAGGATTACCATGATTTTTTTTAAAAACAGATTTGCTCATGCAATTGCTTACCTCATGAAACATGTTCTCCATGGTTTTTTATTTTTCAATTTGGACTCTCCTGACCCGTTTTCACCATTTAAACACATTCCTCCTGAATGTAGCACTTCATGTTGCTGTATCCAACCAAACCCATGATGCACTTCTTCCTCTATCAAAGCTCCAGCACCGCCCCTAACATCCAGCTAGTTTATAACCCCTCCGACAAAGCTAGTTACATAGACACTACCCTATCACTGCCCCTACATGGAGGTAACATCACAGGAAATAAGAAAGAGCTGCCCAGAACGGGAGCTAGGAGCAATGAAGGAAGAAGAAATACATTACAAAATTACAGCTACCATCATATACAATAATTTTAACCCCTTCCTGACCTCCGCCGTGCGGCAGAAGTTGGGTCTTTAAACATGGCGCTCACCCAGAAACCATAGGCAATGTCTGTTATCAGCAATAACACATTTAACCCCTCAGATGCCATGGTCTGAGAGAGCTTTCCCCGGCCAAGATCGGAGGAACTGTTTGGTTGCTGTGGCAGCCTCAAGCCTTCTGAATGCTCCAAGGCCTGCCACAGCTATGTTCCTATAGAGCCCTGTCTGTGGCAGGGATCCATAGGAACATAATTAATCTCCCATAGATTACAATGGTAATTCATTGCAGTCTATGGGAGAAGCGATCAACGATCGCATGTAAAAGTCCCTAGTGGGACTTAAAGAGGACCTTTCACCTGAAAATGAAAGTTTAACTAACTTTTTGCGGACCGCACATCGCCGGCACTAATAGAATATGCCTATTCTTGTCCGCAATTGCGGACAAGAATAGGACGTATTCAATTTTTTTCGGGAACGGAAATGCAGACCCGGAAGTGCAGGTCCGCACTTCCGGAGCCGGGCCACACATCGTGCGGCCCCATAGAAATAAATGGGTCCGCAATTCCGTTCCGCAAAATACGGAACGAAATTGCGGACGTGTGAATGGGGCTTTATAGTTATGTTTACGGAGCTGCACAAGGGCTCTTTTTTGGGGGGACGAATCTGTAGTTTTTATTTGTACTATTCTGCAATCTGTATGACTTTTTGATCACTTTTTACAGTTACACCATATAGAAATAATATTTTTATATTTTAATAGTATGCGCATTTAATAATTTTTTCTTATTCTAGGCCGGGGAAGGCGGTGATTAGAACTTTTTTTTTCTAGATTTTTAAAAAACCTTTTTATTTTTTACTTTTTTTAAGTCACCAGGAGGAGACTATAACATGAAATTATTAGACTGGCACTTGTATTCTGTAATGGATTTCTATCCATTAGAGAATACAGGGTTCAGAATATTCCAATGCAGTGCTGCCAACTGCAGGCCAGCATTGGAATATACTACTGCTTGGCCTGGAAGCTTTGTACAGGCACAGGTCTATTACAAGTATGGAACGCCTTCCCCGATCTCAGCCAGGGTAAGGCGACCTGGGTCAGGAAACGCTCAGCTTCTGGTTTTAGTGCTCTCTGATGCTGTGGTCACATTTGACCACGGCATCTCAGAGTTTAAATGTGTGTGATCGGCATTATTGCCGATCGTAGACATTAGCCCCCGGCCTCTGCTGTTCAAACCTGGCATTTATGGCGCTCGTGAAACCATAAAGGGTTAAAGAGGTTCGCCACCTTTTGGGGAGGTTTCGGCAAACCAACCCTCCTGGGCAGATCTGCAAAAGGAAGCCTACTCTCCTGCTCTACACTGCTGGGACCTGGCTCATTTGTTCCCTTACTTGGGTACCCTGCTGTCAACATCTGCTTTGACACTGCTGCAGCCAGTCACTGGCCACAGCGGTGACCTGTCCCCTTCATGTCAGTTGGTTACATGCTGCAAGGGGAATAGATTACCAATGCGGCCAGCGATTGGCTGCAACAGTGTCAAAGTAGGGAGTGAAGGAGCTGGGACCCAGCGGCAGGGAACAAGTAATTATGTTTCCATTTGCAGGTCTGCCCAGGAGGGGAGTTTGCCAAAAACTCCCAAAAGGTGCCCAATTATTTTAACCAACTGACCTACGTGTACTGCATGTTCCATCAAGTAGCACATGTATGTAGCGCCTCCTCTGAAGGCAGCACTGGCAGTATTTGTATTGTTAGTGTCAGTTCCATCTTGCTAGCATGATTCTTGTATCTTGCATAGAAGATTTTCTGGCTACTAAAGAAGATAAATGTAATGTTCTTCTAGAGTGCTCTGACAGGTTTTATGTGTACAACTAAAGTTGCGTCAAGTTGTCCCCTATCCACAGAATAGGAGAAAACGATTAGATCTGTGGGGCCTGACTACTGGGGGTTGGCTATGTCCGGCATTCCTATGGAGATAAATGGAGTGGCAGTGCGGATGACCTACTGACCTACTGCTCAGTTCATTTCAGGGGGTCCCCATGGGGTATAGGGCTCCTGTTCTTGTGTTCATGGAGGTCCAAGGGGTTGAATAGGGGATAACGTGATGTAACCGGAATAACCCTTTAAGGCATCTCATTTGGATATGCCTTAATTTATTGATGGTGGTCCCAGCAATATATAGTCCCTTCTGCTCCTTCATCGTGGTCTTGAACCTTATTTCATCCTCCTTCCTTAATAGCAGATATTATAATCACAACCTTTTATTACTAGTTTTACATTTCCCCCTCATTATATTATATTTCAGCTGTCTAAAGACATGATATTAGTTGGGAGCCATCTGAGAGCGCTGTAAACATGCCTTTTTGTACTCTTGGATACAGTACAATTGGACTTCTGTTTATCTCCACACCTCATGCTGGAATTAATTACTTGGTTCTCTGAAGCGTTGCAGAGTGGAAGTTTTCCTAGACAGCGAAGTGATTTGTTCCGTCTTGATATTTTACCTCTCTGATTCATCCACGCCCTGTTACCAGGTCAATGAACGGGAATCGTCACAAGGACCCGGTCTCTGCTGTAGGTCCTTTCTGTGCTTCAAGGGTTTTATTTTTACAGTAAAATCTGTGTGTTGTTCTTGGCAGGATTTGTCTGATGAGAAGTCTCTCCTGAGCTCTAGGCTCCTGAGGATTCTCTCCCTTTGCTGCGGTTTGCAGGTTTTCAAGGATCCTTCAAAACCTCTCTGTTGCCAGCCTCACTACACTGGCTTTAGAAGAGGGAAGGTGCATGGATGTATGCTTGTCATGGCTGGAATTACATTAAAGGGCTTGTGCCACCATTTCATGTTATTTTAATATAATTCCAAATGAAAACTAGTCACTTTTGTCCTTTCCTTTGCTAGACAAATGCTTCACTAGTGAGATATTCTCTTTACATATTTACAGTGAGGAACAGAAGTATTTGAACACCCTGCGATTTTAAATCATGGAGGGGTCTGAAATTCACATTGTAGATGCATTCCCACTCTGAGAGACAGAATTAAAAAATCAAATTCAGGAAATTACATTGTATGATTTTTAAAGAATTTATTTGTCTTGCACTGCTGAACATAAGTATTTGAACACCTGAGAAAATCAGTGTTAATATTTGGTACAGAAGCCTTTGTTTGCAATTACAGAGGTCAAATGTTTCCTGTAGTTCTTGACCAGGTTTGCACACACTGCAACAGGGATTTTGGCCCACTCCTCCACACAGATCTCCTCTAGATCTGTCAGGTTTCGGGGCTGTCGCTGAGCAACTCAGAGTTTCAGCTCCCTCCAAAGAAGGTCTACTGAATTTAGGTCTGGAGACTGGCTAGGCCACTCCAGAACCTTGATATGCTTCTTATGGAGCCACTCCTTGGTTATCCTGGCTGTTTGCTTCGGGTCGTTGTCATGTTGGAAGACCCAGCCATGACCCATCGTCAATGCTCTGACTGAGGGAAGGAGGTTGTTGCTCAAAATCTCACAATAAATGGCCCCATTCATCCTCTCCTTAATACAGTGCAGTCGTCCTGTCCCCTTCTCAGAAAAGCACCCCCAAAGCATGATGTTACCACCCCATGATGTTACCACATGTGTTCTTGGGATGCAACTCATCCTTCTTTTTCCTCCAAACACGACGAGTGAAGTTTAGACCAAAAAGTTCTCCTTTGGTCTCATCTGACCACATGACTTTCTCCCATGACTCCTCTGGATCATCCCGATGGTCAATGGCAAACTTCAGATGGGCCTGGACATGTGATGACTTAAGCAGGGGAACCTTCCGTGGAATGCATGATTTGAAACCATGACGTCGTAGTGTTCTATCGACAGTGACCTTTGAAACTGTGGTCCCAGCTCTCTTCATGTCATTGACCAGCTCCTCCCTTGTAGTTCTGGGCTGATTCCTCACCTTTCTTATCATCAGTGATACCCCACGAGGTGAGATCTTGCATAGAGCCCCAGTCCGAGGGAGGGTACTTTCACACTTGCGGCAGAGGATTCCGGCAGACAGTTCCGTCGCAAACGGATGCATTTGTGAGACGGATCCGTCTCACAAATGCATTGCAATACCGGATCCGTCTTTTTGCGCATGCGCAGACCACAAAACCGGTTCCGTTTTTCTAGAACACTTGGGGCCGGATTCGGCATTAATGCATTTCAATCGAAATTAATGCCTGGATCCGGCATTCCAGCAAGTGTTCAGGATTTGTGGCCAAAGAGAAAACTGCAGCATGCTGTGGTATTTTCTCCAGCCAAAAAACATAAGAGGCACTGAACTGAAGACATCCTGATGCATACGGAACGGAATGCTCTCAATTCAGAATGCATTAGGATAAAACTGATCCGTTTTTTTTCCGGTATTGAGCCCCTGTGACGGAACTCAATACCGGAAAAGAAAAACGCTAGTGTGAAGGTACCTGGAGACTGACAGTCGTCTTTAGCCTCTTCCATTTTCTAACAATTGCTCCAATAGTTGATCTATTTTCACCAAGCTGCTTGGCCATTGCCCCGTAGCCCTTTCCAGCCTTGTGGAGGTCCACAATTTTGTCTCTGGTGTTATTTGACAGCTCTTTGGCCTTGCCCATGGTAGTAGTTGGCGTCTGACTGACAGTAGGGTGGACAGGGGTCTTTAAAGAGCTCAGAGAGGTGCTACTAAGTTATATTAATGAGTGGAGTAGAGGTGGACTTTTTAAAGGCACAGTAACGGGTCTTTGAGAGCCAGAATTCTTGCTGTTTCTCAGGTGTTCAAATACTTATGTTCAGCAGTGCAAGACAAATAAATTCTTTAAACATCATACAATGTGATTTCCTGTTTTTTATTTTTTTATTCTGTCTCTCAGAGTGGGAATGCACCTACAATGTGAATTTCAGACCCCTCCATGATTTCTAAGTGGGAGAACTTGCAAAATCACAGGGTGTTCAAATACTTCTGTTCCTCACTGTATGATGGCACTCCCTGGTGTTTAATCTGTATATTAATGTGCACATCCGTATGCTGAGGTGGACACACATCCCCAGTTGCATCATTCCCACACCATCAGTCTTATCTCCCTGGCAGTTTAAGGGAGTGAACACACCCCCTGAACTGCAGCAGAAGGGACACACATCCATAGAGACATGCCAGACTGCCAGTCTGAATCTAACACAGCAACTGGAGCAATGGATGAAGAGATCTCTGGATCTATGTGAGGTACAGGGCTGGTTCTAGCTTTGTTATATTACATTAGATTTTTACATTAATCATGGCATAAATTATTTAAAGGGGTTATCCCATGACTAATGTAAAAAAATTAAAATCAGACATCATATATTACATGACAGTCTCTTTCTCATAAAGCTAGAACCAGCCCTGTACCTCACATGGATCCAGAGATCTCCTCATCCATTGCTCTGCTAGATTTATATCAAGCTGACAGTTTAAGCAGAGTGTCCTTTCTGCTGCAGCTCAGGGAGCGTGTCCATTCTGCTGCAGCTCAGGGGGCGTGTCCATTCAGCTGCAGCTCTCTCTCTATCACAGCTCAGGAGGCAGTTGAAGGATAAACTGAGCATGTGCGGCCATCTCAGTGAGCAGGTCAAAGAAATAAGAAAAATAACAAACAGCAGGTGGCGCTGTACAGATACATTTGATTAAATAACTCTTAATTTTTTATTACATGCAATTGCAATAGTATTCAGATCCAGGTGCTGGTTTGAAAACTAGAATATTTTTCGTGGGACAACCCCTTTAAGTATGTACATTCAGATAGAATGAACATCTGACACAAAAAATACTTAGTGGGAAGAAGACAATTACGTCAAATCTGATAATTGTAACATATGATCTTTACCGCAGATGTGTAGCATGAACAGACTGTCTATTGTGTATAAAATACAACATATACAGTAGGTACATACAGAGCCGGATTGCGGTTGAGAAAATACCCTGAGCAAATTATTTGGTGCATGTAGAGCTCCCTAATAAAGTCTATGAGAGTTAAAGGAAATGTGTCACCAAACATTTTATTTGCCAGTTAAAACCAGATAGTAGCACATCTACTTTTTTTCCATTCTGATTTTACTTTCTGATTACAGATTTTTTATTCTATTTCCTAAACATGATTTGGGAGCGGCCATCTTGCCTGAGATGTTCTTAACAACATTTACACAGCATTAAGAAAATTGCTTTACGGCATCCTCATGGGCCATAGACACAATGGTGGAGGGGACCTCACCGACCTCTACGGGAGAGTTTTCTAGGCATGTTCTGTGACCTGTGCAGAGGTCATTGTACAAGGAAAGAATACATAAGATCCGACAATCACCTATTGTGAAGGGTGGATCTTCATTTATCTGCATACAGACAGGATTGGAATAATAAATAACTGCAGTAAAGTGATCTGTACAGGCCAAGAAGGGGCGACAATTATTAGGCTTAGTGGCCAGTGCAAAAACTGCAGGATTGTTTTTTTGTTTAAATATAGATATTGACATGGAAAATAAAAAAATAAATGTTAAACATAAAAATGTGATTTAAACAATAGGTTATTTTCTGATGACAGTGCACCCATCAACTACCTTAGGCTTGAATGATGATAGACATTTCTTGGCTGGGTAGGATCATGGAACAGCCATCGTACCTTATTCACACAGTCAGTCTTTGGTCAGCGATTTCCATCAGTGATTTTCTGCCAAAACCAGGTGTGTCTTGAAACAAGAAGAGGTGCAAATTTTTCCTTTATACCTTATGTCTGTGGAGGCTCCAATCCTGGTTTTGGCTCACAATCACTAATGGAAATCACTTACCAAAACACTGACGTGTGAATGAGGCTTTATACCAAGAGCTGCCGGAAGAAGAATAAACTTACATTCACGTAAAACAAATTATAACCAATGGGGGACAATAGAAGCAAACATCAACTAGGGAACTGAATCGTCATTTATAATTTATTTTATTCTTTACTTTTATTCTATGAATTTGATATGAAATGATATATGTATTGGCAGTGATGCTATCTTGATGAATTATTAGGAGTGATTTATTGATGGTATTCATATTTTCCGTTTTTAGTTTATAGTTTCCTTTGGATCCAAGTTTATATTTATATTTAATTAAAATATTTAGTTTTTAATGCAGCTCCGAATGTTAATCAGCAATAAATACACATATTTAAAGCTTTTGGGTGGAACTTTCATATAACAAAGCACCTTAAATACAGATATCAAGACAGGTGAGCCACCACATATACTATATTAACCTGTACACAGCTACTGCTGTGGAATTTGGCTTTAACGCTGTTATGTAATGAGGGTGAGGTGATTTACCTTTTGGAACTACTGGCATCATTGATAAAACTCCATGACAAATATAAATGTAAGGGCTGTTTCACACTTGCATTGTAGCATTTGCAGAGGATCTAAAAACCGGCCCAAAACGGTTCCTTCCCCCCCCCCCATTCATTGTTAGTGGGGAAAAAACTGATCAGGATGCGTTCCGTTCCATTGTGTTGCGTTTTTTGACCCAACAGTAAACCTTTGAAAGCTGCGGTTTTGTGTCTGGACTGAGAAACGGAACAAACCAGATCCAGAAGCAAAATCAATGTAAGTCAATAATGCCAAATCCATTTTTTTCGGATCTGAAAACCCCCCAGATCTTTTAGTGCCGGATCTGGTTTGTTCCGTTTCAATGTAACACCCGCATCCTAACGGAACGGATGCTTCCGGATGTGTTAACATAAAACTGAACCCTTTTGGTCCGGTTTTGAGATCCTCTGCTGGATCTCCAAACAGGAAACCAAAACGCAAGTGTGAAACAGGCATAAAACAGTTGTAGAATTTGTGATTTGTCACAATATCTTTAGTATTGGCGTGCTTGGTAATTACGACGTACAAAATGTGTGTGATGTTTCTTTATCTCCTTCACAGACTGGATTCATTAATCTAGGAGAAGAGCAGCTGACGATACAACCGAGCAACACAGCGGTAGACCCCAGCGCTCACTTCTCTGGAAGAGAACATATAATAAGACACAAGCGTCAGGCAGAAGGGACCTCTTCTTTACAGCCTGAGACGTCCCATAGGAACTGCCAAGTTATATCAGGTGTGCTATGGGAAATGTCACTATTGTCATTTATGAGATACCAATATGATCAGCCACACTGTATATCTATTATATAAAGCTGAGTGTATGTGTGTGTATGTCCGCTAAAGGAATCTGCACCGTCGCATTTACAATCACGAAATTTGGCACACAGGTACATCAGGTGTCCGGGAAGATTTTAGACTGAGTCTCAGCTCTCTAGGATGTACCGGTCATGAGATATTTAAAAAAAATGCAAATATGGCACTTCACATGACCTACATTAGCCAATAGAAGCCAGTAGGTCTTTCTCTTCATATCCCAACTGCCATACACACGGTCACATGTTCCTTATCAGCCAATAGAAGCTCACAGATCCTTAGTCTCCACATACGCGCAGTTTTAGTCCAGGTTTCCATAACAACTCAGCCATTTTTCTTCACTGCTGTAGGTCAGACTTTCTCCCTGCAGCTCACGCTCAGACAGCACAGTGCTGCTGTCTGAGAGTGAGCTGTTCAAAAGGACATCCTTGTGTCCGTCGAGGCCCTGCGCCGGACGGAGGACAGGGAGTACGAAAGCCGGACTGTCCTGCCAAAAACCGGACCTCTGGCCACTCTAGGGGCAGACTGCTGTGGAGGTCACATTTAAGAGGACGGTCCCCTATGGAGGTCAGTGTTAAGGGACAGGGTGCTATAGAGGTCACTGTTAAGGGCGCGTGGTGTTGTGGAGGTCACATTTTAAGGGAACAGAGCTCTGTGGAGGTCACTGTTAAGGGTCGGATTATTGTGTAAATCACTGTTAAGGAGATGGGGTACTGTTGAGGCCACTAATAAAGGGGCGGCCACTGTGGAGGGCACTGTTAAAGGGGAGGGCGCTGTGGATGTTACTGTTAAGGGGGCAGGCCTCTGTGGAGGTCAATGTTGAGGGAGGATTTAACTGCAGAGGTCACTGTTAAGGCAGCGGGGTACTGTGGTAGTCACTGTTAAAGTCGCTGTGGAGATCTCTGTTAAGGGGGCCGGGAATAGTGGAGGTCACAGTTAAGGGGACTGTAACCTATGGTCAGTGTTAAGGGGCGGGTGCTGTAGAGGTCATTGTTAAGGGGGTGGTCCCCTGTGGAGGTCACTGTCAAGGGTGTTGGTTGCTGTGGAACCCACTGTTAAAGAAGCAGGCTGCTGTGAAGGTCAAAGTTAAGGGGGTGAGCTGCTGTGGACATCCCATTTTAAGGAGATGCGGCACTGTGGGCAGGGTCTGTGTGAAGGGGTGGGGGGCTGTGGTGGTCACTGTTAAGAGGGCAGGGTACTGTAGATGTCACTGTTGTAGTGGATACTGTCAATATTGTTTAACGACATACACAAACATTAAATGAAATAGATGAAATATACCTGTGCAGAGCCGGATCCTTCAGCTAGTATACATATATAACCTGTTTTTGTTTCATGGTGTCGTGGTCACACCATTTCAACCACACAACACACAATGACTGCTGCCATACAAGAACTGTTTTATTAATGGTGGTCCCTAAAAGTATAACATGTCTGGTTAAGGCTCCGTCCACACGACCATAGACCATATTTTTGGCCCGCATCCGATCCATATTTTTTGCACATTGGATGTCGACCCATTCATTTCAATGGCGCCACAAAAGATGCGGACAGCACACCGTTCCACAGTCCTCCAAAAAAGATAGAACATGTCCTATTCTTGTCCGTTTTGCAGACAAGAATAGTTACTGTTACAATGGGTCCCCAAATAAACGGATGCAACACATGGATGTCATCCGTATTTTTTGCAGATCCCCATTTTGCGGACCACAAAATACATACAGCCATGTGCCTAAGCCCTAACTATGTGGAAATGGTGCAAATACTTACAGTGAACGTGTCTACCCTCATCCCTGGAGGAACTGTACAGATGTGACCCTGACCATAATAATGCAGATAATTTACACTTATGATGGTTGACATAACGTGCGGAAAAGCATAGGAACTAAAGTGAATCTGTCATCGTGAAGATGCATTGCTATCTGACTGTGTGTATAGCGATAGCCGTCAGTCACTGATTAGGACCACCGACGTGAGCAGTGAATTAAGTGAGTAGGTTTTACTATATATCAGTCTGCTCATCCTCCTGCTTTATACCCTGCTGCCTGCAGATTGCACTGCATTCTCATGGCGACAGGTTCATTTTAAATGTGCTTTTCTGCATGTTATGTCAAATATCATAAGAGTAAGGGCTCTTTCACAGTTTTCAGCGCAGGTGCAATGTTTTTTTTTTCGCGCATCACTTCTGCGTTGCGTGAAAATCGCAGCATGTTCTATATTCTGCATTTTTCACGCAGCCCTGGCCCCTCAGAAGTGAATGGGACTGCGTGAAAAACGCATTGCATCCGCAAGCAAGTGCAATGCGTTTTTCACTGATGGTTGCTAAGAGATGTTGTTTGTAAACCTTCAGTTTTTTATCATGCGCGTGGAAAACGCATCAAAACGCATTGCACCTGCGCAAAAAAAAAAAAACTGAACAACCGAACGCAATCGCAAACAAAACTGACTGAACTTGCTTGGAAAACGGTACAAGCTTCACTGAACGCATTCTGAACGCATCCGGACCTAATCCGTCATGCTCGTGTGAAAGGGGCCTAAAGGATTTCTTAGTTACCTGTATTATTTTGGTCAGGTTCACATCTGTGCACTTAATTTCATCCAGGAATGAAGGCATAATAAGGGTAACTTAGGACCCCAGCTATCTAATTGATGCTAGGCTTTGGATTAATCAGTGCACGCAGTGTTTTGGACATTAATGTTTAATGGCATACACAAGGTACTTCAATGGTTTCCTAAGTATCAGTGGAGGTAAGCTCTCTGGAAAGTGTATGTTCTACAGCTTTCTGATGTAAGGATGTTTGGGGTATGCCAAAGCTCCCAGTGTCCCTTGTACATCATTAAAGTTTTAGTTTTTTTGCTATATAGCATAGTATAATTTACTACACTTTTCCATACAGAGGCATCCAGTAAAAAACATGTACAATGCAGTATGTGTTTATTTAATATGTAGGTCGATGGGTGATTTCTGACACTGTATCTTTATACACAGTTGCATACACCAGAGGCATCTGTCAGTGCTATACTTCTGGAAATACTCCCAACATATAGCTCCAACTTACACTGCAAATGCAGCCTGAATGTAACCTTAAAGAAACTGTCTCCCTGAATTATCAGAGTTCAGCTAAGCTGTTAGGGATATGTGTGACAACATGCTAGTAGACTTTTTGCAGTGACAACTGGCAACTTTATGGGTACCTGCTGTAACTCAGGACTAGTGCTAGAGCAAATGCTTAGGTTTTTATGTAGGTCTCACAAATAAAACAAAAATATCTGGAGAGGTAAGTCACACTATTATTTTAATTATATCAATAAAAAGCTCTCCAGTTTAATTTTCACCTTTTTTAGCTTATTTACTCGTCCCTCTGCAGCTATGGTCTCTCCACTTTCTGTGAGCAAGCAGCAGTTCCATGTGACCATCAATCACCTGCATCTCTCAGGAGTGCATTGCTAAACCCCATCTCCCTAGAACTAGATTGCAAAATTGCAGCAACTCTTAAACCATGTATGAGTTTTGCTGCTTGGTTCCCTGCTGTGCAGCATGCTATCTCTACAAGTACAGGCACTCAAAGTCATTCACAACTGGATCCAGCTAGCTGAACATAGAACTAGACTTGACTGTTGCCAGCACTCTTTGATGTAATCCTTAAATTGGTTGAGCATTGGTGGCATATGGTTAGGATGCATTCCTACGGTGCAATGGTGCGGCAGGCCTGCCCTCTCCTGGTGGGTCTGCTTCTGTGGAACGTTGCAGGTGTCACTCAAAAGTACTGGAGTGGCAGGGCAGGAAACTGATTGTTCCCTTGTCCACAGGACAGCGCTGTCAGATGCTCAATTGTAGTGCTGTCCTGTGGACACATGCACAATTGAGCGCAGGAGTCCAAGAAACCAGGTGAATTGGCTTTTTATGCTGTTCTTTGATTCCTCCTGCGCTGCCAGAGAATGTGCCTAATTTATGGCGAGGCACAGGCCTTGTCACAAATTAGGCGCACCCTCCGCTCATCTGTGCGCCTGGAGTGAAATCTAGCTTCCTGGCGTAAATAATAGTGAATTTGCTGGGGCTAAAAGACCCATCCCCACCACACCCTCTTCACTCTCCAGTATAGTATACAGTTTTTTTTTTTTTGTAAATGACCCCCATTATCTCCAAAGTATTAGTGGAAAGTAGTGGATCTTCCCAGAAGTGAAATTCTAGCCAAAATTACTCTAGGGGCATCCAGGAAATCGCAAAACATCTTAGAAAACATCTATAGAAAAGTTAGGCTCCATTCACACGTCCGCAATTTCGTTCCGCATTTTGCGGAACGGAATTGCGGACCCATTCATTCCGCACTTCCGTTCCGCAAAAAAATAGAACATGTCCTATTCTTGTCCGCAATTGCGGACAAGAACAGGCATATTCTATTAGTGCCGGCAATGTGCGGTCCGCAAAATGCGGAACGCACATTGCCGCTTTCCGTGTTTTGCGGATCCGCGGCTCCGAGGATCCGCAAAACACGTTGCGGACGTGTGAATGGAGCCTTAAGGTTATCCTTCATGACGTCATCAACAAAAAAATGTATGGGATTCAGGGAAAGTAGCAAGGATGAAACCCTTGCTATCAATGCTTGTCTCACATTTGGATAAATATAAGAAACAAACATCGGGATTATCCCCAAGCTGTTTGGGATAAAAAAGCGGAATATAGCAGCTCTATATAAGTGCATTAAATAAATAAATAAGTGGAACTTTTTTGGAAAACACAAGATCCCATTGTATCAGATCTAAGACAAATACAGAACACCACAGTAAGAATATTATTCCAGCAGTCATGGGTGGTGGTGTAATGGTGTGCCCCTTCAGGACCTAGACAACCTGAAAATGTAAATCTATGTACTTACCATTGATTTGGTTGGAGCATTGTTTCTATCTGTTCATATTTACTAAATTGGCCGTTGATTTCAAGAGTAAAGTTTTACTTCCATATCTCATGTGTTTAAGAAATGACATATCTGTGTCTTGACATGTCACTATAATAACATATAATTACTCTTCTTCATGTTATCATTGCTGTGTTGAACAGGATATCCCTTTTCATTTGAAGTAAAGCTAAAAATAATGATCAATCCTCCTGTCTTTCAGAAACAGCTTAGAGGCATAACATTCATTCTGCCTTACCCTATGTGCACTTTTATCATTGTAGTCTAAATTAACAGTAGACCAGTTATTATTATATGTCTTTAAACCAGGGATTTACTTAACAGCAATACATCTGACCGCCTTCTCTCTTTGTAGCACAATGAGCTTAATGCACTAATGTATTTACACTGGTTTTCTGAAGTGCTCCGATGAGGCCACTTATACATGCTAAATGAGTGAAGATGAGGTTATGTCGGGTGTTCAACTCTGAACCCGGACAACCCCTTTAACAAAAGCGAATTGAATGAACACAAGAGAAGTCTAAATTAATTCAATATTTGGTGTGACCACACTTTGCCTTCAAAACATCAATTCTTCTAGATACTTGCACTTAATTTTTGAAGGATCTCAGCAGGGAGGTTGTTCCAAACAACTTGAAGCACTAACCACAGATCTTCTATGGATGTAGGCTTTCTCAAATCCTTCTGTTTCTTGATGTAATCCCAAACAGACTCAATTATATTGAGATCAGGACTCTGTGGCACTATATCATCACTTTGAGGACTCCCTGTTCTTCTTTAGATAGTTCTTAATGATATTGGCTGTATGTTTGGGGTCGTTGTCCTGCTGCAGAAAATATTTGGAGCAGATGAGTTTCCTCCCTGATGGTATTGCATGATGGATAAATACCTGCCTGCATTTCTCAGCATTGAGGACATCATTATTCCTGACCATGTTGAAGACTATAGACACAGTGGTCGGCCAAGAAAACTAAGTGCGGTACATCATTTTTACTTCTTTCGAAATTAGAAGATGTCCAGCAGTGCCATCAGCTCAAAACTAACAGAAACCAGTGGGACTCGGGTACACCCATCGACTGGTCAGAGAAGTGTGGCCAGAAGTGGTCTTCATGGAAAAAGCCATACCTATGATGTGGAAACAAGGCCCAGCAACTCAAGTATGCAGGAATACGTAAGGACTGGTGTGCAGAAAAATGACAGCAGGTGATCTGGACTGATGAGTCTAAATGTGAA